>NC_056726.1:1523238935-1523610129 GCF_019279795.1 Protopterus annectens | reverse complement strand
ATAAAAAAACATGGAGGAATCACTTATGAGAACAGAGGTATAACCATGTCCATATTTAGAAAAGAAACATGGAGGAATCACTTATGAGAATAGAGGTATAACCATGTCCATATTTACAAAAGAAACATGGAGGAATCACTTAGGAGAATAGAGGTATAACCATGTCCATATTTAGAAAAGAAACATGGAGGAATCACTTATGAGAATAGAGGTATAACCACGTCCATATTTAGAAAAGAAACATGGAGGAATCACTTATGAGAATAGAGGTATAACCACGTCCACATTTAGATAAGAAACATGGAGGAATCACTTCTGATAATAGAGGTATAACCATGTCTATATTTACAAAAGAAACATGGAGGAATCTCTTATGAAAATAGAGGTATAACCATGTCCATATTTTGAAAAAAAACATGGAGGAATCACTTATGAGAATAGAGGTATAACCATGTCCATATTTAGAAAAGAAACATGGAGGAATCACTTATGAGAATAGAGGTATAACCATATCCATATTTAGAAAAGAAACATGGAGGAATCACTTATGAGAATAGAGGTATAACCATGTCCATATTTAGAAAAGAAACATGGAGGAATCACTTATGAGAATAGAGGTATAACCATGTCCATATTTAGAAAAGAAACATGGAGGAATCACTTATGAGAAGAGAAGTATAACGATGTACATATTTAGAAAAGAAACATGGAGGAATCACTTATGAGAATAGAGGTATAACCATGTCCATATTTAGAAAAGAAACATGGAGGAATCACTTATGAGAATAGAGGTATAACCATGTCCATATTTAGAAAAGAAACATGGAGGAATCACTTATGAGAATAGAGGTATAACCATGTCCATATTTAGAAAAGAAACATGGAGGAATCACTTATGAGAATAGAGGTATAACCATGTCCATATTTAGAAAAGAAACATGGAGGAATCACTTATGAGAATAGAGGTATAACCATGTCAATATTTTGAAAAAAAAACATGGAGGAATCACTTATGAGAATAGAGGTATAACCATGTCCATATTTACAAAAGAAACATGGAGGAATCACTTAGGAGAATAGAGGTATAACCATGTCCATATTTAGAAAAGAAACATGGAGGAATCACTTATGAGAATAGAGGTATAACCACGTCCATATTTAGAAAAGAAACATGGAGGAATCACTTATGAGAATAGAGGTATAACCATGTCCATATTTAGAAAAGAAACATGGAGGAATCACTTATGAGAATAGAGGTATAACCACGTCCATATTTTGAAAAGAAACATGGAGGAATCACTTATGAGAATAGAGGTATAACCACGTCCATATTTTGAAAAGAAACATGGAGGAATCACTTATGAGAATAGAGGTATAACCATGTCCATATTTAGAAAAAAAAACGGGGAGGAATTACTTATCAGAATAGAGGTGTAACCAAGTCCATGTTTACAAAAGAAACATGGAGGAATCACTTATGAGAATAGAGGTATAAGCACGTCCATATTTATAAAAGAAACATGGAGGAATCATTTCTGGCAATAGAGGTATAACCATGTCCATATTTACAAAAGAAACATGGAGGAATCTCTTATGAAAAGAGTGGTATAACCATGTCCATATTTACTAAAGAAAAATGGAGGAATCACTTATGAGAATAGAGGTATAACCACACCCATATTTACAAAGGAAACATGGAAGAATCACTTACAAGAATAGAGGTATAACCATGTCCATATTTACAAAGAAAGATGGATGAATCACTTATGAGAATAGAGGTATAACCATGTCCATATTTAGAAAAGAAACATGGAGGAATCTCTTACGAGAATAGAGGTATAATCATTTCCATATTTAGAAAAGAAACATGGAGGAATCACTTATGAGAATAGAAGTACAACCACGTCCATATTTAAAAAAGAAACATGGAGAAATCTCTTATGAGAACAGAAGTATAACCATTTCCATATTTAAAAAAGAAACATGGAGGAATCGTTTTTGAGAATAGAGGTATAACCATGTCCATATTTAGAAAAGAAACATGGAGAAATCACTTATGAGAATAGAGGTATATCCACATCCATATTTAGAAAAGAAACATGGAGAAATCACTTATGAGAATAGAGGTATAACCATGTCCATATTTAGAAAAGAAACATGGAGGAATCACTTATGAGAACAGAGGTATAACCACGTCCATATTTACAAAAGAAAAATGGAGGAATCACTTATGAGAATAGAGGTATAACCACACCCATATTTACAAAAGAATCATGGAAGAATCACTTACGAGAATAGAGGTATAACCATGTCCATATTTACAAAGAAAGATGGATGAATCACTTATGAGAATAGAGGTATAATCACATCCATATTTAGAAAAAAAAACATGGAGGAATCACTTATGAGAATAGAGGTATAACCATGTCCATATTTAGAAAAGAAACATGGAGGAATCACTTATGAGAACAGAGGTATAACCATGTCCATATTTACAAAAGAAACATGGAGGAATCACTTATGAGAATAGAGATATAACCATGTCCATATTTAGAAATGAAACATGGAGGAATCACTTATGAGAACAGAGGTATAACCATGTCCATATTTACAAAAGAAACATGGAGGAATCACTTATGAGAATAGAGGTATAACCATGTCCATATTTAGAAAGAAACATGGACGAATCATTTATGAGAATTGAGGTATAACCACGTCCATATTGACAAAAGAAGCATGGAGGAATCACTTATGAGTATAGAGGTATAACCATGTCCATATATGGAAAAGAAACACGGAGGAATCACTTATGAGAATAGAGGTGTAACCATGTCGATATTTAGAAAAGAAATATGGAGGAATCACTTATGAGAATAGAGGTATAATCACATCCATATTTAGAAAAAAAAACATGGAGGAATCACTCATGAGAATAGAGGTATAACCAAGACCATATTTAGAAAAGCAACATGGAGGAATCACCTATGAGAATAGAGGTATAACCACATCCATATTTAGAAAAGAAACACGGCGGAATCACTTTTTAGAAAAGAAGTAGAACCATGTCCATATTTAGAAAAGAAATATGGAGGAATCACTTATGAGAATAGCGGTATAACCATGTCCATATATATAAAAGTAACATGGAGGAATCACTCATGACAACAGAGGTATAACCACGTTCATATTTAGAAAAGAATCATGGAGGAATCTCTTATGAGAATAGAGATATAACCATGTCCATATTTAGAAAAGAAACATGGAGAAATCACTTAAGAGAACAGAGGTATAACCATGTCCATATTTAGAAAAGAAACATGGAGGAATTACTTATGAGAACAGAGGTATAACCACTTCCATATTTACAAAAGAAACATGGAGGAATCACTTATGAGAATAGAGATATAACCACGTCCATATTTAGAAAAGAAACATGGAGGAATCACTTATGAGAATAGAGGTATAACCATGTCCATATTTTGAAAAAAAAAAACATTGCGGAATAACTCATGAGAATAGAGGTAAAACCACGCCCATATTTAAAAAAGAAACATGGAGGAATCACTTATGAGAATAGAGGTATAACCACGTCCATATTTAGAAATGAAACATGGAGGAATCACTTATGAGAATAGATGTATAACCATGTCAATATTTTGAAAAAAAAACATGGAGGAATCACTTATGAGAATAGAGGTATAACCATGTCCATATTTACAAAAGAAACATGGAGGAATCACTTAGGAGAATAGAGGTATAACCATGTCCATATTTACAAAAAAAACATGGAGGAATCACTTAGGAAAATACAGGTATAACCATGTCCATATTTAGAAAAGAAACATTGAGGAATCACTTATGAGAACAGAGGTATAACCATGTCCATATTTAGAAAAGAAACATGGAGGAATCACTTATGAGAATAGAAGTATAACCATGAACATATTTTGAAAAAAAAACATGGAGGAATCACTTATGAGAATAGAGGTATAACCACGTCCATATTTACTAAAGAAATATGGAGGAATCACTTATGAGAATAGCGGTATAACCACATCCATATTTTTTAAAGTAACATGGAGGAATTACTTATGAGAATAGAGGTATAGCCATGTCCATATTTACAAAAAAAACTTGGAGGTATCTCTAAAGGGAATAGAGGTATACCCATTTCCATAGTTAGAAAAAAAACATGGCGGAATCACTCATGAGAATAGAGGTAAAACCACGCCCATATTTAAAAAAGAAACATGGAGGAATCACTTATGAGAATAGAGCTATAACCACGTCCATATTTAGAAATGAAACATGGAAGAATCACTTATGAGAATAGATGTATAACCATGTCAATATTTTGAAAAAAAAAAATATGGGGGAATCACTTATGAGAATAGAGGTATAACCACGTCCATATTTAGAAAAGAAACACGGATGAATCACTTATGAGAACAGAGGTATAACCATGTCCATATTTACAAAAGAAACATGGAGGAATCACATATGAGAATAGAGGTATAACCATGTCCATTTTTACAAACGAAACATGGAGGAATCACATATGAGAATAGAGGTATAACCATGTCCATATTTACAAAAGAAACATGGAGGAATCACATATGAGAATAGAGGTATAACCACATCCATTTTTACAAACGAAACATGGAGGAATCACTTACGAGAATAGAGGTATAACCATGTCCATATTTAGAAAAGAAAACTGGAGGAATCCTTTATGAGAATAGAGGTTTAATCATATCCATATTTAAAAAAGAAACATGGAGGAATCCCTTATGAGAATAGAGGTATAACTACGTCCATATTTAGAAAAGAAACATGGAGAAATAACTTATGAGAACAGAGGTATAACAACGTCCATATTTAGAAAAGAAACATGGAGGAATCTCTTAAGAGAACAGAGGTATAACCTTGTCTATATTTAGAAAAGAAACATGGAGGAATCACTTATGAGAATAGAGGTATAACCATGTCCATATTTACAAAAGAAACATGGAGGAATCACTTAGGAGAATAGAGGTATAACCATGTCCATATTTACAAAAAAAACATGGAGGAATCACTTAGGAAAATAGAGGTATAACCATGTCCATATTTAGAAAAGAAACATTCAGGAATCACTTATGAGAACAGAGGTATAACCATGTCCATATTTAGAAAAGAAACATGGAGGAATCACAAATCACTTATGAGAATAGAAGTATAACGATGTACATATTTTGAAAAAAAACATGGAGGAATCACTTATGAGAATAGAGGTATAACCACGTCCATATTTACTAAAGAAATATGGAGGAATCACTTATGAGAATAGCGGTATAACCACATCCATATTTTTTAAAGAAACATGGAGGAATTACTTATGAGAATAGAGGTATAGCCATGTCCATATTTACAAAAAAAACTTGGAGGTATCTCTAAAGGGAATAGAGGTATACCCATTTCCATAGTTAGAAAAAAAACATGGCGGAATCACTCATGAGAATAGAGGTAAAACCACGCCCATATTTAAAAAAGAAACATGGAGGAATCACTTATGAGAATAGAGCTATAACCACGTCCATATTTAGAAATGAAACATGGAGGAATCACTTATGAGAATAGATGTATAACCATGTCAATATTTTGAAAAAAAAAACATGGAGGAATCACTTATGAGAATAGAGGTATAACCATGTCCATATTTAGAAAAGAAACACGGATGAATCACTTATGAGAACAGAGGTATAACCATGTCCATATTTACAAAAGAAACATGGAGGAATCACATATGAGAATAGAGGTATAACCATGTCCATTTTTACAAACGAAACATGGAGGAATCACATATGAGAATAGAGGTATAACCATGTCCATATTTAGAAAAGAAAACTGGAGGAATCCTTTATGAGAATAGAGGTTTAATCATGTCCATATTTAGAAAAGAAACATGGAGGAATACCTTATGAGAATAGAGGTATAACTACGTCCATATTAAGAAAAGAAACATGGAGAAATCACTTATGAGAACAGAGGTATAACAACGTCCATATTTAGAAAAGAAACATGGAGGAATCTCTTAAGAGAACAGAGGTATAACCTTGTCTATATTTAGAAAAGAAACATGGAGGAATCACTTATGAGAACAGAGGTATAACCATGTCCATATTTACAAAAGAAACATGGAATAATCACTTATGAGAATAGAGATATAACCATGTCCATATTTAGAAAAGAAACATGGAGGAATCTCTTAAGAGAACAGAGGTATAACCTTGTCTATATTTAGAAAAGAAACATGGAGGAATCACTTCTGACAACAGAGGTATAACCTTGTCCATATTTACAAAAGAAACATGGAATAATCACTTGTGAGAATAGAGATATAACTATGTCCATATTTACAAAAGTAACATGGAGGAATCACTTACAAGAATAGAGGTATACGCACTTCCATATTTACAAAAAAAAATGTCGGAATCCCTTATGAGAATAGAGGTATAACCACGTCCATGTTTACAAAAGAAACATGGAGGAATCACTTATGAGAACAGAGGTATAAGCACATCCATATTTAGAAAAAAAACATGGAGGAATCACTTATGAGAATAGAGGTATAAGCATGTCCATATTTAGAAAAGAAACATGGAGGAATCTCTTATGAGAATAGAGGTATAACCATTTCCATATGAAGAAAAGAAACATGGAGAAATCACTTATGAGAATAGAGATATAACCATGTCCATATTTAGAAAAGAAACCTGTAGGAATCACTTATGAGAATAGAGGTGCTACCACATCTATATTTAGAAAAGAATCATTGAGGAATCACTAATGAGAATAGAGGTATAACCATGTCCAAATTTACAAAAAAAAAAAAAAACAGGGAGGAATCACTTATGAGAATAGAGGTATAACCAAGTCCATGTTTACAAAAGAAACATGGAGGAATCACTTATGAGAATAGAGGTATAAGCACGTCCATATTTATAAAAGAAACATGGAGGAATCACTTCTGGCAATAGAGGTATAACCATGTCCATATTTACAAAAGAAACATGGAGGAATCTCTTATGAAAAGAGAGGTATAACCATGTCCATATTTACTAAAGAAAAATGGAGGAATCACTTATGAGAATAGAGGTATAACCACACCCATATTTACAAAAGAAACATGGAAGAATCACTTACGAGAATAGAGGTATAACCATGTCCATATTTACAAAGAAAGATGGATGAATCACTTATGAGAATGGAGGTATTACCATGTCCATATTTAGAAAAGAAACATGGAGGAATCTCTTATGAGAATAGAGGTATAACCATTTCCATATTTAGAAAATAAACATGGAGGAATCACTTATGAGAATAGAAGTACAACCACGTCCATATTTAACAAAGAAACATGGAGGAATCTCTTATGAGAACAGAAGTATAACCATTTCCATATTTAGAAAAGAAACATGGAGGAATCGTTTTTGAGAATAGAGGTATAACCATGTCCATATTTAGAAAAGAAACATGGAGAAATCACTTATGAGAATAGAGGTATATCCACGTCCATATTTAGAAAAAAAACATGGAGGAATCACTTATGAGAATAGAGGTATAACCATGTCCATATTTAGAAAAGAAACATGGAGGAATCACTTATGAGAATAAAGGTATAACCATGTCCATACTTAGAAAAGAAACATGGAGGAATCACTTATGAGAATAGCGGTATAACTACGTCCATATTTAGAAAAGAAACATGGAGGAATCACTTATGAGAATAGAGGTATAACCACGTACATATTTTGAAAAAAAACATGGAGGAACCACTTATGAGAATAGAGGTATAACCATGTCCATATTTAGAAAAAAAAAACAGGGAGGAATCACTTATGAGAATAGAGGTATAACCAAGTCCATGTTTACAAAAGAAACATGGAGGAATCACTTATGAGAATAGAGGTATAAGCACGTCCATATTTATAAAAGAAACATGGAGGAATCACTTCTGGCAATAGAGGTATAACCATGTCCATATTTACAAAAGAAACATGGAGGAATCTCTTATGAAAAGAGAGGTATAACCATGTCCATATTTACTAAAGAAAAATGGAGGAATCACTTATGAGAATAGAGGTATAACCACACCCATATTTACAAAAGAAACATGGAAGAATCACTTACGAGAATAGAGGTATAACCATGTCCATATTTACAAAGAAAGATGGATGAATCACTTATGAGAATAGAGGTATAACCATGTCCATATTTAGAAAAGAAACATGGAGGAATCTCTTATGAGAATAGAGGTATAACCATATCCAAATTTAGAAAATAAACATGGAGGAATCACTTATGAGAATAGAAGTACAACCACGTCCATATTTAACAAAGAAACATGGAGGAATCTCTTATGAGAACAGAAGTATAACCATTTCCATATTTAGAAAAGAAACATGGAGGAATCGTTTTTGAGAATAGAGGTATAATCATGTCCATATTTAGAAAAGAAACATGGAGAAATCACTTATGAGAATAGAGCTATATCCACGTCCATATTTAGAAAAAAAACATGGAGGAATCACTTATGAGAATAGAGGTATAACCATGTCCATATGTAGAAAAGAAACATGGAGGAATCACTTATGAGAACAGAGGTATAACCACGTCCATATTTACAAAAGAAAAATGGAGGAATCACTTATAAGAATAGAGGTATAACCACACCCATATTTACAAAAGAAACATGGAAGAAGGAGGAAAGATGGAGGAAAATTTGCACCTATTTTAGGTATAAGAGGAGTATTTGATAGACAAGATTCAAACAACCTAAATAATGGCGTGGATTTTGAATCTGGTATCACAACAACCTATGATGGTCAGTCAGGACTGGTAAAAAGAATTGTTAATAGGGAATGGAACAACTTTGCTAGACTATCTGACTTATACTGTATTTTTGATAAGGAACTGAAATTCACCTATAGGAGAGGTACTAACATTAAGAATATTTTGGAGAGAGGTACAACTGAAAAATTGTTTGGGAAAGCTACTAGGAAAAAAGTAGGTTTATTTAAATGTGGAAGTTGCAGTTATTGTAAACATCTTAATGTTGGACAAACATTAGACTTACCTATTAGACAAAGGACATTAACTCTAGGAACATATGTCAACTGTAACACCAAGGGTATAATATATTTAGCTACCTGTACAAGGTGTGATTCATTTTACATAGGGAAGAGTGAGAGAATGCTAAAGCAAAGAATCTATGAACATTTATATGACATCAGGACCAAAAAGGAAAACAATGCATTATACAAGCATGCCATTACATGTAAACTAGCTGCATTTAGATTGTTTGTGTTAGAATGTGTGCCGGTTGACCCTGGAGGGGGGAATTGGGAAACACTGGTGGAATACAGAGAACTATTTTGGCAAATTGTTTTAGAAGCAAATAGAAAACCAGGTCTCAATGACATGATTTCACTCAAGCCAGTTTTAAAATTGAGATCTGCTAAATTATAAGATTTTTATATTATTTTAACAAATATTGTCATTACATAAATTTTTTTAGAACATAACGTCATCGTTTTATTTAAGGTTCGTTTTTATATATTTAAATTTATATTCACAAGCATTCAAGTTTTGTATATGTGGTTTATTATAGGGTATGAATTTTATGGTGGTTTTAGGAAGTATAATCTGTGTGTGTGTATATATATATATATATATATATATATATATATATATATATATATATGTGTGTATGTGCTTTTAACTAAGTCTAATTAATCAATTTGTTTGTCATTGGCTACCATTAATTAGTTAATGTATTTAAGATGAGTGCACCAAGAGTGTTGGTATCTGATGAAGTCAAGGACGAAAACGTGTTGTGAAGTTTCAGTGTTAGTGAATTAAACTGTTCGTGTCACTTTTCCTGGATTCTGGTGCTTTTTTTGTGATTACTAGTGAACGTTGGGGCACCTGCCTTCTTCGGTTGAGAATAGAGATATAACCATGTCCATATTTAGAAAAGAAACATGGAGGAATCTCTTAAGAGAACAGAGGTATAACCTTGTCTATATTTAGAAAAGAAACACGGAGGAATCACTTATGAGAACAGAGGTATAACCATGTCCATATTTACAAAAGAAACATGGAATAATCACTTATGAGAATAGAGATATAAACATATCCATATTTACAAAAGTAACATGGAGGAATCACTTATAAGAATAGAGGTATACGCACTTCCATATTTACAAAAAAAAATGTCGGAATCCCTTATGAGAATAGAGGTATAACCACGTCCATGTTTACAAAAGAAGCATGGAGGAATCACTTATAAGAATAGAGGTATAACCACGTCCATATTTAGAAAAGAAACATGTAGGAATCTCTTATGAGAATAGAGGTATAACCATTTCCATATTAAGAAAAGAAACATGGAGAAATCACTTATGAGAATAGAGATATAAGCACGTCCATATTTAGAAAAGAAACATGGAGAAATCACTTATGAGAACAGAGGTATAACCACATCCATATTTAGAAAAGAAACATGGAGAAATTACTTATGAGAATAGAGGTATAACCATGTTCATATTTTGAAAAGAAACATTGAGAAATCTCTTATGAGAATAGAGGTATAACAATTTCCATATTTAGAAAAGAAACATGGCGGAATCTCTCATGAGAATAGAGGTATAATCACATCCATATTTAGAAAAGAAACATGGAGGAAGCCCTTATGAGAATAGAGGTATAACCACGCCCATATTTAGAAAAGAAACCTGTAGGAATCACTTATGAGAATAGAGATGCTACTACATCTATATTTAGAAAAGAAACATGGAGGAACCACTTATGAGAACAGAGGTATAACCATGTCCATATTTTGAAAAAAAAAACATTTAGGAATCACTAATTAGAATAGAGGTATAACCATGTCCATATTTACAAAAAAAAAAAAACATGGAGGAATCACTTATGAGAATAGAGGTATAACCATGTCCATATTTACAAAAGTAGCATGGAGGAATCACTTATGAGAATAGAGGGTATAACCATGTCCATATTTATAAAAGAAATATGGAGGAATCCATTATGAGAAGAGAGGTATAACCATGTCCATATTTAGAAAAGTAACATGGAGGAATCCCTTATGAGAATAGAAGAATTACCATGTCCATATTTAGAAAAGAAACATGGAGGAATCACTTATGAGAATAGAGGTACAACTACGTCCATATTTAGAAAAGAAACATGGAGGAATCACTTATGAGAATAGAGGTATAACCACATCCATATTTTGAAAAGAAACATGGAGGAATCACTTATGAGAATAGAGGTATAACCACGTCCATATTTTGAAAAGAAACATGGAGGAATCACTTATAAGAATAGAGGTATAACCACGTCCATATTTAGAAAAAAAAACAAAGAGGAATTACTTATGAGAATAGAGGTATAACCAAGTCCATGTTTACAAAAGAAACATGGAGGAATCACTTATGAGAATAGAGGTATAAGCAAGTCCATATTTATAAAAGAAACATGGAGGAATCACTTCTGACAATAGAGGTATAACCATGTCCATATTTACAAAATAAACATGGAGGAATCTCTTATGAAAATAGAGGTATAACCACGTCCATATTTACTAAAGAAACATGGAGGAATCACTTATGAGAATAGAGGTATAACCAGATCCATATTTTGAAAAGAAACATGGAGGAATCACTTATGAGAATAGAGGTATAACCACGTCCATATTTTGAAAAGAAACATGGAGGAATCACTTATGAGAATAGAGGTATAACCATGTCCATATTTAGAAAAAAAAAACAGGGAGGAATCACTTATGAGAATAGAGGTATAACCAAGTCCATGTTTACAAAAGAAACATGGAGGAATCATTTATGAGAATAGAGGTATAAACACGTCCATATTTATAAAAGAAACATGGAGGAATCACTTCTGGCAATAGAGGTATAACCATGTCCATATTTACAAAAGAAACATGGAGGAATCTCTTATGAAAAGAGAGGTATAACCACGTCCATATTTACTAAAGAAACATGGAGGAATCACTTATGAGAATAGAGTTATAACCACACCCATATTTACAAAAGAAACATGGAAGAATCACTTACGAGAATAGAGGTATAACCATGTCCATATTTACAAAGAAAGATGGATGAATCACTTATGAGAATAGAGGTATAACCATGTCTATATTTAGAAAAGAAACATGGAGGAATCTCTTATGAGAATAGAGGTATAACCATTTCCATATTTTGAAAAGAAACATGGAGGAATCACTTATGAGAATAGAAGTACAACCACGTCCATATTTAAAAAGGAAACATGGAGGAATCTCTTATGAGAACAGAGGTATAACCATTTCCATATTTAGAAAAGAAACATGGAGGAATCGTTTTTGATAATAGAGGTATAACCATGTCCATATTTAGAAAAGAAACATGGAGAAATCACTTATGAGAATAGAGGTATATCCACGTCCATATTTAGAAAAGAAACATGGAGGAATCACTTATGAGAATAGAGGTATAACCATGTCCATATTTAGAAAAGAAACATGGAGGAATCACTTATGAGAACAGAGGTATAACCACGTCCATATTTACAAAAGAAACATGGAGGAATTACTTATGAGAATAGAGATATAACCATGTCCATATTTAGAAATGAAACATGGAGGAATCACTTATGAGAATAGAGGTATAACCATGTCCATATTTTGTAAAAAATAACTCATGAGAATAGAGATATTTAAAAAAGAAACATGGAGTAATCACTTATGAGAATAGAGTTATAACCATGTCCATATTTAGAAATGAAACATGGAGGAATCACTTATGAGAATAGAGGTATAACCATGTCCATATTTTGAAAAAAAAACATGGAGGAATCACTTATGAGAATAGAGGTATAACCATGTCCATATTTACAAAAGAAACATGGAGGAATCACTTAGGAGAATAGAGGTATAACCATGTCCATATTTAGAAAAGAAACATGGAGGAATCACTTATGAGAATAGTGGTATAACCATGCCCATATTTTGAAAAAAGAACATGGAGGAATCACTTATGAGAATAGAGGTATAACCACGTCCATATTTACTAAAGTAACATGGAGGAATCACTTATGAGAATAGAGGTATAACCACATCCATATTTTTAAAAGAAACAAGGAGGAATCACTTATGAGAATAGAGGTATAGCCATGTCCATATTAAAAAAAAAAACATGGAGGAATCTCTAAAGGGAATAGAGGTATACCCATTTCCATAGTTAGAAAAAAAACATGGCGGAATCACTTATGAGAATAGAGGTATCACCACGTCCATATTTAGAAAAGAAACACGGATGAATCACTTATGAGAATAGAGGTATAACCATGTCCATATTTACAAAAGAAACATGGAGGAATCACATATGAGAATAGAGGTATAACCATGTCCATTTTTACAAACGAAACATGGAGGAATCACATATGAGAATAGAGGCATAACCATGTCCATATTTACAAAAGAAACATGGAGGAATCACATATGAGAATAGAGGTATAACCACGTCCATTTTTACAAACAAAACATGGAGGAATCACTTACGAGAATAGAGGTATAAGCACTTCCATATTTACAAAAAAAAATGTCGGAATCCCTTATGAGAATAGAGGTATAACCATGCCCATGTTTACAAAAGAAACATGGAGGAATCACTTATGAGAACAGAAGTATAAGCACATCCATTTTTAGAAAAGAAACATGGAGGAATCACTTATGAGAATAGAGGTATAAGCACGTCCATATTTTGAAAAGATACATGGAGGAATCACTTATGAGAATAGAGATATACTTATGCCAATATTATTATGTCATACTGGGAAAACACCTTTATATTAACTTCGGTTTTTAGTAGATTTTGGACATTCTATGGTAGGTTTTTAGATGACTTATGTTTTTTATGCAAAGGCAATAATGATGATTTTAATTTGTTTTTAGAATTCGTAAATAACTCTACTGATTTTTTAAAATTCACATACCAATATGATACCCAAATGTTGAATTATTTAGATGTTAATATTACTAAGACTAAGGATGGTTTCAGTTCAAGGATTTTTAGAAAGGAGACTTTTTCAAACTCACACTTACATTTTACTAGTTCACATCCACCCCACCAGAAGAGAAGTTTAGTTAAAGGTCAATTAGTTCGTCTTAGTAGAATGACCTCTGAAGACACTACTTATTTTAATGAATGTGGCTTTTTGAAAATGTTATTTTTAAATAGGGGTTTCCCGAGTGAACTTTTTGATCAAATATGCAGTGAAGTTACTAGGGAAAGAGGAGGAAAATTTGCACCTATTTTAGGTATAAGAGGAGTATTTGATAGACAAGATTCAAACAACCTAAATAATGGCGTGGATTTTAAATCTGGTATCACAACAACCTATGATGGTCAGTCAGGACTGGTAAAAAAAATTGTTAATAGGGAATGGAACAACTTTGCTAGACTATCTGACTTATACTGTATTTTTGATAAGGAACTGAAATTCACCTATAGGAGGGGTACTAACATTAAGAAAATTTTGGAGAGAGGTACAACTGAAAAATTGTTTGGGAAAGCTACTAGGAAAAAAGTAGGTTTATTTAAATGTGGTAGTTGCAGTTATTGTAAACATCTTAATGTTGGACAAACATTAGACTTACCTATTAGACAAAGGACATTAACTCTAGGAACATATGTCAACTGTAACACCAAGGGTATAATATAGTTAGCTACCTGTACAAGGTGTGATTCATTTTACATAGGGAAGAGTGAGAGAATGCTAAAGCAAAGAATCTTTGAACATTTATATGACATCAGGACCAAAAAGGAAAACAATGCATTATACAAGCATGCCATTACATGTAAACTAGCTGCATTTAGAATGTTTGTGTTAGAATATGTGCCGGTTGACCCTAGAGGGGGGAATTGGGAAACACTGGTGGAATACAGAGAACTATTTTGGCAAATTGTTTTAGAAGCAAATAGAAAACCAGGTCTCAATGACATGATTTCACTCAAGCCAGTTTTAAAATTGAGATCTGCTAAATTATAAGATTTTTATATTATTTTAACAAATATTGTCATTACATAAAATTTTTTAGAACATAACGTCATCGTTTCATTTAAGGTTCATTTTTATATATTTAAATTTATATTCACAAGCATTCAAGTTTTGTATATGCGGTTTATTATAGGGTATGAATTTTATGGTGGTTTTAGGAAGTATAATCTGTGTGTGTGTATATATATATATATATATATATATATATATATATATATATATATATATATATATATATATATATGTGTGTATGTGCTTTTAACTAACTCTAATTAATCAATTTGTTTGTCATTGGCTACCATTAATTAGTTAATGTATTTAAGATGAGTGCACCAATAGTGTTGGTATCTGATGAAGTCAAGGACGAAAATGTGTTGTGAAGTTTCAGTGTTAGTGAATTAAACTGTTCGTGTCACTTTTCCTGGATTCTGGTGCTTTTTTTGTGATTACTAGTGAACGTTGGGGCACCTGCCTTCTTCGGTGGAGAATAGAGATATAACCATGTCCATATTTAGAAAAGAAACATGGAGGAATCTCTTAAGAGAACAGAGGTATAACCTTGTCTATATTTAGAAAAGAAACATGGAGGAATCACTTATGAGAACAGAGGTAAAACCATGTCCATATTTACAAAAAGAAACATGGAATAATCACTTATGAGAATAGAGATTTAAACATATCCATATTTACAAAAGTAACATGAAGGAATCACTTATAAGAATAGAGGTATACGCACTTCCATATTTACAAAAAAAAATGTCAGAATCCCTTATGAGAATAGAGGTATAACCACGTCCATGTTTACAAAAGAAGCATGGAGGAATCACTTATGAGAATAGAGGTATAACCACGTCCATATTTAGAAAAGAAACATGTAGGAATCTCTTATGAGAATAGAGGTATAACCATTTCCATATTAAGAAAAGAAACATGGAGGAATCACTTATGAGAACAGAGGTATAACCACATCCATATTTAGAAAAGAAACATGGAGGAATTACTTATGAGAATAGAGGTATAACCACGTCCATATTTTGAAAAGAAACATTGAGAAATCTCTTATGAGAATAGAGGTATAACAATTTCCATATTTAGAAAAGAAACATGGCGGAATCTCTCATGAGAATAGAGGTATAATCACATCCATATTTAGAAAAGAAACATGGAGGAAGCCCTTATCAGAATAGAGGTATAACCACGCCCATATTTAGAAAAGAAACCTGTAGGAATCACTTATGAGAATAGAGATGCTACCACATCTATATTTAGAAAAGAAACATGGAGGAACCACTTATGAGAACAGTGGTATAACCATGTCCATATTTTGAAAAAAAAAACATTTAGGAATCACTAATTAGAATAGAGGTATAACCATGTCCATATTTACAAAAACAAAAACATGGAGGAATCACTTATGAGAATAGAGGTATAACCATGTCCATATTTACAAAAGTAGCATGGAGGAATCACTTATGAGAATAGAGGGTATAACCATGTCCATATTTATAAAAGAAATATGGAGGAATCCCTTATGAGAAGAGAGGTATAACCATGTCCATATTTAGAAAAGTAACATGGAGGAATCCCTTATGAGAATAGAAGAATTACCATGTCCATATTTAGAAAAGAAACATGGAGGAATCACTTATGAAAATAAAGGTATAACCATGTCCATATTTAGAAAAGAAACATGGAGGAATCACTTATGAGAATAGAGGTACAACTACGTCCATATTTAGAAAAGAAACATGGAGGAATCACTTATGAGAATAGAGGTATAACCACATCCATATTTTGAAAAGAAACATGGAGGAATCACTTATGAGAATAGAGGTATAACCACATCCATATTTTGAAAAGAAACATGGAGGAATCACTTATGAGAATAGAGGTATAACCACGTCCATATTTAGAAAAAAAAACAAAGAGGAATTACTTATGAGAATAGAGGTATAACCAAGTCCATGTTTACAAAAGAAACATGGAGGAATCACTTATGAGAATAGAGGTATAAGCAAGTCCATATTTATAAAAGAAACATGGAGGAATCACTTCTGACAATAGAGGTATAACCATGTCCATATTTACAAAATAAACATGGAGGAATCTCTTATGAAAATAGAGGTATAACCACGTCCATATTTACTAAAGAAACATGGAGGAATCACTTACGAGAATAGAGGTATAACCATGTCCATATTTACAAAG
Source organism: Protopterus annectens (assembly GCF_019279795.1). NCBI lineage: Eukaryota > Metazoa > Chordata > Ceratodontiformes > Protopteridae > Protopterus > Protopterus annectens. The sequence goes on along the minus strand of NC_056726.1, from coordinate 1,523,592,798 downwards.
AAAGATGGATGAATCACTTATGAGAATAGAGGTATAACCATGTCCATATTTATAAAAGAAACATGGAGGAATCTCTTATGAGAATAGAGGTATAACCATTTCCATATTTAGAAAAGAAACATGGAGGAATCGTTTATGAGAATAGAGGTATAACCATGTCCATATTTAGAAAAGAAACATGGAGGAATCACTTATGAGAATAGAGGTATAACCATGTCCATATTTTTGAAAAGATACATGGAGGAATCACTAATGAGAATAGAGATATACTTATGCCAATATTATTATGTCATACTGGGAAAACACCTTTATATTAACTTCGGTTTTTAGTAGATTTTGGACATTCTATGGTAGGTTTTTAGATGACATGTTTTTTATGGAAAGGCAATAATGATGATTTTAATTTGTTTTTAGAATTCGTAAATAACACTACTGATTTTTTTAAATTCACATACAAATATGATACCCAAATGTTGAATTATTTAGATGTTAATATTAGTAAGACTAAGGATGGTTTCAGTTCAAGGATTTTTAGAAAGGAGACTTTTTCAAACTCATACTTACATTTTACTAGTTCACATCCACCCCACCAGAAGAGAAGTTTAGTTAAAGGTCAATTAGTTCGTCTTAGTAGAATGACCTCTGAAGACACTACTTATTTTAATGAATGTGGATTTTTGAAAAGGTTATTTTTAAATAGGGGTTACCCGAGTGAACTTTTTGATCAAATATGCAGTGAAGTTACTAGGGAAAGAGGAGGAAAATTTGCACCTATCTTAGGTATAAGAGGAGTATTTGATAGACAAGATTCAAACAACCTAAATAATGATATGGATTTTGAATCTGGTATCACAACAACCTATGATGGTCAGTCAGGACTGGTAAAAAGAATTGTTAATAGGGACTGGAACAACTTTGCTAGACTATCTGACTTACACTGTATTTTTGATAAGGAACTGAAATTCACCTATAGGAGGGGTACTAACATTAAGAATATTTTGGAGAGAGGTACAACTGAAAAATTGTTTGGGAAAGCTACTAGGAAAAAAGTAGGTTTATTTAAATGTGGAAGTTGCAGTTATTGTAAACATCTTAATGTTGGACAAACATTAGACTTACCTATTAGACAAAGGACATTAACTCTAGGAACATATGTAGACTGTAACACCAAGGGTATAATATATTTAGCTACCTGTACAAGGTGTGATTCATTTTACATAGGGAAGAGTGAGAGAATGTTAAAGCAAAGAATCTATGAACATTTATATGACATCAGGACCAAAAAAGAAAACAATGCATTATACAAGCATACCATTACATGTAAACTAGGTACATTTAGATTGTTTGTGTTAGAATGTGTGCCGGTTGACCCTAGAGGGGGGAATTGGAAAACACTGGTGGAATACAGAGAACTATTTTGGCAAATTGTTTTAGAAGCAAATAGAAAACCAGGTCTCAATGACATGATTTCACTCAAGCCAGTTTTAAAATTGAGATCTGCTAAATTATAGGATTTTTATATTATTTTAACAAATATTGTCATTACAAAAAAATTTTTAGCACATAATGTCATAGTTTTATTTAAGGTTCATTTTTATATATTTAAATTTATATTCACAAGCATTCAAGTTTTGTATATGTGGTTTATTATAGGGTATGAATTTTATGGTGGTTTTAGGAAGTATAATCTGTGTGTGTATATATATGTGCATGTGCTTTTAACTAACTCTAATTAATCAATTTGTTTGTCATTGGCTACCATTAATTAGTTAATGTATTTAAGATGAGTGCACCAAGAGTGTTGGTATCTGATGAAGTCAAGGACGAAAACGTGTTGTGAAGTTTCAGTGTTAGTGAATTAAACTGTTCGTGTCACTTTTCCTGGATTCTGGTGCTTTTTTTGTGATTACTAGTGAACGTTGGGGCACCTGCCTTCTTCGGTGGAGAATAGAGATATAACCATGTCCATATTTAGAAAAGAAACATGGAGGAATCTCTTAAGAGAACAGAGGTATAACCTTGTCTATATTTAGAAAAGAAACATGGAGGAATCACTTATGAGAACAGAGGTATAACCATGTCCATATTTACAAAAGAAACATGGAATAATCACTTATGAGAATAGAGATATAAACATGTCCATATTTACAAAAGTAACATGGAGGAATCACTTATAAGAATAGAGGTATACGCACTTCCATATTTACAAAAAAAATGTCGGAATCCCTTATGAGAATAGAGGTATAACCACGTCCATGTTTACAAAAGAAGCATGGAGGAATCACTTATGAGAATAGAGGTATAACCACGTCCATATTTAGAAAAGAAATATGGAGGAATCTCTTATGAGAATAGAGGTATAACCATTTCCATATTAAGAAAAGAAACATGGAGAAATCACTTATGAGAATAGAGATATAAGCACGTCCATATTTAGAAAAGAAACATGGAGAAATCACTTATGAGAACAGAGGTATAACCACATCCATATTTAGAAAAGAAACATGGAGGAATTACTTATGAGAATAGAGGTATAACCACGTCCATATTTTGAAAAGAAACATTGAGAAATCTCTTATGAGAATAGAGGTATAACAATTTCCATATTTAGAAAAGAAACATGGCAGAATTTCTCATGAGAATAGAGGTATAATCACATCCATATTTAGAAAAGAAACATGGAGGAAGCCCTTATGAGAATAGAGGTATAACCACGCCCATATTTAGAAAAGAATCCTGTAGGAATCACTTATGAGAATAGAGGTGCTACCACATCTATATTTGGAAAAGAAACATGGAGGAACCACTTATGAGAACAGAGGTATAACCATGTCCATATTTTGAAAAAAAAAAACATTTAGGAATCACTAATTAAAATAGAGGTATAACCATGTCCATATTTAAAAAAAAACATGGAGGAATCACTTATGAGAATAGAGGTATAACAATCTCCATATTTAAAAGAAAAAAACATGGAGGAATCACTTATGAGAGTAGAGGTATAGCCATGTCCATATTTACAAAAGAAACACGGAGGAATCACTTATGAGAAAAGAGGTATAACCATGTCCATATTTACAAAAGAAACATGGAGGTATCACTTATGAGAATAGAGGTATAACCATGCCCATATTTACAAAAGTAGCATGGAGGAATCACTTATGAGAATAGAGGTATAACCATGTCCATATTTTGAAAAGAAACATTGAGGAATCTCTTATGAGAATAGAGGTATAACAATTTCCATATTTAGAAAAGAAACATGGCGGAATCTCTCGTGAGAATAGAGGTATAATCACATCCATATTTAGAAAAGAAACATGGAGGAAGCCCTTATGAGAATAGAGGTATAACCACGCCCATATTTAGAAAAGAAACCTGAAGGAATCACTTATGAGAATAGAGGTGCTACCACATCTATATTTAGAAAAGAAACATGTAGGAACCACTTATGAGAATAGAGGTATAACCATGTCCATATTTTGAAAAAAAACATGGAGGAATCACTAATGAGAATAGAGGTATAACCATGTCCATATTTACAAAAAAAAAATGGAGGAATCACTTATGAGAATAGAGGTATAGCCATGTCCATATTTACAAAAGAAACATGGAGGAATCACTTTTGAGAATAGAGGTATAACCATGACCATATTTACAAAAGAAACATGGAGTAATCACTTATGAGAATAGAGGTATAACCATGTCCATATTTACAAAAGTAGCATGGAGGAATAACTTATGAGAATAGAGGTATAACCATGTCCATATTTATAAAAGAAAAATGGAGGAATCCTTTATGAGAAGAGCGGTATAACCATGTCCATATTTAGAAAAGTAACATGGAGGAATCCGTTATGAGAATAGAAGAATTACCATGTCCATATTTAGAAAAGAAACATGGAGGAATCACTTATGAGAATAAAGGTATAACCATGTCCATATTTAGAAAAGAAACATGGAGGAATGACTTATGAGAATAGAGGTATAACTACGTCCATATTTAGAAAAGAAACATGGAGGAATCACTTATGAGAATAGAGGTATAACCACATCCATATTTTGAAAAGAAACATGGAGGAATCACTTATGAGAATAGAGGTATAACCACATCCATATTTTGAAAAGAAACATGGAGGAATCACTTATGAGATTAGAGGTATAACCATGTACATATTTAGAAAAAAAAACAGGGAGGAATTACTTATGAGAATAGAGGTATAACCAAGTCCATGTTTACAAAAGAAACATGGAGGAATCACTTATGAGAATAGAGGTATAAGCACGTCCATATTTATAAAAGAAACATGGAGGAATCACTTCTGATAATAGAGGTATAACCATGTCTATATTTACAAAAGAAACATGGAGGAATCTCTTATGAAAATAGAGGTATAACCATGTCCATATTTACTAAAGAAACATGGAGGAATCACTTATGAGAATAGAGGTAGAACCACACCCATATTTACAAAAGAAACATGGAGGAATCACTTACGAGAATAGAGGTATAACTATGTCCATATTTACAAAGAAAGATGTATGAATCACTTATGAAAATAGAGGTATAACCATGTCCATATTTAGAAAAGAAACATGGAGGAATCTCTTATGAAAATAGAGGTATAACCATTTCCATATTTAGAAAAGAAACATGGAGGAATCGTTTATGAGAACAGAGGTATAACCATGTCCATATTTAGAAAAGAAACATGGAGAAATCACTTATGAGAATAGAGGTATATCCACGTCCATATTTAGAAAAGAAACATGGAGGAATCACTTATGAGAATAGAGGTATAACCACGTCCACATTTAGAAAAGAAACATGGAGGAATCACTTATGAGAACAGAGGTATAACCACGTCCATATTTACAAAAGAAACATGGAGGAATCAGTTATGAGAATAGAGGCATAAGCAAGTCCATATTTAGAAATGAAACATGGAGGAATCACTTATGAGAATAGAAGTATAACCATGTCCATATTTTGAAAAAAAAAACATGGAGGAATCACTTATGAGAATACAGGTATAACCGTATCCATATATACAAAAGAAACATGGAGGAATCACTTATGAGAATAGAGATATAACCATTTCCATATTTAGAAAAGAAGCATGGAGGAATCACTTATGAGAATAGAGGTATAACCATTTCCATATTTACTAAAGAAACATGGAGGAATCACTTATGAGAATAGAGGCATAACCACATCCATATTTTTAAAAGAAACATGGAGGAATCATTTATGAGAATAGAGGTATAATCACACCCATATTTACAAAAAATACATGGAGGTATCTCTAATGGGAATAGAGGTATGCCCATTTCCATATTTAGAAAAAAAACATGGCAGAATCACTTATGAGAATACTGGTATAACCATGTCCATATTTATAAAAGAAACATGGAGGAATCACATATGAGAATAGAGGTATAACCATGTCCATTTTTACAAATGAAACATGGAGGAATCACATATGAGAATGGAGGTATAAATATGTCCATATTACGAGAATAGAGGTATAACCATGTCCATATTTAGAAAAGAAAACTGGAGGAATACTTTAGGAGAATAGAGGTATAATCATGTCCATATTTAGAAAAGAAACATGGAGTAATCCCTTATGAGAATAGAGGTATAACCACGTCCATATTTAGAAAAGAAACATGGAGAAATCACTTATGAGAATAGATGTATAACAACGTCCATATTTGAAAAGAAACATGGAGGAATCTCTTAAGAGAACAGAGGTATAACCATGTCTACATTTAGAAAAGAAACATCGAGGAATCACTTATGAGAATACAGGTATAACCATGTCTTTATTTACAAAAGAAACATGGAATAATCACTTATGAGAATAGAGGTATAACCGTGTCCATATTTACAAAAGTAACATGGAGGAATCACTTATAAGAATAGAGGTATAAAATCTTCCATATTTACAAAAGAAAAATGTCGGAATCCCTTATGAGAATAGAGGTATAACCACGTCCATGTTTACAAAAGAAACATGGAGGAATCACTTATGAGAACAGAGGTATAAGGACATCCATATTTAAAAAAGAAACATGGAGGAATCACTTATGAGAATAGAGGTATAAGCACTTCCATATTTTGAAAAGATACATGGAGGAATCACTTATGAGAATAGAGGTATAACAACATCCATATTTAGAAAAGAAACATGGAGGAATCACTTATGAGAATAGAGGTATAATCACTTCCATATTTAGAAAAGAAACATGGAGGAATCTCTTACGAGAATAGAGGTATAACAATTTCCATATTAAGAAAAGAAACATGTAGGAATCACTTATGAGAATAGAGGTATAACCATATCCTTATTTAGAAAAGAAACATGGAGAAATCACTTATGAGAATAGAGGTATAACCACAACCATATTTAGAAAAGAAACATGGAGGAATTACTTATGAGAATAGAGGTATAACCAAGTCCATATTTTGAAAAGAAACATTGAGAAATCTCTTATGAGAATAGAGGTATAACAATTTCCATATTTAGAAAAGAAACATGGCAGAATCACTCGTGAGAATAGAGGTATAATCACATCCATATTTACAAAAGAAACCTGTAGGAATCACTTATGAGAATAGAGGTGCTACCTCATCTATATTTAGAAAAGAAACATGGAGGAACCACTTATGAGAACAGAGGTATAACCATGTCCATATTTTGAAAAAAAAAACATGGAGGAATCACTTATGAGAATAGAGGTATAACAATCTCCATATTTAAAAAAAAAAAACATGGAGGAATCACTTATGAGAATAGAGGTATAGCCATGTCCATATTTACATAAGAAACATGGAGGAATCACTTATGAAAATAGAGGTATAACCATGTCCATATTTACAAAAGAAACATGGAGGTATCACTTATGAGAATAGAGGTATAACCATGCCCATATTTACAAAAGTAGCATGGAGGAATCACTTATGAGAATAGAGGTATAACCATGTCCATATTTTGAAAAGAAACATGGAGGAATCACTTATGAGAATAAAGGTATAACCATGTCCATATTTAGAAAAGAAACATAGAGGAATCACTAATGAGAATAGAGGTATAACTACGTCCATATTTAGAAAAGAAAGATGGAGGAATCACTTATGAGAATAGAGGTATAACCACATCCATATTTTCAAAAGAAACATGGAGGAATCACTTATGAGAATAGAGGTATAGCCATGTCCATATTTACAAAAAAAACATGGAGGAATCTCTAAAGGGAATAGAGGCATACCCATTTCCATAGTTAGAAAAAAAACATGGCGGAATCACTTATGAGAATAGAGGTATAACCACGTCCATATTTAGAAAAGAAACACGGATGAATCACTTATGAGAATAGAGGTATAACCATGTCCATATTTACAAAAGAAACATGCAGGAATCACATATGAGAATAGAGGTATAACCATGTTCATTTTTACAAATGAAACATGGAGGAATCACATATGAGAATAGAGGTATAACCATGTCCATATTTACAAAAGAAACATGGAGGAATCACATATGAGAATAGAGGTATAACCACGTCCATTTTTACAAATGGAACATGGAGGAATCACTTACGAGAATAGAGGTTTAATCATGTCCATATTTAGAAAAGAAACATGGAGGAATCCCTTATGAGAATAGAGGAATAACTATGTCCATATTTAGAAAGGAAACATGGAGAAATCACTTATGAGAACAGAGGTATAACCATGTCCATATTTACAAAAGAAACATGGAATAATCACTTATGAGAATAGAGATGTAACCATGTCCATATTTACAAAAGTAACATGGAGGAATCACTTATAAGAATAGAGATATAAGCACTTCCATATTTACAAAAAAGATGTCGGAATCCCTTATGAGAATAGAGGTATAACCACGTCCATGTTTATAAAAGAAACATGGAGGAATCACTTATGAGAACAGAGGTATAAGCACATCCATATTTAGAAAAGAAACATGGAGGAATCACTTATGAGTATAGAGGTATAACCACGTCCATATTTTGAAAAGATACATGGAGGAATCACTTATGAGAATAGAGGTATAACCATGTCCATTTTTACAAAAGAAACATGGAGGAATCACTTATGAGAATAGAGGTATAACCACATCCATATTTTTAAAAGAAACATGGAGGAATCACTTATGAGAATACAGGTATAACCATGTCCATATTTACAAAAGAAACATGGAGGAATCACTTATGAGAATAGAGGTATAACCATTTCCATATTTAGAAAAGAAACATGGAGGAATCACTTATGAGAATAGAGGTATAACCATGTCCATATTTACTAAAGAAACATGGAGGAATCACTTATGAGAATAGAGGTATAACCACATCCATATTTTTAAAAGAAACATGGAGGAATCACTTTTGAGAATAGAGGTATAACCATGACCATATTTACAAAAGAAACATGGAGTATTCACTTATGAGAATAGAGGTATAACCATGTCCATATTTACAAAAGTAGCATGGAGGAATAACATATGATAATAGAGGTATAACCATGTCCATATTTAGAAAAGTAACATGGAGGAATCCGTTATGAGAATAGAAGAATTACCATGTCCATATTTAGAAAAGAAACATGGAGGAATCACTTATGAGAATAAAGGTATAACCATGTCCATATTTAGAAAAGAAACATGGAGGAATGACTTATGAGAATAGAGGTATAACTACATCCATATTTAGAAAAGAAATATGGAGGAATCGCTTATGAGAATAGAGGTATAACCACATCCATATTTTGAAAAGAAACATGGAGGAATCACTTATGAGAATAGAGGTATAACAACGTCCATATTTTGTAAAGAAACATGGAGGAATCACTTATGAAAATAGAGGTATAACCATGTCCATATTTAGAAAAAAAAACAGGGAGGAATTACTTATGAGAATAGAGGTATAACCAAGTCCATGTTTACAAAAGAAACATGGAGGAATCACTTATGAGAATAGAGGTATAAGCACGTCCATATTTATAAAAGAAACATGGAGGAATCACTTCTGATAATAGAGGTATAACCATGTCTATATTTACAAAAGAAACATGGAGGAATCTCTTATGAAAATAGAGGTATAACCATGTCCATATTTACTAAAGAAACATGGAGGAATCACTTATGAGAATAGAGGTAGAACCACACCCATATTTACAAAAGAAGCATGGAGGAATCACTTATGAGAATAGAGGTATAACTATGTCCATATTTACAAAGAAAGATGGATGAATCACTTATGAAAATAGAGGTATAACCATGTCCATATTTAGAAAAGAAACATGGATGAATCTCTTATGAAAATAGAGGTATAACCATTTCCATATTTAGAAAAGAAACATGGAGGAATCGTTTATGAGAACAGAGGTATAACCATGTCCATATTTAGAAAAGAAACAAGGAGAAATCACTTATGAGAATAGAGCTATATCCACGTCCATATTTAGAAACGAAACATGGAGGAATCACATATGAGAATAGAGGTATAACCACATCCATATTTTAAAAAGAAACATGGAGGAATCATTTATGAGAATAGAGGTATAATCACACCCATATTTACAAAAAAAACATGGAGGTATCTCTAATGGGAATAGAGGTATGCCCATTTCCATATTTAGAAAAAAAACATGGCGGAATAACTTATGAGAATACTGGTATAACCATGCCCATATTTACAAAAGAAACATGGAGGAATCACATATGAGAATAGAGGTATAACCATGTCCATTTTTACAAATGAAACGTGGAGGAATCACATATGAGAATAGAGCTATAAATATGTCCATATTTACAAAAGAAACATGGAGGAATCATTTACGAGAATAGAGGTATAACCATGTCCATATTTAGAAAAGAAAACTGGAGGAATACTTTATGAGAATAGAGGTATAATCATGTCCATATTTAGAAAAGAAACATGGAGGAATCCCTTATGAGAATAGAGGTATAACCACGTCCATATTTAGAAAAGAAACATGGAGAAATCACTTATGAGAATAGATGTATAACAATGTCCATATTTGAAAAGAAACATGGAGGAATCTCTTAAAAGAACAGATGTATAACCATGTCTACATTTGGAAAAGAAACATCAAGGAATCACTTATGAGAATAGAGGTATAACCATGTCTATATTTACAAAAGAAACATGGAATAATCACTTATGAGAATAGAGGTATAACCGTGTCCATATTTACAAAAGTAACATGGAGGAATCACATATAAGAATAGAGGTATAAACACTTCCATATTTATAAAAGAAAAATGTCGGAATCCCTTATGAGAATAGAGATATAACCACGTCCATGTTCACAAAAGAAACTTGGAGGAATCACTTATGAGAACAGAGGTATAAGGACATCCATATTTAGAAAAGAAACATGGAGGAATCACTTATCAGAATATAGGTATAAGCACATCCATATTTTGAAAAGATACATGGAGGAATCACTTATGAGAATAGAGATATAACCACATCCATATTTAGAAAAGAAACATGGAGGAATCACTTAAGAGAATAGAGGTATAATCACTTCCATATTTAGAAAAGAAACATGGAGGAATTTCTTATGAGAATAGAGGTATAACCATTTCCATATTAAGAAAAGAAACATGGAGGAATCACTTATGAGAATAGAGGTATAACCATGTCCATATTTAGAAAAGAAACATGGAGAAATCACTTATGAGAATAGAGGTATAACCACGACCATATTTAGAAAAGAAACATGGAGGAATTACTTATGAGAATAGAGGTATAACCACGTCCATATTTTGAAAAGAAACATTGAGAAATCTCTTATGAGAATAGAGGTATAACAATTTCCATATTTAGAAAAGAAACATGGCAGAATCACTCGTGAGAATAGAGGTATAATCACATCCATATTTACAAAAGAAACATGGAGGAATCCCTTATGAGAATACAGGTATAACCACTCCCATATTTAGAAAAGAAACCTGTAGGAATCACTTATGAGAATAGAGGTGCTACCACATCTATATTTAGAAAAGAAACATGGAGGAACCACTTATGAGAATAGAGGTATAACCATGTCCATATTTTGAAAAAAAAACATGGAGGAATCACTTATGAGAATAGAGGTATAACAATCTCCGTATTTAAAAAAAAAAAAAAACATGGAGGAATCACTTATGAGAATAGAGGTATAGCCATGTCCATATTTACAAAAGAAACATGGAGGAATCACTTATGAGAATAGAGGTATAACCATGTCCATATTTACAAAAGAAACATGGAGGTATCACTTATGAGAATAGAGGTATAACCATGCCCATATTTACAAAAGTAGCATGGAGGAATCACTTATGAGAATAGAGGTATAACCATGTCCATATTTTGAAAAGAAAAATGGAGGAATCACTTATGAGAATAAAGGTATAACCATGTCCATATTTAGAAAAGAAACATGGAGGAATCACTAATGAGAATAGAGGTATAACTACGTCCATGTTTAGAAAAGAAAGATGGAGGAATCACTTATGAGAATAGAGGTATAACCACATTCATATTTTTAAAAGAAACATGGAGGAATCACTTATGAGAATAGAGGTATAGCCATGTCCATAATTACAAAAAAAAACATCGAGGAATCTCTAAAGGGAATAGAGGCATACCCATTTCCATAGTTAGAAAAAAACATGGCGGAATCACTTATGAGAATAGAGGTATAACCATGTTCATTTTTACAAATGAAACATGGAGGAATCACATATGAGAATAGAAGTATAACCATGTCCATATTTACAAAAGAAACATGGAGGAATCACATATGAGAATAGAGGTATAACCACGTCCATTTTTACAAATGGAACATGGAGGAATCACTTACGAGAATAGAGGTTTAATCATGTCCATATTTAGAAAAGAAACATGGAGGAATCCCTTATGAGAAAAGAGGAATAACTACGTCCATATTTAGAAAGGAAACATGGAGAAATCACTTATGAGAACAGAGGCATAACCATGTCCATATTTACAAAAGAAACATGGAATAATCACTTATGAGAATAGAGATGTAACCATGTCCATATTTACAAAAGTAACATGGAGGAATCACTTATAAGAATAGAGGTATAAGCACTTCCATATTTACAAAAAAAAATGTCGGAATCCCTTATGAGAATAGAGGTATAACCACTTCCATGTTTATAAAAGAAACATGGAAGAATCACTTATGAGAACAGAGGTATAAGCACATCCATATTTAGAAAAGAAACATGGAGGAATCACTTATGAGAATAGAGGTATAAGCACATCCATATTTAGAAAAAAAAATGGAGGAATCACTTATGAGAATAGAGGTATAAGCACGTCCATATTTTGAAAGATACATGGAGGAATCACTTATGAGAATAGAGGTATAACCATGTCCATATTTACAAAAGAAACATGGAGGAATCACTTATGAGAATAGAGGTATAACCACATCCATATTTTTAAAAGAAACATGGAGGAATCACTTATGAGAATACAGGTATAACCATGTTCATATTTACAAAAGAAACATGGAGGAATCACTTATGAGAATAGAGGTATAACCATTTCCATATTTAGAAAAGAAACATGGAGGAATCACTTATGAGAATAGAGGTATAACCATGTCCATATTTACTAAAGAAACATGGAGGAATCACTTATGAGAATAGAGGTATAACCACATCCATATTTTTAAAAGAAACATGGAGGAATCACTTATGAGAACAAAGGTATAAGGACATCCATATTTAGAAAAGAAACATGGAGGAATCACTTATGAGAATAGAGGTATAAACTCGTCCATATTTTGAAAAGATACATGGAGGAATCACTTATGAGAATAGAGGTATAACCACATCCATATTTGGAAAAGAAACATGGAGGAATCACTTATGAGAATAGAGGTATAATCACTTCCATATTTAGAAAAGAAACATGGAGGAATCTCTTACGAGAATAGAGGTATAACCATTTCCATATTAAGAAAAGAAACATGGAGGAATCACTTATGAGAATAGAGGTATAACCATGTCCATATTTAGAAAAGAAACATGGAGAAATCACTTATGAGAATAGAGGTATAACCACGACCATATTTAGAAAAGAAACATGGAGGAATTACTTATGAGAATAGAGGTATAACCACGTCCATATTTTGAAAAGAAACATTGAGAAATCTCTTATGAGAATAGAGGTATAACCACAACCATATTTTGAAAAGAAACATTGAGAAATCTCTTATGAGAATAGATGTATAACAATTTCCATATTTAGAAAAGAAACATGGCAGAATCACTCGTGAGAATAGAGGTATAATCACATCCATATTTACAAAAGAAACATGGAGGAATCCCTTATGAGAATACAGGTATAACCACTCCCATATTTAGAAAAGAAACCAGTAAGAATCACTTATGAGAATAGAGGTGCTACCACATCTATATTTAGAAAAGAAACATGGAGGAACCACTTATGAGAATAGAGGTATAACCATGTCCATATTTTGAAACAAAAACATGGAGGAATCGCTTATGAGAATAGAGGTATAACAATCTCCATATTTAAAAAAAAAACATGGAAGTAATCACTTATGAGAATAGAGGTATAGCCATGTCCATATTTACAAAAGAAACATGGAGGAATCACTTATGAGAATAGAGGTATAACCATGTCCATATTTACAAAAGAAACATGGAGGTATCACTTATGAGAATAGAGGTATAACCATGCCCATATTTACAAAAGTAGCATGGAGGAATCACTTATGAGAATAGAGGTATAACCATGTCCATATTTTGAAAAGAAACATGGAGGAATCACTAATGAGAATAGAGGTATAACTACGTCCATATTTAGAAAAGAAACATTGAGGAATCACTTATGAGAATAGAGGTATAACCACATCCATATTTTGAAAAGAAACATGGAGGAATCACTTATGAGAATAGAGGTATAACCACGTCCATATTTTGAAAAGAAACATGGAGGAATCACTTATGAGAATAGAGGTAAAACCACGTCCATATTTAGAAAAAAAAAACAGGGAGGAATTACTTATTAGAATAGAGGTAAAACCACATCCATGTTTACAAAAGAAACATGGAAGAATCACTTATGAGAATAGAGGAATAAGCTTGTCCATATTTACTAAAGAAACATGGAGGAATCACTTATGAGAATAGAGGTATGACCACATCCATATTTTTAAAAGAAACATGGAGAAATCACTTATGAGAATAGAGGTATAGCCATGTCCATATTTACAAAAAAAACATGGAGGAATCTCTAAAGGGAAAAGAGGTATAACCATTTCCATAGTTAGAAAAAAAAACATGGCGGAATCACTTATGAGAATAGAGGTATAACCACGTCCATATTTAGAAAAGAAACACGCATGAATCACTTATGAGAATAGAGGTATAACCATGTCCAGATTTACAAAAGAAACATGGAGGAATCACTTACGAGAACAGAGGTTTAATCATGTCCATATTTAGAAAAGAAACATGGAGGAATCCCTTATGAGAATAGAGGAATAACTACGTCCATATTTAGAAAGGAAACATGGAGAAATCACTTATGAGAACAGAGGTATAACCATGTCCATATTTACAAAACAAACATGGAATAATCACTTATGAGAATAGAGATGTAACCATGTCCATATTTACAAAAGTAACATGGAGGAATCACTTATAAGAATAGAGGTATAAGCACTTCCATATTTACAAAAAAAAATGTCGGATTCCCTTTTGAGAATAGAGGTATAACCACGTCCATGTTTATAAAAGAAACATGGAGGAATCACTTATGATAACAGAGGTATAACCACGTCCATATTTAGAAAAGAAACATGGAGGAATCACTTATGAGAATATTTTGAAAAGATACATGGAGGAATCACTTATGAGAATAGAGGTATAACCATGTCCATATTTACAAAAGAAACATGGAGGAATCACTTTTGAGAATAGAGGTATAACCACATCCATATTTTTAAAAGAAACATGGAGGAATCACTTATGAGAATACAGGTATAACCATGTCCATATATACAAAAGAAACATTGAGGAATCTCTTATGAGAATAGAGGTATAACCTTGTCCATATTTACTAAAGAAACATGGAGGAATCACTTATGAGAATAGAGGTATAACCATGTCCATATTTACAAAGAAAGATGGATGAATCACTTATGAGAATAGAGGTATAACCATGTCCATATTTACAAAGAAAGATGGATGAATCACTTATGAGAATAGAGGTATAACCATGTCCATATTTAGAAAAGAAACATGGAGGAATCACTTATGAGAATAGAAGTATAACCACATCCATGTTTAGAAAAGAAACATGAAGGAATCATTTACTCCGTAAGAGCAGTATGCATCCCACACATTTTTTTAACATCATGGAATAACAGCTGGTAAGGATCTCCAGACTGTGCACCGAAGAAGATGAAGTTTTTAATCATGAACATCGTGCTTTAGAATGACTTAAGAATAGAGGCTACACAAGGATATATTTCAACATGAATATGGAGAAGCTGCATTAAATAAGAAGTCAAAAAGGGCCCTTGCTATACTCGGAATGTTGGATTAATAAAACATATGAACAGCACCAAAGGACTTTTGATAATTTACGATGTATGCTAACTTACAGCAATGACACCTCACAGATCTGTCAAATAGTGAGAAAATATTGGTCGGTTTTTACTGTGGATGAAAATATAAAAAATATTGATGAAACACGTCATTTTGTTTTTAAGGATAAGAAAATCTGAAAAGATTATTGTGTAATAAAGGTGGAATAAGCAAGAAGATTAGCTCCAAAAATGATACTTGTAAATGTGCCCATTGCAAAGCATCTAGTTGTATCTACTCTACAGACTTTTTTCTTCATCCAGTTACTGGAAGGTCTTACAGTTTTAAGGGATACATTGACTGTAACACCAAGAATCTTATATACTTAGCAGCTTGCCAAAACTGTTCAGCTTTTTATGTAGGTAAAACAAACAGAAAATTTAAAGAATGGATTTTACACCACGAGTGATATTAATTCTGGTTTAAGCACTTGGGCTTTAGGCCAGTTATTTTACATTAAAAGGGTTCGTGGTCTGCACTCTTGTGGGAGGAGAGGCTGGACTCTGCCCTTCTGAGCTGGGAATTTCTGGTTAAAGGCTTATAGTGCCTGCATATTTGAACTGCTTCTTACTGAAATTGGTACACCTTGTTTGTTTTAGCGTAGACTAGATCCAGGCCTGCTGAATCTAGTTTGTTTGTATAACTTAAGCACTATTCCAGGCATTCTTCAAAGTATTCAATTGTATTTATTACTGCTTGGTAGTAACTTGATTAAAGTGTAGCTATCATTCTAAGTCTTTTGGATTAAGCACTTGGGCTTCAGACCAGTTGTTTTACATTAGGAAGGTTTGTGGCCTGCACTGTGGTGGCAGGACAGGTGGCTTACATCCTTCTAAGTTGGGAACTGCTGATTGAGGGCTCAGTGTCTGTTATTCTAAAAGTGTATTAGTTCTGGTTTAAGCACTTGGGCTTCAGGCCAGTTATTTTACATTAAGAAGGTTCGTGGTCTGCACTCTTGTGGGAGGAGAGGCTGGACTCTGCCCTTCTGAGCTGGGAATTTCTGGTTAAAGGCTTATAGTGCCTGCATATTTGAACTGTTTCTTACTGTAATTGGTACACCTTGTTTGCTGTAGTCCTCTCTTAAAACCTAGTTGCCTCATGGTTTTGGCATCCTTTCAGGCTTGTTGGCTGTTGGTGAAGCACCCACCAAGAGGAGAAAACGCTGAGAGAAGAAAGGAGCCACTTTTGAGATTTTAAGTATTTTTCCTCTGTTTATTTGCTAAGTTTTTCTGCATAGTTGCCTAGTTTGAGCATCTTCTGGCTTGTTAAACTTGATTTCTGCATTAGTAGCTGTATTTACAGCACAACCAAAAGCTATTTACTGAATTTCCTGTTTGCACTTAATTTTAAAATCGTTTTTTTCTCAAAACTTGCATATTTTCTGTCTTTGGCCTAGCACTCTTGTGTGGGGTCATTTACTGTACTCCAAAAAAAAAAAAAAAAAAAAGCTCAGCACTTGTCTTAAAAGCATCTTCTTTTCAGGTTTAGCACTTCTGTATTATACAAAGCCCCTCACTAGCGAACCCCAACCCCGCAGGAGTACCCACTTCCTTACTAAGTCCTCTCTAATTCAGTTGCACCCCTAACTTCTTAATTTCTCTAGCATGTCGAAGGGCCAGATGCTGGCGTCCTCCCCTGTCCAGTTGGGGAATCTGGGAATATTGAGGCAATGTTACAATTGCCTCATGTATACAGACAACCCTCTCCTCCTCCCACATAACACAAATACTTGCGAGAGATGCAGCTATTTGGCCAAACTGGAGGCTGAGCTCTCTCAACTCAGGACTGGCAAGACCAGACAGGAGGAGAAGGCAACTACATACACCACAAAACAGTCTCACATAAAGCTATCACAACAATGAATCAAACACATAAACACACTAAGACATACTCGGAGGCTCTGAGCAAAAATTTACCTAAACAGCAGAGGCCTCCAAAGCAGACACCCAAGCAACTGCCACCTCATGACACACCACAGGCAACACATAAACCACAAAATCAGTGTGCAAAGCAGTCACAGCCCTTAAGGCCAAATACAACACCAAACATACTTGTCAAAGGTGACTCCATAGTCAGACACACTGACGTCCCACTCACCAGGCTGAATAAGGAGAGGGTCACAGTAAGCTGCCTATCGGGCACTAGAATCTGCCACATAACACAAGCACTCGGGTCACTCCACAACAAGTACAAATATGACACAGTCATTGTCCATGCTGCTGTGAATGACCTGAGACGTACCTCCCTGGACTACATGAAAAGAGACATAGAGGAGCTCTCTGATTATGTAGCCCAGGCAGGTATGACCCTGACCCTGAGCAGTATCCTTCCTTCACCAAGAATGATGCCACAACATAGAGACAAGATGATCAGCTTTAACAATTGGCTTAATTTCTGGTGTCATTCAAAGGGGATCCAGTGTCTGTCTGCCTGGGATGACATGCTTGACAAGCCACGCTGCTTTGCAAGAGACGGCTTGCACCTGTCACCCCTGGGATTCCAGATATTGGCTAAGGCTCTTGCCACCCCCATAGTGCCTTTTTTAGGCAAGGCTCAAATTCTAAACCTACCACCCTAGAAAACAAAAATGGGAAGAAACTAAGGGTAATGCTGCTCAATGCCAGAAGTCTAAATCTCAAAATGCACGCACTCGAGGCCCTTCTCAGTATGGAGAACATCGATGTCTGTGCTGTAACTGAAACCTGGTTCAAGGCTCCTGAGAGCACCCCGGCACTATCAGGTTTTACCTCATATCATGCGTTCCAGCCCCAAAACCCGGACCACACCACAAAAGGAGGGGGTGTATCCATATTCATCAAGGATACCCACACCTCCAGGTTGGTGGCAACGCATGAAGCATCGGAAACCATCCAGGTGCAATTAACCATAGGCAAAACTGCTCTACAATTTGTAGCATGCTACAGGCCACCCTCTCAAACTCAGGAACCCCACACAGCCTTCCTGAAGACACTGGAGGGTATAAATGTATCTCCAAACACCATTACATTGGGTGACTTCAACTACCCAAATATAGACTGGGAACATTACTCAAGCCCCAACTTTTTAGCCCAAAGGTTCCTGGAGTTCATAAATTCACATGCCATGGAACAACTAGTCACCATTCCCACAAGAGGAGAAAATATACTAGATCTCATCATCACAAACATGGGGACAAAATGCTCCACACCAGAAGTATATCCCTCATTGGTGAGATCAGATCATAAACTAATCTCACTGGAAATTCACATCCCGCCCCCACCCCAAACAAAAAAGACCACAGTGAAGAACTTCTCTAAAGCAAACTTCACACTACTCAAGACTGGTGTGGTATCCTTCAAGGCCCCCGAGCCAGTGGAAACCACAACCCAAGCTGCGGAAGCCCTTACAAATGCCTTCTACGAACACCTCCAGGACTGCATGGATCAGGCAATCCCTAATAAAACCAAGACTCTTTCCACCAAGGGCAAATATCCAGTTTGGTGGACCCCAGCCATAAACAAACTTTACAATAAGAGGAGAAAGCTGTTACATGATAGAGCAAAATCCATAAAAGAGAAGACACCCTTGATCATTATTGGTAAAAAAAATACGAGCACTCATAAAATCATCCAAGGCCAACTTTGAGAGAAAAATTGCCATAGATTCAAAAGACAATCATAAGGCCTTCTTCAGCTATGTTAGAAACCTGGGTGGAATCTCCCAGATATGCTCAGAATTAGTCCAAAATGATACAAAAATCACTGAACCCACAGACATTGCCAACATACTGGCGGACAGGTTCAGTGCAAACTTCACCCCACTCTCCCCCCAAAAGGAGAGATAACTATCCCAGCGGAGTGTAGCCTCCCAGACATCTCAAATGCGCAGGTAAAAGCTGCCCTCTCTAAAGCTAAAAACACAGCATCAATGGGACCGGATGGTGTCCCTGGCTGTGTGCTACACGAACTCAATGAGGAACTAAACCCGCAAATAAGGCAGCTGTTTAATCTTAGCCTTACCACAGGATACGTGCCCAAGGAGTGGCGTACGGCAACTGTGGTCCCACTCCACAAAGGTGGTGCCTCTACGGACCCTGGTAATTACCGCCCCATAAGCTTAACAAGCCTGGTCTACAAAGCTATGGAGAGGATCATAATGGAACTCATAAACAAAGACATAGGGGACTTGCAGACATTGGACCCGACCCAGTTTGGCTTTGTCAAGGGCAGATCATGCCTTTTGAACTTGGTCGACTTCTTCGAAACAGTCACCAAGGCCATTGATGAGGAAAGGCAGTCCATACAGCCTACCTTGACCTTGCAAAAGCTTTCGACACAATACCCCACTCAGGTATTATAGAGAAACTTACCAGCTTAAATGTAAACCCATATGTCACAAGATGGGTTGCAAACTGGCTAAAGGACAGAACCCACAGGGTCAGAGTTGCTGGCACCATGTCAGACTCCAAGCCGGTCACAAGTGGTGTCCCACAGGGCTCAGTCCTTGGCCCCTGTTGTTCGGCATCTACTTCTCAGAAGTACAGGCAAACATAGGAGGACTATGGCTGACAAAGTTTGCAGATGACTGCAAACTGGGCGCCATAGTGGAAAGTACATCGGACACAGATATCCTTCAGAGGGTCTCACAGAAACTGATAGCTGGTGCCAGAGCCATGGCCTGAAGTTAAATGCCAAAAAATGTATAGTCATACCCTTCGGGAAAAACAAGGTAACCCCAAGCTACCATATAGGTGGCAATCTACTAAGCACAGAAGAGGTTATCAGGGACCTGGGGACCCAGGTTGACAGTGGCCTTTCTTTGACACTCACATTGCTAAAGTGGTTAGAAAGACCTTCTACATTGCCCACCTGATCATGAAGGGATTCACATCCAGATCAAGTGAGGTCATTGTTCCCCTGTACTCTTCACTTATCAGACCAATGATCGAGTACAATGCCCCATTCGGGATGTATCTCACCCAACACCTGCAGCAATTGGAGAGACCCCAAAAGTTCCTCACCAAAAGGATAAAGGGATTCCAAAATCTGTCATATGCTGCCAGACTGAAGAAACTCCAGCTCTATTCAGTCGCATACTGTCTGCTCAGAGCTGACCTGTGCCTGACATACAAGGCCATGTCCAACCCGGAATTAATGGACATGCTCCACCTCAAAAAATCCAAATCTACCAGATCCACTAGAGCAAGCGACTTAAACCTTAGCACGGATATAAATAAGACATGCTGGAGGGATAGATTTGTCACTCAGAGACTCCCTATGCTGTGGAATAAAATCCCGGTCCATGTGAGGCAGAGCACCTCGCTGGCTCTGTTCAAGAGAAATCTTGACCGGTGGATGGGAGATCGTAGGTTTACCCCGGGAATCATCTCTGTGTCACTTCTGGACAGAGGCAAAACAAACTAATGGGCACAATATTTTTTAACATAAGGGGTGGCGTAAGCCACAAAACTTTGGGCTAGGCTTATAAATGCCTTAGGGCAGATAGCCTAGTATAAACCTATGAACCTATGAACCTAATGCTCTAGCAAATCATGTTAAGGAGCATGTTGGCCATTTGTTTAACTTTATGGTTCTTGAGACTCTTCAAGAAAATATAATGGAAGGTGATATACACAATAAAACAGAGATCAACGAAGTTAAATGGATAGCGGACTTGCGGGCTGATCAAAAGCCTGGTTTGAATGCAGTACTTCCAATAAAACCTGTGCTAAATGGGTGGCACCCCTATTGAGAAGTACTGAATAGTCTGAAAGAAGGAGTTGTCCTGTTCTGAAGCTTCTGATTGGTTGATTGGCATACTTAAACAATTTGCTAAAGCAGAACAAACTGAGGATCTGAATGAAGGCTATTAAGATGAAAGTGCTTATCCATTTTCTCTGCTGAAGCTGCAACTTATTTTTCTTTTGTTTTTATGGTTCTTAAGTTGTTTTATTAAAAGGATCTTCGCTCCGTGGTGGTCCTTTGTGGATATTTTGTTTTATGTGTTTTCCTACATTTTCCTAAGGACCTTTAGTAATATGCAGAGGTTTACTCTTATCTTTACAAAATTGGAATCTCCCAAATGGTACACAGTACTCTGGGTATGACATCACAAACTCTATCATCTGTGACAAATGCATCTTAATTTGATCATCTACAACTACCAATAGACTGATACTAGCAAAACAGTCAGTGGGACAAATAAGACTCTAGCCAGAGTACCGTTTTATTTAAGATGTAGGGAAAGCTTGTTTCACAACCATGGAAAGAGTTGGGTTAGGTACCTGTCTCATCGGTAAGTCACATTCATTGACTGATGACAGTTGAGATCCTTGGGACAGGAGCTTAAGGAGCTGCTGATTCTGTGCAGCTGTAGGAGGTCAAATAGGGCAGGATTTTTCATGGATCAAGAAACGAGGCAAAGGACAGCATAAAACAGTTGGTAAGAGCCTGAGTACAGCGACAGTCACTAGTTTATCTGGGGAACTAAGAAACTTTACACCAGTGATTTTTTTTGGTTAAGAATTTCCTTGGCCTGTCAATTTGAGAGATATGCTTAGAAAGGTTCTTGCTGAAATAAGCATTGTTTTAATGGATAGGTCTTGGGAGGGATGACCCTTGTGGAACTCAGTATACAGTTCTTTATTTCTACAGTAAATGTTTTCAGAGGCACATAGGATATATGCAAATGATCCTTGTGAACATCAGGTGTTTCAGCTAATTGGCAATTCTGAATGCCCATGACTTGTTTTGTCATTTTAATGGACAATTTCAGGCCAATAAAGCCAAACCCACTAGCTGTAGATATACATATTTCAGACTTGTTGTGAACTCACCAGCATCGAACAAGCAGAGTGTTTGATTAAGCATTAGAAACACAGGGCTTTTATACCCAGCTGATGTCCATTATCATTAGGGACAGTGCAAAAATATCCCAAACAACAAACTAAAACAGTAAGTGAGAAGGTCACTGAAAAAACATTCAGTAAAAAAAAAATGAAAACTTCAGCAAAGCTAGAACTTCCAATAAGTGACCTCCCACACCTCTTGTATCAAAGGCATATGGGATATACGCAAATGATCCTTATGAACATCAGGTGTTTCAGCTAATTACTAGTTACAGTAAATGTTTTGGAAACTAACTGGATCGGATTGGAAGATTTCTGAACTGCTGAGAGGAGATTGTGGCCAAACTGTTGTGCATTGTCAGCACAGGTACCAAAGTCCCTGATCACACTATCGGTTTGTAGGATATACCATTGATATGACAGGAAGTGGGGAATTTTTGTTTAACAAGTAAAGCTACACTACATTTCTTAGCATTTTAAAACCATTTTAGTATACTGAGAGGTCATGTAGTCGAGCTCTCGCTGAAGTAACAGCAGTTACTGCTCACAGTTGTGCCCAATTTGCACTCATCTCCAACTTTAATAACTTCTAACATGAAACATTAAATTGGATATCAGAGAAATATTTCACAGGTATGACAACATTAGGAGTTCACTGTACACACGTTATAATTCCTCAAATTTTACTTTGCTTATTGTAATAAACCTAACTTTAGAAAGTTTAAAACAGTTAAAAGAAGGTTCAGAACAATTACGAAAAAGCAAGCAGTGATTTAAAACTCACCGGCTGTCCACATTCTCCAATTCCTGTAGCACCCTTGTCTCCTTTAGGTCCGGGTTTTCCTGGAAGTCCAATGACATCTTTAAATCCTTCAGGAATAGAAGGACAAACTTCACAGGCGTCTCCCTGTATAACAAATAAAAGCATATTACTCACAATGTTCTCCGGAAATAAAATAAAAGTAATACAAACACTAACCTATGAACCTACACCAGGTTAGGAGGGTGGCCTGATGGTTAATGTGTTTGCCTTACAAACACAAGGTGCAAGGTTTGAGTCTCACAAGGGATAATTGGCTAAGCTTAAAATGGCTCGCAAGGTGAGTTAGCTTAGTACTAGCCTATAAACCTAATTATTTAACTTTAGTTTTCTAACATTTAGATAGTACCTGTAAAATAAAAAAGGTCATTTTACAGACATGATATGGTACTAGCATATCTCTTTGAAGAGACTCAAACCAACATCTCCCCTCTGAACCTCCATATAAAGAATGTACGTTGGCAACAGTGAAAAAGGGCTATCATCTGCTCTAATGTTAACCCAAAAGTCCCCTTGATTGTCCTTACTAATTGGTGTTAAACCTAATCCTGCCCCTGCACCTAACCCAAAACCTACACCTTACCTTAGGACAAATTTTTCTTTCCGTAACACTACCACTAAAAAGACATTCAGAGACATTGTACATACACCAGCACACACACTCGCACACAGGTACAGACACACACACACACATGCACCACATGCACACATGCACAGACACAGACACACACAGACACACACAGACACACACACACACAGACACACACACACACACACACACACACACACACACACACACACACACACACACACACACACACACACACACACACACACACACACCTAAAATTAAGCAGACTGACACCAAAAACATATAACAGCAAAAGATTGAAAAAAATTGCCACCCTATTTTTTTGCAGAGAGGGCACGCTCCATGTACCCCTCATACCCCTGATACTTAAATATTGTAACCTCAACACCACACAACACATAGTAAAGGGCATACCCCTTAACCCTGATACTGTACTGATCTTGCACAACTATTGATCATCTGCTTTGTCAACCAATGAGATGTCAGCTTTGACAACAGTCAGCTAATGCTGGGGATCCCATATATCTATATTTAGGGGTCTGAGGGCATATCCATGCAGTTTGAGTATCAACTGAGAATAATTGTTAAAATGTGTAACAATGTAGGCATGTTTGTGGGACATGTGACTGTGAGTATGTCTGCATTGCCAGGGTGGTTCAAATATGGCATAGATCCATTCTCACTTACAGGAGACTTGTATGTTAACTGGCCTTACCTCAGTTACTTCTTTTCTCAGGGTCTAATATTATTGAAGGGCCTGAGTCAAATAAGACTGAAAGGATTTAAAAATGGAAATTGTACTTAAGTGGGTATTATCTTTATACCCTTACTAAAGGAAGAAAGAGGTCATTGTCTCCCTCTACTCTTCCCTCATTAGGCCAATCATCGAGCACAATGCCCCATTTGGCCTGTACCTCACTAGACACCTGCAACAACTGGAGAGGTCACAAAAGTACCTCACAAAGAGGATCCTAGGCCTTAAACACTTGTCCTACATGGACAGACTCAAAAAAGTCCAACTATTCTCTGTCTCATATCGCCTACTTAGAGGCAATCTCTGCTAGACTTACAAAGCCATGTCTGACACAGCTCTGTTAGAAATGCTTCATCTAAAGAAATCCCAATCCCTCCACACCACATGCTTCAGAGACCTCAACCTCATTACCAAAATCAACAGAACATGCTGGAGGGACAGGTTCCTCACCCAGAGACTAGCCATGCTATGGAATAGACTTCCCATACATGTCAAGCAGAGAACCTCACTGCCCCTCTTCAAGAGAAATCTTGATGAGTGGATGGGTAATAGAAAGTTCACTCCGACGATCATCACTTCAGTGGTTCTACTTGATAGAGGCACTGGGAACTAACATTGGGCAGCATGATGCCAGGGCACTTCTATGGGATAGGCTTGTAAAGGCTCCAGGGTCATTAGCCTAGTACACACCCATGAACCTATGAGCATATCTTCATTGGGCATATTAGTGGGTACCTTAATATACAGAACATCTACTGTATGTGATTAATTGAAAATACCATCATATCCCAGAAACTCAAGATGTAGATGCTTCAAATGCTACCAGATTATCCTAGTGGATCTTCCCTTCCTAGACAAAGTTGCTAGCTAGTTTCCATAAGGAAATATGGCTCCATACACTTCCTAAATTAAAGAATATTTAAATATAATGATGAATGACACTTTTCAAATAAGTGTAAGAAAAATAAGAATCTAGGCTGAAAGGAAATAAATAAAAATTCTAATAAATCAGTAAGCACTTTCATCTCTTTACAAAATAAGCATGGAAACTTCATCTGACTGAATTTTCGGAGGTCATTTGTTCATTGCTTCATAGGTTCTAACTAGGCAGGCAATATAGGTCACTATACAAAGACTAGCCATGCAAGTCAGAGAGTTTTGTCAGTGGACTTGCCATCCTGACCAATAAGGGTATCACTTACCCAAGGAGTAAATGTGTGGGTTCTGTACAATCATCATAGCAGAACTTGAAAAAGGTGAATGTGTGACACTGCTTGGCATGGAACAGGAGCTTCTTTCAGAAGTACGGGATCCATTTGGTGAGGAACCCATCTCTCTCACAACTCCTGCTTATGGTGCATTGAAGGTTGAAGTTTTTGGAGTGAGAGTTTTTAGTATGACCAGTATGTCTGCAGTAGATCAGGTCTACTATGACAGGATCTTTCAATATCCTACAAGACAAGGCAGAGAACACTGGGTAGGAGCTGCTGTAAGATCCTGAAATGTGGCTGGGATTTTAGTCTCTCCTGATAGCTAAGGAAATGTAAGGCCTTTGATTTTCTTTAGAAAATGTTGCGCTCTTTCAAGTTGGGAAGAGTGCTTGGAGCAGTGCACTGCAGATGGTGCACTGCATTCTGTGATTGGCTTGATGAGGGAAGAGAAGGAGGAGATTATGATGTCATTAAGCTGGTGCACTGCATTCTGTGATTGGTTTGATGAGGGAAGAGAAGGAGGAGATTATGATGTCATTAAGATGGTGCACTGCATTCTGTGACTGGCTTGATGAGGGAAGAGAAGGAGGAGATTATGATGTCATTAGGCCCGGAGGGTGTATCCTCGACAACAGATCGGGTAAAGTAGAAGGATTTCCTGACTATAACAGATGCATAATGACGGAAGGATAGTTCCTTGTCAAAGAGGGTACATAGATCACTAATGACCACATCTGTCTGACCATCTCTGTCTGACCACATCTGTCTGACCATATCTGTCTTAAGCAAGGTCCTATTTATGTGGTAATCAGTGGGATGAACTTGTTCCCCGAAGGCAACTTCACTTAATTTTTTGCCACTAAGCTTACATCATGGTCAGTGCACTAATTGTTGGTTCTGGTGAAACCTTTTCAATGGATCTGAGTATTTGTGTGGAAGGTGATAATAGCACCCAGTTCATAGCATCAGCTGATTTTGTTCGACACAGACATTTGGCATCACATTGGAGAAGTAGTTGTGGAAGGCAAGGACCCAAGACAGAGTCCTAAGGGGACCCCATCAGTGACATGCCTTTTAGATGAAAAGGTACCACCAACTCTTACAGTGTGCATTTGATCTGAGAGCCAATTTCCAGCCCAACAGGTGACAAAGGAGTTTTTGTTTAGTCTACAAAGTTTCTAAATAATGCCAACATGGGGAATCGTACCTAAGATTTTAGTAAAGTCCAGATAAGCATAATGAAAAGAATTGCATTTGTCAATTGTCTCTGTTATAACGTCAAAAAATCAAACAGATTTAGAAAATGACATCTATCTTTCATGAAACAAAATTGATTAATGTCGAGGGTTTGCAAATCACCCCCTCATTATTCATACAGTTGACCAAGATACAGTCCATACTTTTACAGATGATGGAGGTGAGATAAATAAGGCAATAGCTACTATAGTTTGTGGCGGAGAGCTGCCTTTGTGGACTGACACTACAACAGCCATTATCCAGAGGTCAGGTATGTACCATGTGGAGAGTCCAAGGTCGAAAACTTGTTGGGAGTCCAGCGATGTCGTACTTTGTACTGATTAGAAAGAAACTTGGTATGTTGTCTGGAACCACTGAGCTACTTTTTTTTATTTTTATTTTATTTTTATTTTGCTTTTGTTTACTGGGTTTATCTGACTGAGTTTAGTAAAAAGAAAAAAAAAAAACACTTTTCAGCAAAGGCCCAGGGAGAAAAGCTCCAACATATTGCAAACATTTTTAAATGGATACTCAGTTATATACATAAACAGACATTAAATCATATACATTAACAATTATGCAAATGTTTGCTAATTAGATCACATTAATCTGAAATAAAAGCAACTATTACAGTATAAAATATACTTATGCATTGGTGTATGTCGAACATTGGGCAAATGAAAAAGTATATCAGTGGGT
The DNA here is from genome assembly GCF_019279795.1 of Protopterus annectens. Taxonomy (NCBI): domain Eukaryota; kingdom Metazoa; phylum Chordata; order Ceratodontiformes; family Protopteridae; genus Protopterus; species Protopterus annectens. The sequence goes on along the minus strand of NC_056726.1, from coordinate 1,523,564,968 downwards.
TTGTAAAACAGAAAACAGATCATGTGATTAGTGCTTAGAAAGTCAAATAAATGAAGGTGAAGGAATGAACTACATGTTACTATTGCAGCTAAGAGGTGGGATGTAAAGCAGGCTCGTAGATAATTATACATGCAACTATGGTTCATAGGTTCATAGGTTCATAGGTTGGTACTAGGCTATCGGCCCTAGGGCCTGTACAACCCTAGCCATAACAATTCCTTGGCTATTTCTTCCCACACTATTTACTTCCCTGGACCCCTGATGTGATCCCCGAGGTGAATTTTCTTTCTCCCATCCAATCATCAAGGTTCCTTTTGAAGAGGGCCAAAGAGGCACTGTGCTTGACAAGTATAGGCAGCATCATAAGTTTTTATTAGAAGTAAAGAGGTAGAGGGGTGAGCAGTGACACAAAATTATGCATATGGCTGGGGGGTGCTAGTAAAACTATTCAGGTATTGTTAAGACTGGTCGTGGGACAAAGGATTCTGAATGAAGACAGATGGTTTCATGACATGGCGACATGAAGGTAACAGGTGCATTTATCCCAGTGATACGCATGAGCAGATCCATTGAGTTAACAGATATAGTTTTAGTTTTAGTTCTGTTTTAAATGAGTCTGCATTCTGAATGGATTTCAACAGTGTTAAGGTGTGGTTCCATAGTTTAACTACAGTATTTGAGTATAGATAAATGCAGCGTTAGATGATTTAATTACAGTAATTGGTAACATTTCTTTAGACCATAAAATTCTATAGGGAAGCACTGTTATATTAAGTTAAGGGCTGGACAAAATTCTGCATTGCAGTTAACTGAAAAGGTCATTTCATGCTATTGTTTTTGGTCTCAGATAGAGCTTCTGACCCATAATCATTCTGGGGGGAAGTGGAGTTTAGTGAGAGAAGAGAGTTGACCATTGGATCAGTGGGAGGGGTGAAATTGAATTTGGCAGCTAAGATGGTGGCAACAGCTTTGAAATTAGAGTAGGTAGCACCATTGGAGACTGGAGCAGTGTTGGATGCTACTGCCGGTAATCCTAATATAGTTATAAAGGCCTTATAGTCATCCTTGCAACACATAGCAACTGTTTAATTTATCTGGTGAGACAGGAATATTTTATATATAGCAAATATTTATCCTGTTATAAAGTTTATTTATTTGGGAGTTCTATCACAGAAATTTAATTTTGAATAGGGATGGATTTCTATATGCATTGGTTTAGATGGACTTAGTCATGTAATAGCATCAGTGACTCGGTCAGCAGAATGGAAGTGATTCTGACCTTCTTCAGACCCTCAGACTAGGATATCGTGTTGGCTTTGGAGTAATCTCTGAATATGGTAGTTATTAGGCAGGATGGTGGTAGATTTCAGGGACATAATGACAGACTGGTGGTCAGAGTTCAGTGTATGGGGTGCAGGTAGAGGCAACATTTGTAAGGGCACCTCTGGCAGGAACTTGGACTATTTAATATAGGGAATTAGTACCAATAAAACTGAGTAACTGCTGGGCATATTTATTATTGTTATAGAATAATTCAGGTTAATAGAAGAATAGTTAAAGTGACTCATGATTACCATGTTGGAATTAACAGGTACAGAATTAACATAGAAGGCTGCTAGATGTACAAAGTTCATTCCAACTGAAACTAGATAAATGACAAAGATTAGCAGTGTAGGGTTACAGTGAATGAAATCCGAATCATGTGATCCAAGATGGCCACCTAAATAGCAGTAATGAAATCAACTCCTCCCTCAAGAATAACTTCAGGAAAAAACGGCGTATGCTTTTATCATTCAAAGTAAAGAGAAACACAAATGATTTTCAACACTTTTCTATAAGATAAATTACTTGAAGCCATGCATCTATAGTGTTTCTCCCCGGGCCTCTACTGAAAATTGGCTTTGTTCCAAGTCGGACTGTCCCCATAAACAAATGTCAAATAAATACATAAATACACTCATTTACTACAACTGAGCTCTGGAGGTCTGTACTATTAACTTTCATTGGCTGCCTTCTGTTACTTTTTGTTAAAATCAAGTTATAGCCTCATATTTCAAATACACGTTCATATTTTTGGAGCCATAAGAATTACTAAAGAAGTGTAAATGATAAACTGTTCAGCAGAAACAAACAACTCTTTACAGCAGTAGCGTGAATTACGTTGTAGGTCTTCAACTGGTTTGTATAAGTCATAATAAACCCAGAAACCACTCAAGTTACACATACTTACTGTCAGCAGGCACTTTATTCATCCATATGTGAGCTTTCATATGAGGCTACACAGTAAAGTCTGTTCAATTGCTTTGTTGAGATATTTAAAAGTATGAAAATTGTGACAATATAAATAAACAGTATCTGAACAAAACTAATACGTCTTAAGCAGAATTAGATATTAAATATGACAATATAAATAAACAGTATCTGTGCAAAACTAATATGGCTTAAGCAGCATTAGAGATTAAATATCAGTGCAGTTGTGTTGCATATCACGCATGTTTTAAGATGAAATCTTTCAATAACCTGTACATAGCATGGTTTTGAAATGATTAATGCAAATGTGAACAGGGTATGTTTGATGCACCAGTAAGAGGTAAGTGCAGAAACACCTGGAGGCATCACTAGGATATAATGAAGCAGCATACAAATTACGTGAAACTAGCAACACACTACAAACAAGGAGATAAAATTAACAGAAACATGGGAACATACTACCTCAAAATCCATGTTGTAAACAGCAGTCAATGAATGGTAATAAGGATCCCTATTAAATTGCCGAACGTTTCAAAGTTCGAATGTCATACAGTCGACACCATATTACCAAACTTTGAAAAGTTTGAAAGTGAAAGTCAATGGCTCCGTACGTGCAGAATGGGAAAATTTTTCTTTTCTGCACTGAAGTGCAGTCTCAGAGTTGGTATATTTAAGTAGGGGGGTGTGGGGGGTGCAGGGGGGCTTGCTCCCCTGCTCAGAGCATTAAGGTATGTTTTTTTTTTTACTTTTTTATTATATATTCGAGGTTTGAAGTTTCGCTCATATGTTGTGGAACAATTACGAGGTTCGAAATTTTGAAGCTTCGTATATATAATATAGACCCTGGTAATGATACAGGGCTTGGCATGAATAATTTTAAATCTTAAGCAGCAGCAAGAAAAAAAAATAAAAATAAAATAAATGAAACTTCTTTTATAGACAATGAGTTAAGAATGCAAGGGGAAGGAATAAAAGAAATCTCCCTTCATAACAATGATTGCTTCAAAAATTGGAAGATCAAGAAAATATGGCGTGATGTTAAATATGAAATACTATGGAATGTTAGATGCTATATGGGAAAATATACCTTTTTATAACCAAAATATTACCTAAAGCTCTGCAAATGCAGAAAGGAGTGTTATGCACTATATAGGAGGAAACATAACATGTTTTGGTGACTGGTCTGAAACCTAGAGAGCCTACACATCTAAGTTAATAACATTGAGATTTATTTTGTCTTTAGATAAAAATCTTGTTACAAAAACTGATAAACAGAGAGGAAAATACTATAAGATGTCATAACAAATGTTCAAGTATTAAAATCATAAGAAGGAAAAAAGAATTAAAACCCAATAGACCCTACAGCCACCAAAGTTCAGAATACATCTAACTACAGGTACGAAACTCTTTAACTCGTCTGATGACATCACTGCGTATTTAGTTTAGATTCAATTTGTTAACAGAAACTGAGAAAAATGTCCTGACGTTATAGCAGTATGAAGAACTGGTCAAGCATAGAGACACTGGGAACAGCTATAACATACAAAAAAATTCAAGTAAAGTCAAATGCTATCAGTAAAGAAAGAAAAAAATAATCTAACTATAAGTAAGCATTTAACATAACTGAACTATCTAGTCAGGTAATGTAAGCTAAGTATTTCATAGATACATAAAAGACCCAGCAAAGGCCTGCTTTAAATGTTTAGATAATAGGTTCATAGGTTCATAGGTAAGTACTAGGCTATCTACCTGAGGGCATATGTAAGCCTAGCCAGAATGTGATGGCTTTTACCGCCCTCTTTGATTAGTTCCCTGTGTCTCTGTCCAGCAGAGCCATTAGTTCCCTGTCCCTCTGTCCAGCAGAGCCATTAGTTCCCTGTGCCTCTGTCCAGCAGAGCCACTGCAGTGATCCCCGGGGTAAATTTTCTGTTTTCCATCCACTCGTCAAGGTTTCTCTTGAAGTGTGTTAGTGAGGGGCTCTGCCTACTGTAGACTGGAATCATGTTCCAAAGCATGGGGAGTCTCTGGGACAGGAATCTATCCCTCCAACAAGTCCTATTTATTGTTATGGTGAGGTTTAGATCCCTAGAGCATGTGGCTCTTGGGAATTTGATTTTTTTAGGTAGAGCATGTCCATCAATTCTGGGTTGGACATGGTCTTGTATGTCAGGCAGAGATCACCTCTGAGTAGGCGGTATGCAACCGAGTACAGCTGGAGTTTCTTCAGTCAGGCTACATAGGGCATCTGTTTGAGGTCAGTAATGCTCTTGGTGAGGTACTTCTGTGGTCTTTCCAGCTGTTGCAGGTATCTTGTAAGGTGCATCCCAAATGGGGTGTTGTACTCTATGATGGGTCTGATGAGTGATGAGTAGAGGGGCACAATAACCTCTTTTGTTCTAGATGCGAACCCTTTTGTGATTAGGTGGGCCACATAGAAGGATTTTCTAACCACCTTGGTAATATGATTATCAAAGGAGAAATTACTAACCACTTGGGTCCCCAGATCCCTTATTTCATTTTCTGTATTTAGGGGACTACCATGTATGTGGTAGTTCACGGGTACTTTGTTTTTTCAAAAGGGAATGACTATGCACTTTTTGGCATTTAGCTTGAGGCCATGATTTTGACACCAGGTATCTGTCTCAATGAGACCCTTCTGGAGGATGTCTGTAACAGCCAGAGAGTCAATTATGGACCCCAGTTTGCAGTCACCTGTGAACTTGGTCAGCCATAGTCCTCCTGTGCTTGCCTGTACCTTTGAGATGTACATACCGAACAGGAGGGGTCCCAGGACTGAGCCCTGGGGGACGCCACTTCTAACTGGTTTAGAGACTGACCTAGAGCCTGCAACTCTCACTGTGTGGGTTCTTTCCATGAGCTAACTGGCAACCCATCGCATGGCACAGAGTTTTATGTTCAGGCTGGTGAGCTTGTCTATAATACCAGAATGGGGAATGGTGTTGAAAGCCTTTGCGAGGTCTAGGTAGGCTGTGTGGACCTCATTTCCCTCATCTAAAGCCTTGGTAACTGTCTCAAAGAAGTCCACCAGGTTTAGGAGGCATGATCTGCCCTTAACAAAGCCAAAGTGGGTAGGGTCCAATGTTTGGAGGTTCCCAATGTCTCTGTTAATGAGTTCCATGATGATGCTCTCCATAGCCTTGCAGACCAAGCTAGTCAGGCTTATAGGGCGATAGTTCCCATGATCTGCTGTGGCTCCGCCTTTGTGGAGCAGGATAACTGTTGCTGTGCACCACTCTGTGGGTATGTAGCCTGTAGAGAGGCTGAGTTTGAACAGTGTGCTTAGGTGGGGGTTAGTTCATTTTGGAGTTCATGTAAGACCCAGCCTGGGATTCCGACCTGTCCCATTGAAGATGTGTTTTTGGCTTTGGATAGGACTGTTTTAACCTGTGTGTCAGTGATTGCTGGGGCTCTACATTCTTCTTGTATGGTTATGGGCCCTTTAGGGGGTGAGAGGGGGGTGAAGTTTGCACTAAACCTGTCTGCCAGTGAATGTTGGCAATATCAGTTGGTTCAGTGTATTTTATGCCATTCTGCACTAACTCAGAGCAGATCTGAGAGTTTCCACTTAGGTTCTTGACATAGCTAAAGAATGCTTTGTGGTTATCTTTGGAGTCCTTGGCAATTTTTCTTTCGAAGCTAGCCTTGGATGATTTTATGAGGGATCATAGTTTCTTGCTGATACTGATCAGGGATGTCTTTCCTTCTTGGGATTTTACTCTTTTCTGTACTAGTTTCCTCCTTCTGTTGTATAGTTTGTTTATGGCAGGGGTCAACCAGACTGGTTTCCTTTTCTTGGTGGAGTGAGTCTTGGTTTTGCTTGGGATAGCATGATCCATGCATTCTGCAGGTGCACATAGAGTGCCTTTGTAAGGGATTCAGCAGCTTGGACAGCATTGTCCTTTAGCATGGGGGCTGTGAACCTTTCCACCTCGGTCTTAAGTAATGTGAAGTTTGCTTTTGAAAAGTTTTTCACAGTGGTTTCCTTGATTGGGGGTGGGGGCAGAATGTGGATATTCAGAGTGATTAGTCTGTGGTCTGATCTAACCAGCGAGGGATTGACCTCTGGTGTAGAACACTGGTCGCCCATGTTGGTGATGACCAGGTCCAATATATTGTCACCTCTGGTGTGGGTGTTGACCAGTTGATCCAAGGCATTCAAGTTTATAAATTCTAGGAAGCGTTGGGCAAGGGAGTTAGTACTTGAATAGTTCTCCCAGTTAATGGTTGGGTAATTGAAATCACCCAATTTTCAGGCATTTGGTAGGACCTTCATATTTTCCAGTGTCTCCAGAAATATGGAATGGGGGTCCTGGGTCATGGTGGGTGATCTGTAGCAAGCTACAATTTGAATTGCAGTTTTGCCCGTTGTTATTTGCACATGGATGATCTCTGATGCATTGTGCTGTGCCACTAAGCTGGAGGTGTGGATATCCTTGATGAATATGGATACACCACCGCATTTTGTGTTTCGGTCTGGGTTCTGTGGCTGAAAAGTATGGTATGAGTTATAGCCTGGTAGTGCTGGGGTGCTCTCTGGAGCGTTAAACCAGGTTTCTGTTACTGCACAGATATCGATGTTCTCCATACTGAGGAGTGCTTTGAGTGCATGCATTTTGAAGTTTAGACTTCTGGCGTTAAGTAGCATTACCCTTAATTTTTGGTTACTTGTGCTAATTACAGTGGTGGGTTTGTCTTTTGAGCCTTGCCTAAACAAGGCACTATGGGGGCGGCAAAAGCCTTGGCCAGTATTTGAAAGCCTAAGGGTGACAGTTGCAAGCCATCTCTTGCGAAGCAATGAGGCTTGTCAAGCATGTCATCCCAGGCAGACAGATACTGGATCCCCTTTGAATGACACCAGAAACTTAGACAATTGTTGAAATTAATAATTTTTTCTTTATACTGTGGCATCATTCTTGGTGAGGGCAGGATGCTACTCAGGGTCACGGTCATACTGGCTTGGGCTATGTGATTAGAGAGCTCTTCCATGTCTCTTTTCATGTAGTCTAGGGTGGTACGTCTCAGATCATTCACACCAACATGGACAATGACAGAGTCATATTTGTACTTGTTCTGGAGCGACCAAAGTGCTTGTGTTATGTGATGGATCCTGGCACCTGACAGGCAGCTAACTGTAACCTTCTCCTTGTCCAGCCTAGTTAGTGGGACATCAGTGTGCCTGACTATAGAGTCGCCTATTACTAGTGTGTTGGGTATGTTATTTTGCCTTATGGGCTGTGATTGCATGACACACTGTCATGGTTTGTGATGGGTTTGGAGGTTGCTTGGGTGTCTGCTTTGGAGGTCTTTGTTGCTTTTGCAGATTTTTATTTAGAGCCTCCGAGTATGTTTTTGTGTATTTATGTGTGTTATCTGCTGGTGTTGGTTTAGTAGGTCTATGTGAGACTGGTGGTATGTTGCAAGTATTTTCCTTCTCCTCTTGACGGTCAGTTCCAGTCTTGGGTTTTGAGAGCTTTGCCTCCAGTTTGGCTGTATAATTGCATCTCTCGCATATATTAGTGTTTGGTGGTAGGAGGAGAGGGTTGTCTATGTACATGAGGCAGTTGTAACATTGCTTTAAAATGCCCAGATAAGCCACTTGGACTGGAGAGTACACCCGAATCTGCTCTTTGGACATGCCTGAATAGGTAAAGTGAGCTGTTTTACTGATTGGCTGGTAGGGACAAATAGAGAGCCTTGTCCTTCTGAACAGTATAAGGGGGGTTTAGTGTTATGGTTAATTAGTGCTTGCTATGAGTTTTGAGCAAGTGGTGGGCTGCAAAATGAATGGTTTGAGTGCTTAAGTTGAAAGTTTGTCTAGTTCCAAGGGAAAAATTGAAGAGTAAACTTCGTGGAGCCGGGAATAGTTTAACCCTAGCTAACCGGCACTGCCTGTCGCTCAAAACCACGCAAATACATTTTTTATAGCAGGGAAATGAAAGAGAAATTAGCCCTCCCACCCATTTAAGTTGTCTTGTTAAATACCACTGTCTTTCTAGTTGCCCGCCTCTTATGTTAATCTGATCATATATCTCATTTCTCTCTACTTTCACTGGCTTATGTCAGTAATCACAAAAATCATCATTTTTGAAATCCCTCCCCTTCAATTATTTAAATTTATTGGCCATCCTACGGTATTTCATAGTACCAAAATACAAAAGTGACCACCCCTTTCAATCCATCTTGCTGTTTTAAAAATAGTAACTCTCCACTAAACCTTAACTTTTTAAACAGGTAAAACTCAAGTTACCTACTTTCACATCTAACTTCTCTAGTGCACACTGCAGAGTGCATTCTTTTCAAACTTACCTTTAAGTATCCCTGTGACTAGCACTTTCTCTAATACCTGCTGGAAAGCACTAGGAAGCCTTAAACTCATACAAACACTGAACCTCTCCTTGTTAACAAGGAGAAATTAATAGTAGGCACTAAACAGCCTACAATTGCAAAGTACCTATACTTTACAAAGAAAAAAAAAAAAGCCCCAAACCAGGCATGTCCAAGGGTCAGCGTCCGGTGATTTCTCCTGTCCACCTGGTGAATCTGGGCATACTGGGGCAATGCAGCAATTGCCTCATGTACACAGACAACTCTCTCCTCCTACCACCCAACACTACAACCTGTGAGAGATGCACTTACATAGCCAAAATGGAAGCAAAACTCTCTCCACCCAAGATTGTGCTAAACAGTCAAGAGGAGAAGGTTAACACCCACACTACACCTCAGGCAACACATAGCCCTTCTAAACCCGCACCACCAACATCCACATATAGCAACACTAAATCCACATATGCAGAGGCCCTTAACTATAACCTGCCCAAGCAACAAAGACCTCTGAAGCTGAAATGCAAACAAACACCAATCACAACCAATGTGTCACATAGTTCACAACACCAGTGTGCCACCCAGCAACAGCCCCTAAGGCAAGACAATGTACCTAACACTTTAGTCATAGGTGACGCTATAGTCCGGCACACTGATGTCCCTCTCACCAGGTTGAATAAGGAGAAAATTACAGTCAGCTGCCTGTCGGGTGCCAGGATCCGCCACATAACGCATGCACTCAAGTCACTCCACAACAAGTACAAATATGACTCTGTCATTGTCCATGTTGGAGTGAATGACTTGAGACGTACCTCCCTGGACTACATGAAAAGAGACATGGAAGAGCTCTTGGATCATGTGGCCCAGGCAGGTATGACCCTAGCCCTGAGTAGCATCCTGCCTTTGCCCAGAATGATACCACAATATAAGGATAACAATTGGCTAAGCTTATGGTGTCATTCAAAGGGGATCCAGTATCTGTCTGCCTGGGATGACATGATTGACAGACCACAATGCTTTGCCAGAGATGGTCTGCACCTGTTGCCCCTGGGATTCAGGTTACTGGCTAAGGCTCTTGCCACCCCTATAGTGCCTTTTTTAGGCAAACTTCAAAGGACAAAACCACCACCACCATAACAGGTACAAGCATGCAAAATCTGAAGGTAATGCTACTCAATGCTAGAAGTCTAAACCTCAAAATGCACTCTCTCGAGGCACTCCTAAAAATGGAGAATATCGATATCTGTGCAGTAACTGAGACTGGTTCAAGGCTCCAGAGAGCACCCCTGCAATACCAGACTACAACTCTTACCACACTTTTCGGCCACCAAACCAGGACCGAAACACTAAAGGTGGAGGAGTGTCAATATTCACCAAGGATATTCACACCACCAGGCTAGTTGGCCAACACAATGTGTCTGAAATTCTCCAAGTGCAGCTAACACTAGGTAAGACTGCAATCCAAATTGTAGCTTGCTACAGATCCCCCACCATACCCCAAGATTCTCACTACACCTTTCTAACCATACTGGAAAATATTAAGATAGAACCAAACACCCTAATACTGGGTGATTTTAACTACCCTGCCATTAACTGGGAAAACTACTCATGCCCCAACACCTTTGTGCAACGGTTCTTGGAATTCATAAATTCCAACGCCCTGGATCAACTAATCCATAGTCCCACCAGGGGCTCCAATATCCTAGACCTGGTCATTACCAACATGGGAAATCAATGCCCCATACCTATGGTCACCCCCTCGTTACTCAGGTCTGACCATAAGCTAATCACCCTTAACATCCACATCCCACCCCCACCCCCCCCCAGTAAAGAAACCACCATAAAAAAACTTCTCCAAAGCCAACTTCATGCTACTCAAGTCAGAAGTGACAAACTTCATGACACCCATGCAGACGGGAACTGAAAGTTCAACTGCTGAATCCTACACTAAGGCACTGTACGAGCACATCTACTCATGCATGAATCGCGCCATCCCAAATAGAACCAAAATGCTCTCATCCAAAAAAAAGGAAGCCAATCTGGTGGTCCCCTGCCATAAACAAACTTTACAACAAAAGGAAGAAACTTTTGTAGAAAAGAGGAAAATCCCAGGATGCAAAAAATTCCCTTACTAGCCTCAGTAAGAAACTGAGATGCCTCATAAAATCCTCCAAAGCTAGTTACGAAAATAAAATTGCCAAAGATTCCAAAGACAACCACAAAGCATTCTATAACTATGTCAAGAATCTAAATGGCAATGCTCAGATCTGCTCTGAGCTAAAACAGAATGGCATTAAATATACTGATCCGAAGGATATTGCCAATATCCTGGCAGATCGATTCAGTGCCAACTTCACCTCCCTCTCACCCCCTAAATGGCCCATCTCAATACCGGAAGATTGCCAAATTCCAGTAATAATGACCACACAGGTACAAAACGCACTCTCTAAAGCCAAGAATACAGCATCCATGGGACCAGATGACATCCTGGGCTGTGTACTACATGAACTACAATATGAACTGGCACCTCACCTAAGTGTCATGTTTAATCATAGCCTCACCTCAGGTTTCGTGCCCACTGAGTGGCACAGAGCTACAGTTATCCCAATCCACAAGGGGGGATCCACCTTGGATCCTGGAAACTACCGTCCCATCAGTCTGACAAGCCTTATATGCAAGGCCATGGAGCATATTATCATGGAACTTATAAACAAAGACATTGGCAACCTTCAAACACTGGACCCCACCCAGTTTGGGTTTGTGAAGGGCCGATCTTGTCTCCTGAACCTGATTGACTTCTTTGAATCAGTCTCCAGAGCCATGGACAAGGGTAAGGTGGTCCATATAGCCTATCTAGACCTTGCCAAGGCCTTTGACACCATCCCCCACTCTGGAATCATAGATAAACTTACTAAGTTGGGCATTAATCCCTATGTCACCCAATGGGTTGCTAAATGGCTTACTGATAGAACCCACACTGTAAAAGTAGCCGACTCCAAATCCAGCTCCAGACAAGTGACAAGTGGAGTACCTCAGGGTTCAGTCCTGGGGCCGCTCTTGTTTGGCATCTACTTCTCTGAAGTACATGTCAACAATAAGGGACTCTGGCTAACAAAGTTTGCAGATGACTGCAAACTGGGAGCCATTATTGAATCCCCAAATGATGTGGATACTCTACAAAAGGGCCTTACAGAAACAGATGCTTGGTGCCAGAGCCATGGGATCAAGCTCAATGCCAAGAAATGTATTGTTATCCCCTTTGGGAAAAAACATGTATCCATGAATTACCATATAGGTGGCAGTACACTAAACACAGAAAGTGTGATAAGAGACTTAGGGACACAGGTGGACAGTGGTCTCACCTTCGATAACCACATCGGCACAACAGTCAGGAAATCCTTCTATGTGGCACACCTCATCACAAAGGGCTTTTCATCCAGAAAAAAGGAGGTAATTGTCCCACTGTACTCATCCCTCATTAGACCCATTATAGAATACAATGCCCCATTTGGTATGTACCTCTCAAGACATCTGCAACAACTGGAAAGGCCTCAAAAATACCTCACTAAAAGAATCACAGGACTAAAGCAGATACCCTACGCTGACCGCCTTAAAAAACTCCAGCTATACTCTGTCGCATATCGTCTACTCAGAGGCGATATCTGCTTAACATACAAGGCCATGTCAAACCCAGAGCTGTTGGACATGCTACACTTAAAGAAATCCCAATCCCTCAGAGCTACATGCTCCAGGGATCTAAACCTTGTCATCACAATAAACAAAACATGCTGGAGGGATAGGTTCCTGACCCAGAGACTCCCCAGACTCTGGAATAGATTGCCCATACATGTCAAGCAGAGTGCCTCTTTGGACCTCTTCAAGAGGAACCTTGACGATTGGATGGGAGAAAGGAAATTCACCCCAGGGATCACGTCAGTCACCCTGCTAGACAGGGGTCCAGGAAAGTAAATAATGTGGGAAGAAATAGCCAGGGAATTGTTATGGCTATGCTTGTAAAGGCCCTAGGGCTGATAGCCTAGTACTGACCTATGAACCTATGAACCAAAATGGCCAATAAACTATTAACTTCTGGGCTGAAACCACTCCTCCAGGGACAGATAAGCTGCTCAAAGCTCCCCTATCTCACAGGTGAACAGAGAAGCTTCCTTCTATCCAAGTAAGGTATGGGCAACACAAAAACTTGTAACACAGCCCTGAATTCAGCAATAACCTGAAAACTGGACTATACTAGTTCAGAAAGGCAGGAAACAAGTATATTTTTTGTTTTTTTCAGAAAATAAAGCTGATATAATAATAAAAAAAAAACACTTTAACTGCACAGAAATGGCTATCGCACTTTTGTGTGCAGCCTACAACAGTTAAACAGATTATTTAAACACAAAAATGACTTAGTTCAAGTGCAGGAAGCAAATAAGTACAATATGTAGCAGAAACAAACTTTTTAAATCACAGAAATGCTAAAAAAATTGGCGTTTTAGGCGGAATTAGTTAAAGACAGCAAGAAAATGCAGAACAATGATACTTAATCACTCCAAATTCTTTCTTTTGTCTCTCTGCTGCTGTAGAACTCTGCAGAACACCTGGCAGGCACTCAGTGAGCTGATTACAAGCGCAAAAAAACGTGGAAATGCGGCTTTTATAGCAGGGAAATGAAAGAGATAGAAATTAGCCCAAAATGGCCAATAAACTAGTAACATCTGGGCTACAGCAAACAAGGCACACAAATTTCAGAAAGAAAAAGTTCAAATAAGCAGGCACAATAAGCCTTTAACTAGAAATTCCCAGCTTAGAAGGGCAGAATCTAGCCTTTTCTCCCACAAGAATGCAGACCACAAACCTTCTTAATGTAAAATAACTGGCCTGAAGCCCAAGTGCTTAAACCAGAACTAATACACTTGTAGAATAACAGACACTGAGCCTTTAATCAGCAATTCCCAACTTAGAAGGATGTAAGCTACCTGTCCTGCCACAACAATGCAGTCCACAAACCTTCTTAATGTAAAACAACTGGTCTGAAGCCCAAGGTTTAAACTGTGAGCTTTGGCCAACTGAGACCTACATGAGTGGAGTTAAATAGATTTTTATCTGCACTTTTATCAAATAATACACAATTTAAAGTAATTTGTTTGTGTTGCATTGAGCAATATCTAGCTGGAAGTTGACTGTTTTTTCAGTAGGTCTTATACAAGTGGTATTTTCAGTTAAGGCTTGTTAAAAAACCTACATAGCCAGTGATAAGTGGGGGTAGTTTACCTCATTGTTATTCGGTTTCTGTCTTATACAAGTGGTACAGTGAATTGTTTTCTGTTTAAACTGTGAGCTTTGTCAAACTGAGACCTACATGAGTGGAGTTAAGTCGATTTTTATCTGCACTTTTATCAAATAATACATGATTTAAAGTAATTTGTTTGTGTTGCATTGAGCAATATCTAGCTGGAAGTTGACTGTTTTTTCAGTAGGTCCCCACCCACCCTGCCTGTTTTTGTCTTGGTGTTAATCTTGGTGGCTTTGAAACTGCCCGCCCCTCTTGTAAATTTGCACTTGGATACTCCTCCTGGGCCCATCTCATTTGCTCACTCAAAAAAAAAAATTATCTGCTTTTACTGTATTTGTGTTTCTTCCTACTTTATTTTGCTTTTGCGTCATCTTAAGAGTACTCAGTTGTATTTATTACTGCTTGGTGTAACTCATTCTAAGTCTTTTGGATTAAGCACTTGGGCTTCAGACCAGTTATTTTACATTAGGAAGGTGTGTGGCCTGCACTGTGGTGGCAGGACAGGTAGCTTACATCCTTCTAAGTTTGGAACTGCTGATTGAGGGCTCAGTGTCTGTTATTCTAAAAGTGTATTAGTTCTGGTTTAAGCACTTGGGCTTCAGGCCAGTTATTTTACATTAAGAAGGTTTGTGGTCTGCACTCTTGTGGGAGGAGAGGCTGGACTCTGCCCTACTGAGCTGGGAATTTCTGGTTAAAGGCTTATAGTGCCTATATATTTGAACTGTTTCTTACTGAAATTGGTACACCTTGTTTGCTGTAGCATAGACTAGATCCAGGCCTGCTGAATCTAGCTTTGTTTGTATGCTTGTTGTTTGTTTGCTTGTTATTTCCCTGAAATGCTAATTCACCTAAAACTTGGCTTTTCAGCGGTTCTGTGGATCCCTAGTGATATCTGCATTGCTTACTGTACTTATTTCCTTGTTTCACTTGAATGAAAGTTACTGTTTGACATTTTTGCATTTAGGTTACCTGTAGCACATTGCATTTAAGTTACCTGGCACTTGCTCACTAAAGCAATTATATAAGTCAGCACTAAAGAATTAAAAGCACTACACTCTCATAAACTCCCCTTGAGTACCTTGTTCCCCATTGGCCCTTTTTTTCAATTATAAAGGAATTCCCAATACTATTCTAGCATGTCCAAAGGTCAGTAGTCAATCTCCTCTCCGGTCCAGCTGGTGAATCTGGGAATCTTGAGGCAATGTTACAACTGCCTCATGTACACAGACAACCCTCTCCTCCTCCCAACAAATTCCAACACATGTGAGAGATGCAACCATATAGCCATACTGGAGGCTAAGCTCTCTCAACTCAGTACTGGCGTAACCAGTCAGGAGGAAAAGGAAACCACACTCAATACAATTCCAGTCTCACATAAACCTACCACGACAGCAAACCAAACACATAAGCACACAAGAACATACTTGGAGGCTCTAAATAAAAATCTGCCTAAGCAGCAGAGACTTCCAAAGCAGACACCCAAGCAACCACTACCCCAAATCAAAACATGTGCAACACATAGCTCACAAAGCCAGTGTGCCGAACAGTCACAGCCCTTAAGGCTAAATAACACACCTGATACACTTGTAATAGGTGACTCTATCGTCAGGCACACTGATGTCCCGCTCACCAGGCTGAACAAGGAGAAGGTCACGGTGAGCTGCCAGTCGGGCGCTAGGATCCGCTACATAACACAAGCACTCAGGTCACTCCAAGGCAAGTACAAATATGACTCAGTCATTGTCCATGCTGGTGTGAATGACCTGAGACGTACCTCCCTGGACTACATGAAAAGAGACATAGAGGAGCTCTCTGAGCATGTAGCCCAGGCTGGTATGACCCTGACCTTGAGTAGCATCTTACCCTCACCAAGAATGATGCCACAATATGAAGAGAAGATGATCAATTTCAACAACTGGCTTAAGTATTGGTGTCAGTCAAAGAGGATCCAATGCCTGTCAGCCTGGGATGACATGCTCGACAAGCCACGATGCTTCGCTAGGGACGGCTTGCACCTATCACCCCTGGGGTTTTGGATATTGGCAAAGGCTCTTGCTACCCCCATAAACCCACCTCCATAGGTATCACAAGGGATTAGAAACTAAGAGTAATGCTACTCAACGCCATAAGTCTAAACCTCAAGATGCATGCACTCGAAACTCTCCTTAGCATGGAGAACATCGATATCTGTGCAGTAACAGAAACCTGGTTCAAGGCTCCCGAGAGCAGCCCAGCACTACCAGGTTATACCTCATACCATGCTTTTCAGCCTCAAAACTTGGACCGAACCACAAAAGGAGGGGGAGTATCAATATTCGTCAAAGATACCCACACCTCCAGGTTGGTGCCACAGCACAAAGCATCAGAGACTATCCATGTGCAACTAACAGTGGATAAAACTGCCTTCCAGTTTATAGCCTGCTACAGACCACCCTCCCAAACCCAGGCACTCCACTCGGCCTTCTTGAGAACACTGGAAAATATGAAGGTCTCTCCAAACACCATTATATTGGGCGACTTCAACTACCCAAACATAGACTGGGAGCATTACTCTAGCTCCAACACCCTAGCCCAAAGGTTCCTAGAATTTATAAACTCAAATGCTATGGAACAACTTGTTACCACTCCCACAAGAGGGGAAAACATACTGGACCTGATCATCACCAACATGGGGACTCTATGCTCCAGACCAGAAGTGTATCCCTCACTGGTAAGATCAGACCATAAACTAATCTCACTGGATATTCACATCCCGACCCCACCCCCTGCCCAGAAAACCACAGTGAAAAACTTCTCTAAAGCAAATTTCACACTCCTCAAAACTGAGGTAGAATCCTTCAAAGCCCCTGGGCCTGTGGAAAATATGGCCCAGACCGCAGAATCCTTTATAAATGCATTCTATGAACACCTTCAGGAATGCATGGATCATGCAATCCCAAATAAAACTAAGACCCAATCCTCCAAAGGCAGACGTCCTGTCTGGTGGACCCCAGCCATAAGCAAACTATACAATAGAAGGAGGAAGCTACTACATGATAGAGCAAAATCCCAAAAAGGGAAGGCATCTCTGATCAGTATTAGCAAAAAACTACAGGCACTCATAAAATCGTCTAAGGCCAGCTTCGAGAGAAAAATTGTACAGGACAATAAGGATAATCACAAGGCTTTCTTTAGTTATGTTAGGAACCTGGGTGGGAATTCCCAGATATGCTCAGAATTAGTCCAAAATGACAAAAAATACACCGAACCCACAGACATTGCCAACATCCTAGCTGACAGGTTCAGCGCAAACTTCTCCCCCCCCTCCCCACCAAAAGGGCAAATATCTTTCCCAGCAGAGTGTTGCCCCCCTGACATCTCAGATGCTCAGGTAAGAGCCGCCCTCTCCAAAGCAAAAAACACAGCATCAGTGGGACTAGACGGTGTCCCAGGCTGCATCCTACATGAACTCCAAGAAGAGCTAAACCCAAACATAAAACTACTGTTCAATCTCAGCCTTACTACAGGATATGTACCCAAAGAGTGGCGTACAGTAACGGTGGTCCCTCTCCACAAAGGTGGTGCCTCAATGGATCCTGGAAACTATCGCCATAAGCCTGACTAGCTTGGTCTGCAAAGCTATGGAAAGGATCATCATGGACCTTATAAATAAAGATACTGGGGACCTACAGACACTGGATCCTACCCAGTTCGGCTTTGTTAAGGGCAGATCCTGCCTCTTAAACCAGGTCGATTTCTTTGAAACAGTCACCAAGGCCATTGACGAGGGGAAGGTGGTCCACACAGCCTACCTGGACCACGCAAAAGCCTTCGATACAATACCCCACTTGGGCATTATACATAAGCTCACCAGCTTAAATATAAACCCCCATGTCACTAGATGGGTTGCAAACTGGCTCAAGGACAGAACCCACATGGTTAGAATTGGTGGAGCCATGTCAGACTCCAAACCAGTTACAAGTGGCTTCCCACAAGGCTCAGTCCTGGGACCTCTCTTGTTTGGTATATATTTCTCAGAGGTACAGGCCAACGTGGAAGGACTGTGGCTGACCAAGTTCGCAGACGACTGCAAACTGGGTGCCATAATCGACTCACCAGCCGACACAAGCATCCTCCAAAAGGGCCTCATAGAAACAGACAACTGGTGCCAGAGCCATGGCCTCAAGCTAAATGCCAAAAAGTGTATAGTCATTCCCTTTAGCAAAAACAAAGTGCCCACAAATTACCACATAAGTGGTAATCCATTAAGTATGGAAGAAGTAATTAGGGATCTGAGGACCCAAGTTGACAGCAATCTCTCATTTGACAACCACGTGGCCAAAGGGGTTAGAAAAACATTTTATATAGCCCACCTAATCATGAAGGGATTCACATCTAGATCAGGGGAGGTCATCGTGCCTCTTTACTCATCCCTCATCAGGCCCATAATTGAGTACAATGCCCCTTTTGGGATGTACCTTACCAGACACCTGCAGCAACTGGAAAGACCCCAAAGGTACCTCACCAAGAGGATCAAAGGGCTCAAACAGATGCCATATGCTGCCCGGTTAAAGAAACTCCAGCTCTACTCAGTGGCATACCGCCTGCTCAGAGGTGATCTGTGCCTGACGTATAAAGCCATGTCCAACCCGGAATTAATGGACATGCTGCACCTCAGAAAATCCAAATCCCATTGAGCTACATGCTCGAGAGACTTGAACCTCAGCACTGAAATAAATAGGACATGCTGGAGGGACAGATTCATAACCCAGAGGCTCCCTTCACTCTGGAATAAAATCCCAGTCCAGGTTAGGCAGAGTCCCTCATTGACTCTCTTCAAGAGAAATCTTGATGAGTGGATGGGGGATCGTAGGTTTACCCCGGGTATCACTTCTGTGTCACTGTTAGAGAGAGGCACAGTATACTAACCTCAAAAAATGGCATAGCAAAATGAATTTAAAATGGGTGGCGAAAGCCAAACACACTCTGGCTAGGCTTATAAATGCAAAATCAAAAGAAGAGACAGTGTTGCGGGTCCACGGATAATTTATTGTAGAAAGCACATCCACAAATGAAATAAAACGTAATTACAATCCACAATGGTAGACATCCAAAATGGTTAAGCGCTTTCATCAAATAAATTGACGTCCTCAGTAATAACTGCAGCAGAATAAATGCAACTGAGTACTTTTAATAAGAGGCAAAAGCAAAATAAGGTAATAAAGTAGAAGAAACACAATTACAGTAAAAGCAGATAAAGTATATATAACAATAGAAAACAACCAAACCAATTTAAACAAATTACCCAATGAACCAGTAGAAAAACCTCAGAACTGAGCCCTGTTCCAGCAGTCTTCAATCAGACAAGTTCAGGGCCTAAGTGGGTATGCCTACTCAGATGTTCTCTCAGTATTAGGCAGGATGAGCTAATAAGACTAGAGTAGGATAGAGCTGGGACAGGCCTGAACAGATGGGAATGGTATGAGTGTCTGTAATCAAAATATGACCTCACTGTATTCGATTGAGTGAGCAAATGAGATGGGCCCAAGAGCAGTGTTCAAACACAAATTTACAGGAGGGGCTGTTAATTCCAAAGCCATCAAGATTAATACCAAAACAAAAACAGGGAGGGTGGGTAGGGAAAAAGTACAGTTGTGTACACTTACCATAAATGTAGATGTTCGAGTGTATTCACTGTTACAGTCATTACAATTGGGTTATCCTGCTGGCAGGCTACCCTCAGTCAGCCTGAATTCCAAAGTCTAGGCCTGGCGTCAGTTGCTGATGCCTCTTCCCTGACGTCAGTCCACCAGGGGTATAAAAGATGCAGCCGACGCCATTTTCTTCAGTTTTTCTTGCCCCAGATGTCAGGTGCCCCCAAAAGGGTAGGCTAAAAATATGTCAATAAAACATGCATACACCAAAGTATATATTTTGCCTTCATCTACAAGCAAATACACCACATAGGTTGTATAGAATAAAGAAGTACACATAAGTTCCAGCAAAGAAATGGGGGATGGCGGGTGGGTAACCTGGATGCAACAGTGAATGCACTCGAACATCTACATTTATGGTAAGTGTACACAACTGTACTATGTTCTTCGTGTTTCACTGTTGCAGTCATTACACTTGGGTTGAATCTCAAAGCTATGGTTGGGAGGCTGGAGCTAAATAGCATTAGGAGCGGCTATTAGTCCCTGCAGAACTGCAGTGGCAAAGCCTTCCCTGGATTTAGAGTAGAGTGGTAAGAGATAGTGTTTTGTGAAAGTGTGCACTGAACTCCAAGTAGCCACCTCTAAAATGTCTTTGGTTGGTACTCCCCTGAGGAAGGCTGCTGAAGTGGCTGCTGCTCTGGTTGAATGTGGCCTAATGCCCTTAGGTACTGGCCATGTTGTGAATAGCAGAAACGAATGCAGTGGCCTATCCACTTTGAAATAGTCTGCTTTGAGATAGCCTTTCCTTGTGATCCTGCAGCATATGCCACTAGTAATTGGTCTGCCTTTCTGAAAGCTTTGGTTCTGTTCAAATAGAAGCATAGCTGTCTGTGTATGTCTAAAGAATGCAGAATTCTCTCCCCCTTATTCTGAGGGTTTGGATAAAAGGTAGGCAGATGAATAGTTTGGTTAAGAGCCACACTGGACACCACCTTAGGCATAAATGTCGGGTTTGTTCTCAGAGAAACCCTGTCTGGATAAAAAATGATAAAAGGTTCCACAGCCATGAGTGCCTGTAGCTCTGAGACTCGTCTTGCAGAAGTTATTGCTAGGAGCAGAGCTGTTTTCCAAGATAAAAACTTTATGTCAGCTGTAGCGGCTGTCTCAAAAGGAGGCAGGGTGATTTTTTCCAAGACATAATTGAGGTCCCATGCAGGTATTGGTGATCTCCTTGGAGGCCTTAAATTTTTAGCCCCTCTGAGGTACTGCCTTAATAAAGGATGCAAAAAGATTGTTGGTTCTGTATTGTAATGAGCTGAAATGGCAGAGGCATGAATTTTTATAGATGAAAAGGAGAGGCCTTTGTCCAGCATCTCAGTCAAGTATTGTAAAATCTGAGGAATATTTGGTACAGCTGTGTCAATTCCTTGTGCCTGGTTCCAAGCACAGAATCTCTTCCATTTTCCAGCATAGGATTTTCTAGTACTAGGCCTCCTGGCCTCAAAAATAACATCCATCACCACTTTAGTGAGAGGTGTGTTTTGTATGACTACATTATCCGCCATGCTGCCAGATTTAAGGTCTTGAATTGGCTGTGCAGGATTTGATTGTTCTGCTGGGACAGTAGATGAGGCACTTGAGGTAAGGTCCAGGCTGGCCATTGAGACAAGTTCCTTAGGATTGGATACCAGTACTGGCGTGGCCAGTCTGGGGCAATCAGTATCATTTTTGGCTTCTCCTACCTGACCTTTAGGAGTACCTTGGGGAGGAGAGGCAGAGGAGAAAAGGCATATACTGTTAAGTTTTTCCAGCTGAAAGACAGGGCATCCACTTTCCATGCTTGTCTGTGATAAGTCCCTGTGCAGAATCTCTTTAGTTGGCAGTTGTGAGGTGAGGCAAATAGATCTATGTCCGGGCATCCCCATTTCCTTGTTACCATGCTGAAGACTTGTGGATCCAATTTCCACTCGTGGGGATCCATGAGGTTTCTGCTTAGTTTGTCTGCCAGAGTATTTGTCTTTCCTGGCAGGGATTGTGCCTGCAGATGTACTTGGTAAGCCAATGCTGTGTTCTACAAAGTCATGGCTAGTCTGCAAAGGGGGTAAGAATGAGTGCCTCCCTGCTTGTTTATATACCACATGACCATGGTGTTGTCTGTTTTTATCAGTAGTTGTCCCGGATGAAGTAGGTCCTTGAAGGCTGTCAGGGCATTTTGAACAGCTAGCATCTCTTTTTGATTGATATGTAGATGCATTTGGTTTGCGGACCATGTGTCTTGAATACATTTTCCTGCCATATGGGCTCCCCAGGCATAATCCAATGCATCCGTTGTTAATGTCTGTGGGGCTGGGGGTAGAGTGAATGGCTGTCCCTTGTTCTGTTGACAGGCCTTCGCCCACCATCGAAACTCCTGTTGCAGGCAGGGAATCAGAGTAACTATTGTTTCCAGGCTGTGGCAATGTTGAGTCCCAACAATTTTTAGGTACCATTGAAGTTTCCTCATATGCAGTCTTGCATATGGAATTAGTAGAATGCAGGATGCCATGAAGCCCAAAGCCTGCAGAATTTTTCTTGCAGATAAGTGGGCCTTTGTTGCCAACAGTTTGAAATAGGTAGTCAGTTGCCTTTGTTTGTCTGACATGAGATAAGCCATCTGGGCAGTTGTATTTAAGCTTGCACCCAGGAATATTATCTCTTGAGAGGGTACTAGTTTTGATTTCTGTTCGTTGACTGTGTACCCTAGGCATAGCAGTAATCTCTTTACAAATGCCAGATGCTGTAGTAGAATGTCCTTGTTCTCTGCTTGAATGAGGCAGTCATCCAAGTAAGGATATATTTGTATTCCTCTTTGTCTGCAGAATGCAATTACTGGTGCCAGGCACTTTGTAAAGACCCTGGGAGCAGTAGATAAGCCAAAGGGCAGTGCAGAGAATTGGTAGTGCATTGAGCCAGCTTTGAATCTGAGGTATCTTCTGCATGTTTGTCTGATTGGGACATGCAGGTATGCCTCTTTTAGATCTAAAGTCACAAGCCAAGCCTTCTTGCCCAACATGGGCAGAAGCTGCTGTAGAGTCAACATTTTGAATTTTGGTATATCCAGATATGTGTTTAGAATAGAAAGGTCCAGTACTGGTCTCCAGGCTTTGTCCTTTCTGGGTATCAAGAACAGTCTTGAGTAAAATCCTTGTCCTCGCTCTTTCTCTGGTACTTGGTGAATGGCCCTCATATCCATGAGGGATGAGACTTGTTTTTGTGCCTCTGCCCATTGATGTTTTGGCAGGTCTGGCCATCTGTTTGCCCTTGGCAGTGTATGGAAGTGAAACTTGTAGCCTTGTGACACTATGTTTAAGACCCATTTGTCCTGGGTTATTATGTGCCAATTTTGAGAAAAAAGTGCTAGTTTTCCCCCTAAAGGTGCTGCTAGAAGATAAGTGCTTGGTGCAGGCAGGGGGAAGTCATTGGGACTGTTTCCTGTATGGCTGTGATTTGTCTTCACTAGTTTTGGAGGTAGAAGCACCCCATTGTTTAGACCTGTATGAACCGTGGGGCTGGGATCTGCCTCTAGGGCATCTGTATCTGCCCCTTTGTGGCCTGTCTGACACTGGTAAGGACCAATTCTTTGTAGGCCAGTGTCTGCTATATCTTTGTGGCTGTACCTGTAAGAAATCCTTGACTGTTTGTATGGATTTAGCTTTGTCCTCCATTTTCTTTAACACCAAACAAAGCATCGTGCTGTAATGGAGCATCTAATAATTTTGCTTTAACATGATCAGGTAGATTTTGTTCCTTTAACCAAGCATGCCTCCTAATGACAGAACTCGTAACTGTGGCCCTGCAGGTGGCCTCCAGAGAATCAAAACCACATTGCAAAGTATGCTTTCCAACTTGTTCAGCTGCATGCACTAATTCCTGCATTTCTTTGTTTTCTGCACATTCAGAATTTATCAACATTTTTTGTTTAAGCAGTGACATAATATGCTGATATTTGAGCATATGAAACTGACAATTTAAAGCTCTTATAGCCAGGGTAGCAGAAGTGTAAATCTTTTTTCCCCATCTGTCCAGTGCCCTAGAATCCCTGTCAGAGGGAGTAGGGTTTTTTGCAGTGGAAGCCTTGACCCCTTTGGGACCCTGAGAGATAGTTTCTGGGTCAGCAGCAGGGTTTTTGAAAAGGAATTTATGAGAGTCAGGAACCCTGTAGTACCTGTCTGGCTTAACAGGAGCTGGAGGTAAGGAGTCAGGGGTCAGACTGGACTCTGAAAATACATCATCTACAATGTCTAACACAGGTGGAATAGCTAGGGGCCTGTGTTGTGGTAAGAAAAGGAAGTCTCTGAGCCTTTTCTTAGATTCTGAATAATTTTGGCTCTCCCAGTGGAAATGCTCCCTCATAGGTTCATAGGTTCATAGGTAGGTACTAGGCTATCTGCCCGATGGCATTTTTAAGCCTAGCCAGAGTGTGTCGGCTTTTGCCACCCCATTGATTAATTAACTGAGCCTCTGTCAAGCAGAGCCAATGAAGTGATCCCAGGGGTGTATTTTCTGTTACCCATCCACTCATCAAGGTTTCTTTTGAAGAGTGTAAGTGAGGGACTCTGCCTAATGTAGTTAGGAATTTTGTTCCAAAGCATGGGGAGTCTCTGTGACAGGAATCTATCCCACCAACATGTTCTATTTATTGTTGTGGTGAGGTTTAGCTCACTAGAGCGTGTGGTTCGCAATGACTTGGATTTCTTTAGGTGGAGCATGCCCATCAATTCTGAGTTGGACATGGCTTTGTAAGTCAGGCAGAGATCACCTCTGAGTAAGCGATATGCCATGAAGTACAGCTGGAGTTTTTTCAGTTGGGCTGCATAGGGCATATGTTTGAGGCCAGTAATCCTCTTGGTGAGGTGCTTTTGTGGTCTTTCCAGCTGTTGGAAGTGTCTTGTGAGGTACATCCCAAATGGGGCACTGTACTCTATGATGGGTCTGATGAATGACAAGTAGAGGGGCACTATAACCTCTTTATTTCTAGATGTGAACCCCTTAGTAATTAGATGAGCCACATAGGAGGGTTTCCTAACTACTTTGGCAATATGATTGTCAAAGGAGAGATTACTATCTACCTGGGTCCCCAGATCTCTTATTACTTCTTCTGTATTAAGGGCGCTGCCACCTATGTGGTAATTCGTGGGTGTTTTGTTTTTCCCAAATGGGATGACTATGCATTTTCATGGTATGTAAAGTTTCCTCAAAAGAATAATCCTCAGGAGGAGAGGCTGAAGGGATAGATTCTTCAGCATCAGAATCCTCATAGGGAGGAAGAGAATATTCCTGATCAGAAGAGGAATCAGATGAAATGGAAACCTGATCTGAAGATTCATATTTTATAGGTTCATA
The DNA here is from genome assembly GCF_019279795.1 of Protopterus annectens. Classification (NCBI taxonomy): domain Eukaryota; kingdom Metazoa; phylum Chordata; order Ceratodontiformes; family Protopteridae; genus Protopterus; species Protopterus annectens. Next base: position 1,523,540,065 of record NC_056726.1, on the reverse strand, counting down.
GGTTCATACTAGGCTATCTGCCCTAGGGCATTTATAAGCCTAGCCAGAGTGTGTGTGTGTGGCTTTCACCACCCATTAGGATGAGAATACTACGCCCTTTTAGGGTTTAGTTTACTGTGCCTCTGTCCAGTAGTGACACAGAGATGACCACCGGGGTAAACCTACGATCTCCCATCCACTCGTCAAGATTTCTCTTGAATAGAGTCAGTGAGGGGCTCTGCCTAACATGGACTGGGATTCTGTTCCAGAGTGTAGGGAGCCTCTGGGTTATGAATCTGTCCCTCCAGAACGTCCTATTTATTTCTGTGTTGAGGTTTAAGTCTCTTGTTCTCGTGGCTCTGATGGATTTGGATTTTCTGAGGTGGAGCATGTCCATTAATTCCGGATTGGACATGGCCTTGTACGTCAGGCACAGATCACCTCTGAGTAGGCGGTATGCGACTGAATAGAGCTGGAGTTTTCAGTCGGGCAGCATATGACATATGTTTAAGACCCTTTATCCTCTTGGTGAGGAACTTTTGGGGTCTTTCCAACTGCTGCAGGTGTCGGGTGAGATACATCCCAAATGGGGCATTGTACTCAATCATTGGCCTGATAAGAGAAGAGTACAGAGGCACAATGACCTCTCTTGATCTAGATGTGAAACCCTTCATGATAAGGTGGGCAATATAGAAGGTCTTCCTAACCACTTTGGCAATGTGAGTGTCAAATGAGAGGTTACTGTCAACCTGGGTCCCTAGGTCCCTGATTACCTCTTCCGTACTTAATGGATTACCACCTATGTGGTAATTTGTCGGTACCTTGTTTTTCCCAAAGGGTATGACTATACATTTTTTGGCGTTCAGCTTAAGGCCATGGCTCTGGCACCAATTATCCATTTCTATGAGGCCTCTCTGAAGGATGTTTGTGTCCGCTGGAGTATCAATTATGGTGCCCAGTTTGCAGTCATCTGCAAACTTTGTCAGCCACAATCCTCCTATGTTTGCCTGTACCTCGGAGAAATAAATGCCAAACAAGAGGGGTCCCAGGACTGAGCCCTGTGGGACACCGCTTGTGACTGGCTTAGAGTCTGACATAGCTCCAGCAACTCTGACCCTATGGGTTCTGTCCTTGAGCCAGTTTGCAACTCATCTTGTGACATATGGGTTTACATTTAAGCTGGTGAGTTTGTCTATGATGCCCGAGTGGGGTATTGTGTCAAAGGCTTTTGCAAGGTCAAGGTAGGCTGTGTAAACTGCCTTACCCTCATCAATGGCCTTAGTGACTGTTTCAAAAAAGTCGACCAAGTTCAAAAGGCAGGATCTGCCCTTGACAAAGCCAAATTGGGTAGGATCCAATGTCTGTCGGTCCCCAATGTCTTTGTTTATGAGTTCCATAATGATCCTCTCCATAGCTTTGCAGATCAGGCTCATCAAGCTTATGGGGCGGTAATTTCCAGGGTCCGTAGAAGCACCGCCTTTGTGAAGTGGGACCACGGTTGCCGTACGCCACTATTTGGGTACGTATCCTGGAGTAAGGCTAAGATTAAACAGCAGCCTTATGTGTGGGTTTAGTTCCTCTTGGAGTTCATGTAGCACACAGCCCAGGACACCATCCGGTCCCATTGATGCTATGTTTTTAGCTTTAGAGAGGGCGGCTCTCACCTGGGCATCTGAGATGTTAGGGAGGCTACACTCTGCTGGGATAGTTATTTCTCCTTTGGGGGGGAGGGGGAGGAGACATTTGCACTGAACCTGTCTGCCAGAATGTTGGCAATGTCAGTGGGTTCAGTGTATTTTGTGTCATTTTGGACTAACTCTGAGCATATCTGGGAGTTTCCACCCAGGTTTCTAACATAGCTAAAGAAGGCCTTGTGATTGTCTTTGTGTCTTTTGCGATTTTTCTCTCAAAGTTGGCCTTGGATGATTTTATGAGTGATCGTAGTTTTTGCTAGTACTGATCAGAGATGCCTTCCCTTTTAGGGATTTTGCTCTGTCATGTAGTAGCTTCCTCCTCCTGTTGTAAAGTTTGTTTATGGCTGGGGTCCACCAGACCGGCGCCTGCCTTTGGGGAATGGGTCTTGGTTTTATTTGGGATTGCATGATCCATGCATTCTTGAAGGTGCCCATAGAAGGCATTTGCAAAGGATTCAGCGGTGTGGGTTGTGGTTTCCACTGGCCCAGGGGCCTTGAAGGATACCACTTCAGTCTTAAGAAGTGTGAAGTTGGCTTTTGAGAAGTTCTTCACTGTGGTCTTTTGTGCAGGGGGTTGGGGCGGGATGTGGATTTCCAGTGAGATTAATTTATGGTCTGATCTTACCAAAGAGGGATATACTTCCGGTGTGGAGCATTTTGTCCCCATGTTTGTGATGATCAGGTCTAGTATATTGTCTCCTCTTGTGGGAATGGTGACTAGTTGTTCCATTGCATTTGAGTTTATGAATTCTAGGAACCTTTGGGCTAGGGTGTTGGGGGGCTTGAGTAATGTTCCCAGTCTATGTTTGGGTAGTTGAAGTCTCCCAAAATGATGGTATTTGGAGAGACATTCATACTCTCCAGTGTCTTCAGGAAGGCTGTGTGGGGTTCCTGAGTTTGAGAGGATGGTCTGTAGCATGCTACAAACTGGAAGGCAGTTTTGCCTATGGTTAGTTGCACCTGGATGGTCTCCGATGCTTCGTGCATTGCCATTAACCTGGAGGTGTGGGTATCTTTGATGAAAATGGATACTCCCCCTCCTTTTGTGGTTTGGTCCAAATTTTGGGGCCAGAAAGCATGATATGAGGTAAAACCTGATAGTGCTGGGGTGCTCTCAGGAGCATTGAACCAGGTTTCAGTCACTGCACAGACATCAATGTTCTCCATACTGAGGAGGGCTTCGAGGGCATGCATCTTGAGGTTTAGACTTCTGGCATTGAGAAGCATTACCCTTAGTTTTTTTCTACTTGTGTTTTCTAGGGAGGTAGGTTTGTCATTTGAGCCTTGCCTAAAAAAGGTACTATGGGGGTGGCAAGAGCCTTGGCCAATATCCGGAAGCCCAGGGGTGACAGGTGAAAGCCATCCCTTGTGAAGTAGCGTGGCTTGTCATGCATGTCATCCCAAGCAGACAGACATTGGATCCCCTTAGAATGACACCAGTAATTAAGCCAATTGTTAAAACTGATCATTTTGTCTTTGTACTGTGGCATCATTCTTGGTGAGGGTAAGATGCTGCTCAGGGTCAGGGTCATACCGGCCTGGGCTACATAATCAGAGAGCTCCTCTATGTCTCTTTTCATGTAGTCCAGGGAGGTACGTCTCAGGTCGTTCACACCGGCATGTACAATGACTGAGTCATATTTGTACTTGCTGTGGAGTGACCTGAGTGCTTGTGTTATGTGGCGGATTCTAGCTCCCGACAGGCAGCTTACTGTGACCTTTTCCTTGTTCAGTCTGGTGAGCGGGACGTCAGTGTGTCTGACTATGGAGTCACCTATTACAAGTGTGTCTGACTATGGAGTCACCTATTACAAGTGTGTCTGGCATGTTGTTTGGCCTTAAGGGCTGTGACTGTTTAGCACACTGACTTTGTGAACTATGTGTTGCATGTGCTATGTCTTGAGGTGGTGGTTGCTTGGGTGTCTGCTTTGGAGGCCTCTGTTGTTTGGGTAGATTTTTAATCAGCGCCTCCAAGTATGTTTTTGTGTGTTTATGTGTTTGGTTTGCAGTTGTGATAGTTCTATGTGAGACTGGGTTTGTGGTGTGCATGGTTACCTTCTCCTCCTGACTGGTCTTGCCAGTACTGAATTGAGAGAGCTCAGCCTCCAGTTTGGCTATATAGCTGCATCTCTCGCATATATTTGTATTTGATGGGTGGAGGAGAGGGTTGTCTGTGTACATGAGACAATTGTAACATTGCCTCAAGATTCCCAGATTCACCAGCTGAACAGGAGAGGACGCCAGCAACTGACCCTTCGACATGCTAGAAATAGTGAAAAAGATTGCTGTATAACTGAGTCAGAAAGGACCTATAGGGAAATGGGTACTCAACAGAATTTAGGTGAATGAAGTACTTTCTTTTGTTTAAGAGTGCTTTACCTGTATAAAAAATGCTTTAGGAGCAAGTCCTGAGCTTTTCAGATAGAGTATAGGCTGTTTAGATTGCAAGTAGAACAGTTCTAAGGGAAAAATTGAAGAGCAGACTTGGCGAAGCCAGAAAAAGTGTAACCTTGTTTAACCGGTGCTGCGCTATGCGCACGACCGCACAAACACGGATTTTAAGCAGTGAACTACAAAAGAGCTAGGAATGGTCCCAAACAACCAATTACAACAGCTTCTTGTGCTGAGGTCACTTCCCCCAAGGACAGGTAGGCTGCTCAAGGCTCCCCACTCTTGCCTAGGCCTCATCAGTAGGGGGGATGGGAACCCCCTGATCATAGTAATTAGGTCTTTGGCCATTTTGAGCATCTGTTTTTTAGGCATGGAGGCCTGTCCATGAGGCTGCTGTACTTGTTTCTTTGTCTTTAAAGGTGCTTTAGTCTTTGCCTTTGAAGTTGAAGTTGTTTTAACATATAATTGAGTAGGTCTGAAAACACCCTCAGAAGCCGATGCCTGCACAGCTGCTCCGGACTCATCTGAGGGAATAGTTTCCGAAGGTCCAATACCTTGAGCTTCCAGTGGCCTAGTCGACTCCATGTGGGTGTTGGTAGCGGCCTGCAAATCTAAAGTAGCGGTCGTCAGGGGCTGCGAAGGTACCTCACTGAGAACCGGCGACTGGCTTAGAAGAAGCCTCGTCAGTTTTGGACCTCGGTTGCCTGTCCTTTTCCTTGCGTTTCTTGTGAATTCTGGTAGCCGGATGGGTATCTGACGACATTGTATAGTTAAATCTTCTGCCAAAATAGTGAAATGCAAAATTGTACCGACGCTTAATAGTGCGTTGGTTAAATCTAGCACAAAACCGACAACTAGCAACGTCGTGGTCAGGGCCTAGGCAAGGAATACAGTAAGAATGAAAATCCTTATGAGGTATTTGCTTCTCACAAGAAATACAATTATTAACTTTATCTGACATTGGTCTGGAGCAAGAAAACAGTTTCCCCAATGGGGTAATTAGCTTTTAGTGAAGACTTCAGATCTGAAATTCGAACACGAACATCTCAGGAGTCAGCCGACCAGCACTTGCGAACTGCTTTTGCTTCGGGCACCGCGCGGCAAGAAAGACTGAAGAAAATGGCGTCGGCTGCATCTTTTATACCCCTGGCGCACTGATGTCAGGGAAGAGGCAACAGCAACCAACGCCTGACCTAGACTTTGGAATTCAGGCTGACTGAGGGTAGCCTGCCAGCAGGATAGCCCAAGTGTAATGACTGCAACAGTGAAACACGAAGAACATCTAACTGCAGACACAGAGAGAACTCACAATTTCCACTGAACAAATACGCAGAGCAGTGCTATTTTTAACACAATATTCAATGAAAAAATAAAACAGAAAAAATGCAGTACTATCTTATAACACTGCAAGTTTGTACTTATCTCAGCTTGTAATAAAGTTGTTGCAGCTCAAGTATGCAGCTATTCAGCAGAAATAATTTCAGAGATAAGGGACTAAGACTTTAAGGCACAGATAAGCCCTCTAGGCTAAGACTTCTACACCGAATATTAATGAAGTGAGAAGAATAAACCAACTAACTGCAGACAGGGAGAACGCACACTTTTCAGTGAACAAATAAGCAGATTAATGCAGTACTATTTTTAACACAATATTCAATGAAACAATCAAACATGGGTTGGGAGGGTGGCCTAATGGTTAAGGTGTCTTTCTTACACACACGAGGTGCAGGGTTTGAGTTTCGCAAGGGATAATTTGCTAGGCTTAAATGGCTCACAAGGGCAGTTAGCCTAGTACTAACCTATGAACCTAAAACAAAAAAAAATGCAGTACTATCTTATAACCCTGCAAGTTTGTACTTAATGCAAAATGAACCAGCATTAACATATTATAAATTAATATTATATGAGAATTGATCCCTTTATTTTAGTGCTTAATTAATTTTAGAAGTACTAAAATATGAATTGATGGATGTAAGTTAAATATAGTGCACAGGGAATGTTTGTAATATGTTAGCAATGAGTTATGAGCACAATACAGGACTAAAAGATGACTACAGTACAGGAATTCATGGCCAGTATATTACCAGAGTGTAGACTGAGTACAGTACAGGAATATAGGGTGATGATACGGAAGGTACATGGGGTGATTATGGTGTAGCAGATTAGTTAAAGGCATCACCTCAAGAGCAAAAGAAGTTATAACCCCCCCATACTCGGCAGTTATCTGGCCCATAATTCAGTATAATGCCCCATTTGGGTATGTGCCGTACTAAGCATCTACAGTAATTAGAGAGACCTCAGAGGTTTCTAACAAAAAAGATCTAGGGCCTCCAGCATGTGCCTTACATGGACCAACTAAAATCCCTGTTACTACACTCTGTATCATATAGACTTCTTAGGGGAGACTTTTACCTGGCCTACAGAGAAACCCAAGGCCCATACCTAATCAACGTACTGCATATCTGTGAATCAAATGGGTCAAGGGCTACCCATTCCAGGGACTTAAATATGACCTGCAACTTAAATAGGACAAGCTGAAGGGACAGATTTATTTCCCAGCAACTGCCATGTCTTTTGAACAGGCTACCAATTCATTTGAAACAGAGCACCTCTATAAGAGTGTTCAAGAAGAACTTGGATGAGTGGATGGAGCACTATAAATTCTTACCAGAGATAGCACCCACAACCCTCCTAGATGTGGGCAGTCATCACTGACTGCAATCTTTTGTATTGACTAGCACCTCTATGGTATTACATTGGGTTCATAGGTTCATAGGATGATATTAGGTTATTGGACTGGAGGCTCTTATGAGCCTAACCAAGAATTTTGCCAATGTTCCCTCAAAGTCAGCATCTGTTTCCCTTGTCCAGCAGGGACACAGGTGGGATCCCAGGGGTATATTTTCTGTTTCATACCCAGCTGACCAGGTTCCTCTTAAAGAGGGCTTGAGAGGTATTCTGCTTGATGTGGAGAGGGAGTCTATTCCACAGACAGGGGAGTCTTTGGGACACAAATCTATTCTGCCAACAAGTTCTATTAATGTCACAGACCAGCTTAAGGCCTTGCATGTGGGTTGCATGAGTGGAGTTGGTCTTACGAATATGCAGCAACTCTATCATGGTTGGGTCTGAAATTTGTATGCCAGACACAGGTCAACTATGATCAGTTTGTATGAGACTGAGTACAGGGACAGGGCTTTTAGCCTATCTGTATAGGACAGGTGTTTGAGACCCTGGATTTTCCTGGTCAGGAACCTCTGTAGTCTCTCCAGCTGCTGCACGTGCTTGGCAAGTTACATGCTGATGGAGGCAATGTACTCTATAATGGGTCTGATAAGGGAGGAGTACAGTGATGTTATGACCTCCTTGTTCCTGGATGAAATACCCTTATTTATGAGGTGGGCCATATAGAAAACCTTCCGTACAATGGAGGCAACGTGGTGGTCAAAAGTCAGGCTGCTATCAACCTGGGTGCCCAAGTCCCTCATGAATGATTGCATGCTTAGTACACTGTGATTAATGTGATAATTAGTGAAGATGACAATTTCCCCAAAGGGGATAATGATGCATTTCTTGGCATTCAGTTTGAGGCCATGCTTCTGGCACCAGTAACCAGCCCTGCCAGGTCGCGAATCCAGGACCCTGTGCAATAGAGTCTAAGCAACATACCACTACACCAAATCTGCTTTAACGTCATTACTGGCAGGTCTTGAACCCAGGACCCTGTTCACTAGAGTTAGAGCAACACACCACTATGCCACAGGTTGAAACAACTAGGCTTAAAATGACCCTGGGTCAATAGCCTAATAATCTTCTATGATCCTATGATCCTATGACTGTAGTACAGGTAAAAAGGGTAAATATGGTACAGTAGTATAGGGTGCATAAAGTACTGGAACACAGCATTGCTATAGTACAATGATACAAGATAGTTATGGTATTGGAGTGAAGAGTTACTACAGTACTGGACTATAACGTGAAGTACTGCCTGCCTGGATGAAACTAACTAAGAGGGGCAGCTTTAAAGTTAATTTTCTACCAGTCAGCAAATGGTTCTTTAACAAATATGTATTTTCAATAGATTAAAATCTAACTTACCTTTTCACCTTTAATCCCCTCTTGGCCTTGAGGACCTGTTATTCCAGCCAACCCTGGTAGCCCTTGATTTCCTGGATCACCTGGATCTCCTTTGCTCCCTGGATCACCCTACAAGAGAAGAAAAGAGAAGCTAGCAGCTGCACAGAATGAAGGGTCACGCTCTACATCTAATATGGAATATAATGTGGCACACAGAATGAAGAGTCACACTCTACATCTAATACGGAATATAATGTGTCACACAGAATGCATTAAGGCTATTAAATAATACATTATTTCCAATAATGATATTAGTTTATTCTGCATGTAGTAAACATTTGCATAAAATAAGAATTTGTGGCTGAGACTGGAAAGGGGATACAAGCTTTACAAGGTCAGTTGTAGTGTAACAGTTAAGGTGTTTGCCTTATATATTGAAAGGTACAGGTTTGATTTTTACCTTTGGGAAGCATGTCTAGGCTTTAAAAGGCTCCCTGGGGTCATTAGCCTAGTAATTACCTATGAAACGAAGACCTGAGGTACTATTTATGCACAAACAAACCATTTAATGAAAACTGCAATAAAGATTCAGCAAAGCTAGAATATGCACTATGTGATACTTTAAACTTCTTGTAGTGGTGGCTCATGGGAATTATGCAAATGACCCCTTAAGGACATACCACTTTTGAAAACCAGTGACTTTCCACTTAAGATTTTATGGGTACATTCAGGGCAATAAAGCCAAACCTCACTATATGTAGAAATACCATGTTTCTGCTTTTTTTCTCACCTTGTCAGTGAAGCCTAAATAAATAATGTGGCTATACTTTAGAAACACTAAGCTTAAAATCAAGGATGATATATCCATAAACAATAAGGTGTCTGCAAAATATCCCAAATAGCATCCAAAGCAAAGGGTAAAAAGGTCACACAGACAAACAATTCAGTAAAATAGACCCAGTCAACCTAGAGGTTTCATGGTGTGATACCTTAAACCTCCTAAACTGAAAGCCCTACAGGATATATGCAAATGACCTCCTAAAGACCTACGAGAATTTTAGCTGCCTGGATTCTAAAAAACAAAAAAAAAAGATTCAAGAAACCACATGCATCAATATGATTTTTAAAACAATAACCATAAAAGTTAAATGTAAATAATCGGTGATACCAAATAAGCTTAAAAGTGAAGAAACACAATGTAAAATTACCTCAGACAAACAAGTGCATTACCCCATATCATGCTAAATTTGCAGCCTCATGAAGAGAAGATGAGATTGGAGGCCAGAGAGAGGTTCAGCAAATGACATGATATTGATGTCATTGAGATGAAAAGCAATTCTGCATGGAGCCATTTACTCACCTGGGAGTTTTTAAAAACTTTTTTCCATTCAAGATTTGTTTTTCGACCACTTTTTGGGTGAAGAGTCCTGGCTTTAATCTTAATGGAATCATAAAGGCAATGCTTTCTCAAAATCACATTCACTCCAAAATGAAAAAAGGAAACGAAAGACTTCTCAATTCATTCCACAGAACATTCTCTGTAAACAATTTTGAGAAATACAAAGATCCCAAAAGTTGTCACAGCATTGTGAAGGAAGAAGCATTTAAAATGTAATTCTAACTGCAGGCTTCAGTCACACCACAGTCAGTGGAAAACCCAAACCAGTCACAGAGCCATATGTGAAGGCTTCAGTCACACCACCCTCAGTGGAAAACCCAGACTGTGCACAGAGCCATGTGTGTAGGCTTCACTCACACCACCCACAGTGGAAAACCCAGACCGTGCACAGAGCCATGTGGGTAGGCTTCAGTCACACCACCCTCAGTGGAAAACCCAGACCGTACACAGAGCCATGTGTCAAGGCTTCACTCACACCACCCTCAGTGGAAAACCAGACCATACACAAAGCCATGTGTGTAGGCTTTAGTCACACCACCCTCACTGGAAAACCAAACCGTACACAAAGCCATGTGTGTAGGCTGTAGTCACACCACCCTCAGTGGAAAACTCAGACCGTACACAGAGCCATGTGTGCAGGCTTCAGTCACACCACCCTCAGTGGAAAACCAGACTGTACAAAGAGACATGTGTGTAGGCTTCACTCACACAACCCTCAGTGGAAAACCCAGACCATACACAGAGACATGTGTATAGGCTTCACTCACACCACCCTCAGTAGAAAACCCAGACCGTACACAGAGCCTTTTGTGTAGGCTTCTGTCACACCACCCTCAGTGGAAAACCCAGACCATACACAGAGCCATGTGTGTAGGCTTCACTCACACCGCCCTCAGTGGAAAACCCAGACCGTACACAGAGCCATGTGTGTAGGCTTCAGTCAAACCACCCTCAGTGGAAAACCCAGACCGTAAACAGAGCGATATGTGTAGGCTTCAGTCACACCACCCTCAGTGGAAAACCCACACTGTACACAGAGCCATGTGCATAGGATTTACTCACACCACCCTCAATGGAAAACCCACAATGTACAGAGAGCCATGTGTGTAGGCTTCAGTCACACCACACTCAGTGGAAAACCCAAACCGTACAGAGAGCCAAGTATGTAGGCTTCAGTCACACCACCTTCAGTGGAAAACCAGACCATACACAAAGCCATGTGTGCAGGCTTCAGTCACACCACCCTCAGTGGAAAACCAGACTGTATACAGAGACATGTGTGTAGGCTTCACTCACACCACCCTCAGTAGAAAACCCAGACTGTACACAGAGCCTTTTGTGTAGGCTTCAGTCACACCACCCTCAGTGGAAACCCAGACCGTGCACAGAACCATGTGTGCAGGCTTCACTCACACCACCCACAGTGGAAAAACCAGACAGTACAGAGAGGCATGTGTATAGCCTTCAGTCATACCACCCTCAGTAGAAAACCCAGACCGTACACAGAGCACATTGTGTAGGCTTCACTCACACCACCCTCAATGGAAAACCCACACCGTACACAGAGCCATGTGTGTAGGCTTCACTCACACCACCCTCAGTGGAAAACCCAAACCATACACACAGCCATGTGCGTAGGCTTCAGGTATACCACCCTCAGTGGAAAACACACACTGTATACAGAGCCATGTATGTAGGGTTCAGTCACACCACCCTGAGTGGAAAACCACACCGTACACAGAGCCATGTGTGTAGGCTTTAGTCACTCCACAAAGAGAGGAAAATCCAAAGTGTACACACAGCCATGTGTGTAGGTTTACTCACACCACCCTCAGTGGAAAACCCAAACCGTACACAGAGCCATGTGTGTAGGCTTCAATCACACCACCCCCAGTGGAAAACCTGACCGTACACAGAGCCACGTGTGTAGGCTTCAGTTACACCACCCTCAGTGGTAAACCAGACTGTACGCAGAGCCATGAGTGTAGGCTTCAGTCACACCACCCTCAGTCAGACAACCATCAGTGGAAAACTAGACTGTCCACAGAGCCGTGTGTGTAGACTTCAGTCACACCACCCTCAGTGGAAAACCCTGACTGAACACAGAGCCATGTGGGTAGGCTTCAATCACACCACCCTCACTGGAAAACCCAGACTGTACACACAGCCATGTGTGTAAGCTTCACTCACATCACCCTCAGTGGAAAACCCAGACCGTACCCAGAGCCATGTGTGTAGGCTTCACTCACACAGCCCTCAGTGTAAAACTCACACCGTAAACAGAGCCATGTGTGTAGGCTTCACTGACACCACCCTCAGTGGAAAACCTACACCTTACACAGATCCATGTGTGTATTCTTCACTCACACCACCCTCAGTGGAAAACCCACACTGTACACAGAGCCATGTGTGTAGGCTTCAGTCACACCACCCTCAGTGGAAAAGCCACACCGTACACAGACCCATGTATGTAGGCTTCAGTCACACCACCCTAAGTGGAAAACCTAGAATGTACACAGAGCCATGTGTGTAGGCTTCAGTCACACCACCCTCAGTGGAAAACCCAGACCGTACAGAGAGCCATGTGTGTAGTCTTCACTCACATGACCCTCAGTGGAAAAGCCAGCCAGTACACAGAGCCATGTGTGTAGGCTTCTGTCATACCACCCTCAGTGGAAAACCCAGAACGTACACAGAGCCACATGTGTAGGCTACAGTCACATCACCATCAGTGGAGAACCCACACCATACACAGAGCCATGCATGCAGGTTTCAGTCACAAAACCCTCAGTGGAAAACCCACACTGTACTCAGAGCCATGTGTGTAGGCTACAGTCACACCAACCACAGTGAAAAACCCAGACCATACACAGAGCCATGTGTGTAGGCTTCAGTCACACCACCCTCAGTGAAAAACCAGACTGTACACAGAGCCATGTGTGTAGGCTTCAGTCACACCACCCTCACTGAAAAACCCAGACCATACACAGAGCCATGTCTGTAGGCTTCTCACACCACCCTTAGTGGAAAACCCAGACCGTACACAAATTCATGTGTGTAGGCTTCACTCACACCACCCTCGGTGGAAAACCCACACCGTACACAGTGGAATGTGTGTAGGCTTCAATCACACCACCCTCAGTGGAAAACCAGACGGTACACAAAGCCATGTGAGTAGGCTTTAGTCACACCACCCTCAGTGGAAAACTCAGACCGTACACAGAGCCATGTGTGCAGGCTTCAGTCACACCACCCTCAGTGGAAAACTAGACTGTACACAGAGACATGTGTGTAGTCTTCACTCACACCACCCTCAGTAGAAAACCCAGACTGTACACAGAGCCTTCTGTGTAGGCTTCAGTCACACCAGCTTCAGTGAAAACCCAGAACGTGCACAGAACCATGTGTGCAGGCTTCACTCACACCACCCTCAGTGGAAAACCCAAACTGTATACAGAGCCATGTGTGTAGGCTTCAGTCATACCACCCTCAGTGGAAAACCCAGACCGTACACAGAGACACATTGTGTAGGCTTCACTCACACCACCCTCAATGGAAAACCCACACCGTACTCAGAGCCATGTGTGTAGGCTTCACTCACAGCACCCTCAGTGGAAAACCCAAACCATACACAGAGCCGTGTGTGTAGGCTTCAGTTATACTACACTCAGTAGAAAACCCACACTGTACACAGAGCCATGTATGTAGGGTTCAGTCACACCACCCTCAGTGGAAAACCACACCATACACAGAACCATGTATGTAGGCTTTAGTTACTCCACCCTGAGAGGAAAACCCAAACCGTACACACAGCCATGTGGGTAGGCTTCAATCACACCACCCTCAGTGGAAAACCCAGACTGTACACACAGCCATGTGTGTAGGCTTTACTCACATCACCCTCAGTGGAAAACCCAGACTGTACCCAAAGCCATGTGTCTAGGCTTTACTCACACAGCCCTCAGTGTAAAACTCGCACCGTACACAGAGCCATGTGTGTAGGCTTCACTGACAACACCCTCAGTGGAAAATCTACACCTTACAGAGAGCCATGTGTGTATTCTTCACTCACACCACCCTCAGTGGAAAACCCACACTGTACACAGAGCCATGTGTGTAGGCTTCAGTCACACCACCCTCAGTGGAAAACCCACAACGTACACAGTCCCATGTATGTAGGCTTCAGTCCCACCACCCTAAGTGGAAAACCTAGACCGTACACAGAGCCATGTGTGTAGGCTTCACTCACATGACCCTCAGTGGAAAAGCCAGCCAGTACACAGAGCCATGTGTGTAGGCTTCTGTCATACCACCCTCAGTGGAAAACCCAGACCGTACACAGAGAAACATGTGTAGGCTTCAGTCACATCACCATAAGTGGAGAACCCACACTGTACACAGAGCCATGCATGCAGGCTTCAGTCACACAACCCTCAGTGGAAAACCCACACTGTACACAGAGGCATGTGTGTGGGCTTCACTCACAGCACCCTCAGTGGAAAACCCATACTGTACACAGAGCCATGTGCGTAGGTTTCATTCACACCACCCTCAGTGGAAAACCCACATCGTACACAGAGCCATGTGTGCAGGCTTCAGTCACACCACCCTCAGTGAAAAACCCAGACCATACACAGAGCCATGTGCGTAGGCTTCGGTCACACTACCCTCAGTGGAAAATCCAGACCATACACAGAGCCATGTGTGTAGGCTTCAGTCACATCACCCTCAGTGAAAAACCAGACTGTACACAGAGCCATGTGTGTAGGCTTCAGTCACACCACGCTCAGTGAAAAACCCAGACAGTACACAGAGCCATGTGTGTAGGCTTCACTCACACCACCCTTAGTGGAAAACCCAGACCGTACACAGAGTCATGTGTGTAGGCTTCACTCACACCACCCTCAGTGGAAAACCCACACCGTACACAGTGCAATGTGTGTAGGCTTCAGTCACACCACCCTTGGTGAAAAATCCAGTCCATACAAAGAGCCATGTGTCAAGGCTTCACTCATACCACCCTCAGTGGAAAACCCAGACCGTACACAGACAAGTGCGTAGGCTTCACTCACACTACCCTCAGTGGAAAACCCAGACTGTACACAGAGCCATGTCTGTAGGCTTCACTCACACCACCCTCAGTGGAAAACCTAGACCGTACACAGAGCCTTTTGTGTAGGCTTCAGTCACACCACCCTCAGTGGAAAACCCACACCGTACACTGAGCCATGTGTGTAGGCTTCACTCACACCACCCTCAGTGGAAAATCCAGACTGTACACAGAGCCATGTGTGAAGGCTTCAGTCATACCACTCTCAGTGGAATACTCAGACGGTACACAGAGCTACATGTGTTGGCTTCAGTCACACCACACTCAGTGGAAATCCCACACCATACACAGAGCCATGAGTGTAGGCTTCAGTCACACCACCCTCAGTGAAAAACCCACACTGTACCCAGAGCCATGTGTGTAGGCTTCACTCACACCACCCTTTATGGAAAACCCACACCGTACACAGAGCCATGTGTGTAAGCTTCACTCACACCACCCTCAGTGGAAAACCCACACTGTACACAGAGCCATGTGTGTAGGCTTCAGTCATACCACCCTCAGTGGAAAACACACACTATACACAGAGCCATGTGTGTAGGCTTCAGTCACACCACCCTCAGTAGAAAGCCTAGACCATACACAGAGCCATATGTGTAGGGTTCAGTCACACCAGCCTAAGTGGAAAACCCAGACCGTACACAGAGCCATGTGTGTAGACTTCAGTCACACCAACCTCAGTGGAAAACCCAGACCATACACAGAGCCATGTGAGTAGGCTTCAGTCACACCACCCTCAGTGGGAAACCTAGACCTTACAGAGAGCCATGTGGGTAGGCTTCAGTCATACCACCCTCAGTGGAAAACCCAGACCGTACACAGAGCCACATGTGTAAGCTTCAGTCATACCACCCTCACTGGAAAACCCACATCGGACACAGAGCCATGCATGTAGGCTTCAGTCACACAAACCTCAGCGGAAAACCCACACCTTACACAGAGCCATGTGTGTAGGCTTCAGTCACACCACCCTCAGTGAAAAACCAGACTGTACACAGAGCCATATGTGTGGGCTTCCCTCACACCACCCTTAGTGGAAAAACCCAGACTGTGCACAGAGCGAAGTGTGTAGGCTTAGTCACACCACCCTCAGTGGAAAACCCAGACCATACACAGAGCCATGTACCTAGGCTTCACTCACACCACCCTCAGTGGAAAACCCAGACCGCACACAGAGCCATGTGGTAGGCTTCACTCAAACCACTCTCAGTGGAAAACCCACACTGTATACAGAACCATGTGTGTAGGCTTCAGTTAACCACCCTCAGTGGAAAACCCAGACCGTACAAAGAGCCTTTTGTTGAGGCTTCAGTCACACCACCCTCACTGGAAAACCTAGACCGTACACAGAGCCATGTATGTAGGCTTTACTCACACCACTCTCAGTGGAAAACCCAGACCATACACAGAGCCATGTGTGTGTAATCTTCAGTCATACCACCATCAGTGGAAAACCCACACTGTACCCAGAGCCATGTGTGTAGGCTTCACTCACACCACCCTTAACGGAAAACCCACATCGTACACAGAGCCATGTGTGTAAGCTTCAGTCAAACCACCCTCAGTGGAAAACCCAGACTGTACACAGAGCGATAAGTGTAGGCTTCAGTCACACCACCCTCAGTGGAAAACCCACACTGTACACAGAGCCATGTGTATAGGATTTACTCACACCACCCTCAATGGAAAACCCACACCATACAAAGAGCCATGTGTGTAGGCTTCACTCAGACCACTCTCAGTGGAAAACCCACAATGTACAGAGAGCCATGTGTGTAGGCTTCAGTCACACCACACTCAGTGGAAAACCCAAACCGTACAGAGAGCCAAGTATGTAGGCTTCACTCACACCACCTTCAGTGGAAAACCAGACCATACACAAAGCCATGTGTGTAGGCCTTAGTCACACCACCCTCAGTGGAAAACTCAGACCGTACACAGAGCCATGTGTGCAGGCTTCAGTCACACCACCCTCAGTGGAAAACCACACTGTATACAGAGACATGTGTGTAGGCTTCACTCACACCACCCTCAGTAGAAAACCCAGACTGTACACAGAGCCTTTTGTGTAGGCATCAGTCACACCACCCTCAGTGGAAACCCAGACCGTGCACAGAACCATGTGTGCAGGCTTCACTCACACCACCCTTAGTGGAAAACCCAGACCGTACACAGAAGCATGTGTATAGCCTTCAGTCATACCACCCTCAGTGGAAAACCCAGACCGTAAACAGAGACACATTGTGTAGGCTTCACTCACACCACCCTCAATGGAAAACCCACACCGTACACAGAGCCATGTGTGTAGGCTTCACTCACACCACCCTCAGTGGAAAACCCAAACCATACACAGAGCCATGTGTGTAGGCTTCAGTTATACCACCCTCAGTGGAAAACACACACTGTATACAGAGCCATGTATGTAGGGTTCAGTCACACCACCCTCAGTGGAAAACCACACTGTACACAGAGCCATGTGTGTAGGCTTTAGTCACTCCACCCAGAGAGGAAAACCCAAGCCGTACACACAGACATGTGTGTAGGTTTACTCACACCACCCTCAGTGGAAACCCCAAACCGTACACAGAGCCATGTGTATAGACTTCAATCACACCGCCCTCAGTGGAAAACCTGACCGTACATAGAGCCACGTGTGTAGGCTTCAGTTACACCACCCTCAGTGGAAAACCAGACTGTACGCAGAGCCATGTGTGTAGGCTTCAGTCACACCACTCTCAGTCAGACAACCATCAGTGGAAAACTAGACTGTCCACAGAGCCATGCGTGTAGGCTTCAGTCACACCACCCACAGTGGAAATCCCTGACTGAACACAGAGCCATGTGGGTAGGCTTCAATCACACCACCCTCAGTGGAAAACCCAGACTGTACACACAGCCATGTGTGTAGGCTTCACTCACATCACCCTCAGTGGAAAACCAGGACCCTACCCAGAGCCATGTGTGTAGGCTTCACTCACACAGCCCTCAGTGTAAAACTCACACCGTAAACAGAGCCATGTGTGTAGGCTTCACTGACACCACCCTCAGTGGAAAACCTACACCTTACACAGATCCATGTGTGTATTCTTCACTCACACCACCCTCAGTGGAAAACCCACACTGTACACAGAGACATGTGTGTAGGCTTCAGTCACACCACCCTCAGTGGAAAACCCACACCGTACACAGACCCATGTATGTAGGCTTCAGTCAAACCACCCTAAGTGGAAAACCTAGAATGTACACAGAGCCATGTGTGTAGGCTTCAGTAACACCACCCTCAGTGGAAAACCAAGATCGTACAGAGAGCCATGTGTGTAGGATTCACTCACATGACCCTCAGTGGAAAAGCCAGCCAGTACACAGAGCCATGTGTGTAGGCTTCTGTCATACCACCCTCAGTGGAACACCTAGACCGTACACAGAGCCACATGTGTAGGCTACAGTCACATCACCATCAGTGGACAACCCACACCGTACACAGAGCCATGCATGCAGGTTTCAGTCAGGCAACCCTCAGTGGAAAACCCACACTGTACACAGAGCCATGTGTGTAGGCTTCACTCACACCACCCTCAGTGGAAAACCCACACCGTACACAGAGCCATGTGTGCAGGCTTCAGTCACAACACCGTCAGTGGAAAACCCAAACTGTACTCAGAGCCATGTGTGTAGGCTACAGTCACACCAACCACAGTGAAAAACCCAGACCATACACAGAGCCATGTGTGTAGGCTTCAGTCACACCAGCCTCAGTGAAAAACCAGACTGTACACAGAGCCATTTGTGTAGGCTTCAGTCACACCACCCTCAGTGAAAAACCCAGACCGTACACAGGGCCATGCATGCAGGCTTCAGTCACAAACCCTCAGTGGAAAACCAACACTGTACACAGAGGCATGTATGTGGGCTTCACTCACACCACCCTCTGTGAAAAACCCATACTGTACACAGAGCCAAGTGCGTAGGCTTCACTCACACCACCCTCAGTGGAAAACCCACACCGTACACAGAGTCATGTGTGCAGGCTTCAGTCACACCACCCTCAGTGGAAAACCCAAAATGTACTCAGAGCCATGTGTGTAGGCTACAGTCACACCACCCTCAGTGAAAAACTCAGACCATACACAGAGCCATGTGTGTAGGCTTCGGTCACACCACCCTCAGTGGAAAACCCAGACCGTACACAGAGCCATGTGTGTAGGCTTCCTCACACCACCCTTAGTAGAAAACTAGACTGTACACAGAGCCATGTGTGTAGGCTTCACTCACATGACCCTCAGTGGAAAAGCCAGCCAGTACACAGAGTCATGTGTGTAGGCTTCTGTCATACCACCCTCAGTGGAGAACCTAGACCGTACACAGAGCCACATGTGTAGGCTACAGTCACATCACCATCAGTGGACAACCCACACCGTACACAGAGCCATGCATGCAGGTTTCAGTCACGCAACCCTCAGTGGAAAACCCACACTGTACACAGAGCCATGCATGCAGGTTTCAGTCACACCACCCTCAGTGGAAAACTCAAACTGTACTCAGAGCCATGTGTGTAGGCTACAGTCACACCAACCACAGTGAAAACCCAGACCATACACAGAGCCATGTGTGTGGGCTTCACTCACACCACCCTCAGTGGAAAACCCACACTGTACACAGAGCCATGTGTGTAGGCTTCACTCACACCACCCTCAGTGGAAAACCCACACCGTACACAGAGCCATGTGTGCAGGCTTCAGTCACACCACCCTCAGTGGAAAACCCAAACTGTACTCAGAGCCATGTGTGTAGGCTACAGTCACACCAACCACAGTGAAAAACCCAGACCATACACAGAGCCATGTGTGCAGGCTTCAGTCACACCACCCTCAGTGGAAAACCCAAACTGTACTCAGAGCCATGTGTGTAGGCTACAGTCACACCAACCACAGTGAAAAACCCAGACCATACACAGAGCCATGTGTGTAGGCTTCAGTCACACCACCCTCAGTGAAAAACCAGACTGTACACAGAGCCATGTCTGTAGGCTTCAGTCACACCACCCTCAGTGAAAAACCCTGACCGTACACAGAGCGATGTGTGTAGGCTTCCCTCACACCACCCTTAGTGGAAAACCCAGACCGTACTCAAAGTCATGTGTGTAGGCTTCACTCACACCACCCTCAGTGGAAAACCCACACCATACACAATGCAATGTGTGTAGGCTTCAGTCACACCACCCTCAGTGGAAAACCAGACGGTACACAAAGCCATGTGTGTAGGCTTTAGTCACACCACCCTCAGTGGAAAACTCAGACCGTACACAGAGCCTTGTGTGCAGGCTTCAGTCACACCACCCTCAGTGGAAAACCAGACTGTACACAGAGACATGTGTGTAGTCTTCACTCACACCACCCTCAGTAGAAAACCCAGACTGTACACAGAGCCTTCTGTGTAGGCTTCAGTCACACCAGCTTCAGTGAAAACCCAGACCGTGCACAGAACCATATGTGCAGGCTTCACTCACACCACCCTCAGTGGAAAACCCAGACTGCATACAGAGCCATGTGTGTAGGCTTCAGTCATACCACCCTCAGTGGAAAAGCCAGACCGTACACAGAGACACATTGTGTAGGCTTCACTCACAGCACCCTCAATGGAAAACCCACACCGTACACAGAGCCATGTGTGTAGGCTTTACTCACAGCACCCTCAGTGGAAAACCCAAACCATACACAGAGCCATGTGTGTAGGCTTCAGTTATACTACACTCAGTAGAAAACCCACACTGTACACAGAGCCATGTATGTAGGGTTCAGTCACACCACCCTCAGTGGAAAACCACACTGTACACAGAGCCATGTGTGTAGGCTTTAGTCACTCCACCCAGAGAGGAAAACCCAAACCGTACACACAGCCATGATTGTAGGTTTCACTCACACCACCCTCAGTGGAAAACCCACACCGTACACAGAGCCATGTGTGTAGGCTTCAGTCACACCACCCTCAGTGAAAAACCCAGACCGTACACAGGGCCATGCATGCAGGCTTCAGTCACAAACCCTCAGTGGAAAACCAACACTGTACACAGAGGCATGTATGTGGGCTTCACTCACACCACCCTCTGTGGAAAACCCATACTGTACACAGAGCCAAGTGCGTAGGCTTCACTCACACCACCCTCAGTGGAAAACCCACACCGTACACAGAGTCATGTGTGCAGGCTTCAGTCACACCACCCTCAGTGGAAAACCCAAAATGTACTCAGAGCCATGTGTGTAGGCTACAGTCACACCACCCTCAGTGAAAAACTCAGACCATACACAGAGCCATGTGTGTAGGCTTCGGTCACACCACCCTCAGTGGAAAACCCAGACCGTACACAGAGCCATGTGTGTAGGCTTCCCTCACACCACCCTTAGTAGAAAACTAGACTGTACACAGAGCCATGTGTGTAGGCTTCACTCACATGACCCTCAGTGGAAAAGCCAGCCAGTACACAGAGTCATGTGTGTAGGCTTCTGTCATACCACCCTCAGTGGAAAACCTAGACCGTACACAGAGCCACATGTGTAGGCTACAGTCACATCACCATCAGTGGACAACCCACACCGTACACAGAGCCATGCATGCAGGTTTCAGTCACGCAACCCTCAGTGGAAAACCCACACTGTACACAGAGCCATGCATGCAGGTTTCAGTCACACCACCCTCAGTGGAAAACTCAAACTGTACTCAGAGCCATGTGTGTAGGCTACAGTCACACCAACCACAGTGAAAAACCCAGACCATACACAGAGCCATGTGTGTGGGCTTCACTCACACCACCCTCAGTGGAAAACCCACACTGTACACAGAGCCATGTGTGTAGGCTTCACTCACACCACCCTCAGTGGAAAACCCACACCGTACACAGAGCCATGTGTGCAGGCTTCAGTCACACCACCCTCAGTGGAAAACCCAAACTGTACTCAGAGCCATGTGTGTAGGCTACAGTCACACCAACCACAGTGAAAAACCCAGACCATAC
This sequence comes from Protopterus annectens, assembly GCF_019279795.1. NCBI lineage: Eukaryota > Metazoa > Chordata > Ceratodontiformes > Protopteridae > Protopterus > Protopterus annectens. The sequence continues at coordinate 1,523,518,406 of NC_056726.1, read as the reverse complement.
ACAGAGCCATGTGTGCAGGCTTCAGTCACACCACCCTCAGTGGAAAACCCAAACTGTACTCAGAGCCATGTGTGTAGGCTACAGTCACACCAACCACAGTGAAAAACCCAGACCATACACAGAGCCATGTGTGTAGGCTTCAGTCACACCACCCTCAGTGAAAAACCAGACTGTACACAGAGCCATGTCTGTAGGCTTCTGTCATACCACCCTCAGTGGAAAACCTAGACCGTACACAGAGCCACATGTGTAGGCTACAGTCACATCACCATCAGTGGACAACCCACACCGTACACAGAGCCATGCATGCAGGTTTCAGTCACGCAACCCTCAGTGGAAAACCCACACTGTACACAGAGCCATGCATGCAGGTTTCAGTCACACCACCCTCAGTGGAAAACTCAAACTGTACTCAGAGCCATGTGTGTAGGCTACAGTCACACCAACCACAGTGAAAAACCCAGACCATACACAGAACCATGTGTGTGGGCTTCACTCACACCACCCTCAGTGGAAAACCACACTGTACACAGAGCCATGTGTGTAGGCTTTAGTCACTCCACCCAGAGAGGAAAACCCAAACCGTACACACAGCCATGATTGTAGGTTTCACTCACACCACCCTCAGTGAAAAACCCACACCGTACACAGAGCCATGTGTGTAGGCTTCAGTCACACCACCCTCAGTGGAAAACCCAAACCATACACAGAGCCATGTGTGTAGGCTTCAGTCACACCACCCTCTGTGGAAAACCTGACCGTACACAGAGCCACATGTGTAGGCTTCAGTTTCATCACCTTCAGTAGAAAACCAGACTGTACGCATTGCCGTGTGTGTAGGCTTCAGTCACACCACCCTCAGTGAAAAAACAGACTGTACACAGAGCTATGTGTGTAGGCTTCACTCACACAGCCCTCAGTGGAAAACCCACACCGTACACAGTGCCATGTGGGTAGGCTTCAATCACATCACCCTCAGTCAGACCACCATCAGTGGAAAACTAGACTGTCCACAGAGCCGTGTGTGTAGGCTTCAGTCACACCACCCTCAGTGGAAAACCCTGACTGAACACAGAGCCACGTGGGTAGGCTTCAATCACACCACCCTCAGCGGAAAACCCAGACTGTACACACAGCCATGTGTGTAGGCTTCACTTACATCACCCTCAGTGGAAAACCCAGACCGTACCCAAAGCCATGTGTGTAGGCTTCACTCACACAGCCCTCAGTGTAAAACTCGCACCGTACACAGAGCCATGTGTGTAGGCTTCACTGACACCACCCTCAGTGGAAAACCTACACATTACAGAGAGCCATGTGTGTATTCTTCACTCACACCACCCTCAGTGGAAAACCCACAACATACACAGACCCATGTATGTAGGCTCCAGTCACACCACCCTAAATGGAAAACCTAGACCATACACAGAGCCATGTGTGTGGGCTTCAGTCACACCACCCTCAGTGGAAAACCCACAACGTACACAGACCCATGTATGTAGGCTCCAGTCACACCATCCTAAGTGGAAAACCTAGACCATACACAGAGCCATGTGTGTAGGCTTCACTCACATGACCCTCAGTGGAAAAGCCAGCCAGTACACAGAGCCATGTATGTAGGCTTCTGTCATACCACCCTCAGTGGAAAACCCAGGCCGTACACAGAGCCACATGTGTAGGCTTCAGTCACATCACCATCAGTGGAGAACCCACACTGTACACAGAGCCATGCATGCAGGCTTCAGTCACACAACCCTCAGAGGAAAACCAACACTATACACAGAGGCATGTGTGTGGGCTTCACTCACACCACCCTCAGTGGAAACCCCACACCGTACACAGAGCCATGTGTGCAGGCTTCAGTCACACCACCCTCAGTGGAAAACCCAAAATGTACTCAGACCCATGTGTGTAGGCTACAGTCACACCACCCTCAGTGAAAATCCCAGACCATACACAGAGCCATGTGTGTAGGCTTTGGTCACACCACCCTCAGTGGAAAACCCAGACCGTACACAGAGCCATGTGTGTAGGCTTCACTCACACCACCCTCAGTAAAAAACCCACACCGTACACAGTGCAATGTGTGTAGACTTCAGTCACACCACCCTTGGTGAAAAATCCAGTCCATACACAGAGCCATGTGTCAAGGCTTCACTCATACCACCCTCAGTGGAAATCCCAGACCGTACACAGACACGTGTGTAGGCTTCACTCACACCACCCTCAGTGGAAAACCCAGACTGTACACAGAGCCATGTGTGTAGGCTTCACTCACACCACCCTCAGTGGAAAACCTAGACCATACACAGATCATTTTGTGTAGGCTTCAGTCACACCACCCTCAGTGGAAAACCCACACCGTACACTGAGCCATGTGTGTAGGCTTCACTCACACCACCCTCAGTGGAAAATCCAGACTGTACACAGAGCCATGTGTGAAGGCTTCAGTCATACCACTCTCAGTGGAATATCCAGACCGTACACAGAGCTACATGTGTTGGCTTCAGTCACACCACCCTCAGTGGAAATCCCACACCATACACAGAGACATGAGTGTAGGCTTCAGTCACACCACCCTCAGTGAAAAACCCACACTGTACCCAGAGCCATGTGTGTAGGCTTCACTCACACCACACTTAATGGAAAACCCACACCGTACACAGAGCCATGTGTGTAAGCTTCACTCACACCACTCTCAGTGGAAAACCCACACCGTACACAGAGCCATGTGTGTAGGCTTCAGTCATACCACCCTCAGTGGAAAACACACACTGTACAGAGAGCCATGTGTGTAGGCTTCAGTCACACCACCCTCAGTAGAAAACCTAGACCATACACAGAGCCATATGTGTAGGCTTCAGTCACACCAGCCTAAGTGGAAAACTCAGACCGTACACAGAGCCATGTGTGTAGACTTCAGTCACACCACCCTCAGTGGAAAACCCAGACCGTACACAGAGCCATGTGAGTAGGCTTCAGTCACACCACCCTCAGTGGGAAACCTAGACCTTACAGAGAGCCATGTGGGTAGGCTTCAGTCACACCACCCTCAGTGAAAACCAAGACCGTACACAGAGCCATGTGTGTAGGCTTCAGTCATACCACCCTCAGTGGAAAACCCAGACCGTGCACTGAGCCACATGTGTAAGCTTCAGTCATACCACCCTCACTGGAAATCCCACATCGGACACAGAGCCATGCATGTAGGCTTCAGTCACACAAACCTCAGCGGAAAACCCACACCTTACACAGAGCCATGTGTGTAGTCTTCAGTCACACCACCTTCAGTGAAAAACCAGACTGTACACAGAGCCATGTGTGTAGGCTTCCCTCACACCACCCTTAGTGGAAAACCCAGACTGTGCACAGAGCCAAGTGTGTAGGCTTAGTCACACCACCATCAGTGGAAAACCCAGACCATACACAGAGCCATGTGCCTAGGCTTCACTCACACCACCCTCAGTGGAAAACCCAGACCGCACACAGAGCCATGTGGTAGGCTTCACTCACACCACTCTCAGTGGAAAACCCAGACTGTATACAGAACCATGTGTGTTTGCTTCAGTTAACCACCCTCAGTGGAAAATCCAGACCGTACAAAGAGCCTTTTGTTGAGGCTTCAGTCACACCACCCTCATTGGAAAACCTAGACCGTACACAGAGCCATGTGTGTAGGCTTTACTCACACCACTCTCAGTGGAAAACCCAGACCATACACAGAGCCATGTGTGTGTAATCTTCAGTCATACCACCCTCAGTGGAAAACCCACACTGTACTAGAGCCATGTGTGTAGGCTTCACTCACACCACCCTTAATGGAAAACCCACACCGTACACAGAGCCATGTGTGTAAGCTTCACTCACACCACCCTCAGTGGAAAATCCACACCGTACACAGAGCCATGTGTGTAGGCTTCAGTCATACCACCCTCAGTGGAAAACACACACTGTATACAGAGCCATGTGTGTAGGCTTCAGTCACACCACCCTCAGTAGAAAACCTTGACCATACACAGAGCCATATGTATAGGCTTCAGTCACACCAGCCTAAGTGGAAAACCCAGAACGTACACAGAGCCATGTGTGTAGGCTTCAGTCACACCACCCTCAGTGGAAAATCCAGACCGTACACAGACCCATGTGAGTAGGCCTCAGTCACACCACCCTCAGTGGGAAACCTAGACCTTACACAGAGCCATGTGTCTAGGCTTCACTCACACCACCCTCAGTGGAAAACCCAGACCATACACAGAGCCATGTGTGTAGGCTTCAGTCATACCACCCTCAGTGGAAAACCCAGACCGTACACAGAGCCACATGTGTAAGCTTCAGTCATACCACCATCAGTGGAAAACCCACACCGGACACAGAGCCATGCATGTAGGCTTCAGTCACACAAACCTCAGCGGAAAACCCACACCTTACACAGAGCCATGTGTGTACACTTCAGTCACACCACCCTCAGTGGAAAACCCACACTGTACCCAGAGCCATGCGTGTAGGCTTCACTCATACCACTCTCAGTGGAAAACCCACAACGTAAATAGAGCCATGTGTGTAGACTTCAGTCACACCACCCTCAGTGGAAAACCCTGACTGAACACAGAGCCATGTGGGTAGGCTTCAATCACACCACCCTCAGTGGAAAACCCAGACTGTAAACTCAGCCATGTGTGTAGGCTTCACTAACATCACACTCAGTGGAAAACCCCAACCGTAACCAGAGCCATGTGTGTAGGCTTCACTCACACAGCCCTCAGTGTAAAACTCGCACTGTACACAGAGCCATGTGTGTAGGCTTCACTAACACCACCCTCAGTGGAAAACCTACACCTTACAGAGAGTAATGTGTGTATTCTTCACTCACACCACCCTCAGTGCAAAACCCACAATGTACACAGAGCCATGTGTGTAGGCTTCAGTCACACCACCCTCAGTGGAAAACCCACACCATACACAGACCCATGTATGTAGGCTTCAGTCACACCACCCGAAGTGGAAAACCTAGACCGTACACAGAGCCATGTGTGTAGGCTTCTGTCATACCACCCTCAGTGGAAAACCCAGACCGTACACAGAGCCACATGTGTAGGCTTCAGTCACATCACCATCAGTGGAGAACACACACCGTACACAGAGCCATGCATGCAGGCTTCAGTCACACAACCCTCAGTGGAAAACCCACACTGTACACAGAGGCATGTGTGTGGGCTTCACTCACACCACCCTCAGTGGAAAACCCATACTGTACACAAAGCCATGTGTGTAGGTTTCACTCACACCACCCTCAGTGGAAAACCCACACCGTACACAGAGCCATGTATGTAGGCTTCAGTCACACCACCCTCAGTGAAAAACCAGACCGTACACAGAGCCATGTGTGTAGGCTTCAGTCACACCACCCTCAGTGAAAAACCCAGACCGTACACAGACACATGTGTAGGCTTCACTCACACCACCCTCAGTGGAAAACCTAGACTGTACACAGAGCCATGTGTGTAGGCTTCACTCACACCACCCTCAGTGGAAAACCCAGACCGTACACAGAGCCTTTTGTGTAGGCTTCAGTCACACCACCCTCAGTGGAAAACCCACACCGCACACTGAGCCATGTGTGTAGGCTTCACTCACACCACCCTCAGTGGAAAATCCAGACTGTACACAGAGCCATGTGTGAAGGCTTCAGTCATACCACTCTCAGTGGAATACCCAGACCGTATACAGTGCTACATGTGTTGGCTTCAGTCACACCACCCTCAGTGGAAATCCCACACCATACACAGAGCCATGAGTGTAGGCTTCATTCACATCACCCTCAGTGAAAAACCCAAACTGTACCCAGAGCCATGTGTGTAGGCTTCACTCACACCACCCTTAATGGAAAACCTATACCGTACACAGAGCCATGTGTGTAAGCTTCACTCACACCACCCTCAGTGGAAAACCCACACCGTACACAGAGCCATGTGTGTAGGCTTCAGTCATACCACCCTCAGTGGAAAACACAGAGCCATGAGTGTAGACTTCATTCACATCACCCTCAGTGAAAAACCCAAACTGTACCCAGAGCCATGTGTGTAGGCTTCACTCACACTACCCTTAATGGAAAACCTACACCGTACACAGAGCCATGTGTGTAAGCTTCACTCACACCACCCTCAGTGGAAAACCCACACCGTACACAGAGCCATGTGTGTAGGCTTCAGTCATACCACCCTCAGTGGAAAACACACACTGTACACAGAGCCATGTGTGTAGGCTTCAGTCACACCACCCTCAGTAGAAAACCTTGACCATACACAGAGCCATATGTATAGGCTTCAGTCACACCAGCCTAAGTGGAAAACCCAGACTGTACACAGAGCCATGTGTGCAGGCTTCAGTCACATCACCCTCAGTGGAAATCCCAGACCGTACACAGAGCCATGTGAGTAGGCTTCAGTCACACCACCCTCAGTGGGAAACCTAGACCTTACACAGAGCCATGTGTCTAGGCTTCACTCACACCACTCTCAGTGGAAAACCCAGACCATACACAGAGCCATGTGTGTAGGCTTCAGTCATACCACCCTCAGTGGAAAACCCAGAATGTACACAGAACCACATGTGTAAGCTTCAGTCATACCACCCTCACTGGAAAACCCACACCGGACACAGAGCCATGCATGTAGGCTTCAGTCACACAAACCTCAGCGGAAAACCCACACTGTACACAGAGCCATGCGTGTAGGCTTCAGTCACACAACCCTCAGTGGAAAACGCACACCGTACACAGAGCCATGTGTGTAGGCTTCACTTGCACCACCCTGAGTGGAAAACCCACACCGTACACAGTGCCATGTGTGTAGGCTTCACTCACACCACCCTCAGTGGAAAATACACACTGCACACAGAGCCATGTGTGTATTCTTCACTAACACCACCCTCAGTGGAAAACCCACACCGTACCCTGAGCCAATTGTATAGGCTTCACTCACACCACCCACAGTGGAAAACACAGACAGTACACAGAGTCATGTGTGTAAGCTTCACTCACACCACCCTCAGTGGAAAACCCACACCGTACACAGTGCAATGTGTGTAGGCTTCAGTCACACCACCCCCGGTGAAAAATCCAGTCCATACACAGAGCCATGTGTCAAGGCTTCACTCATACCACCCTCAGTGGAAAACCCAGACCGTACACAGACACATGAGTGTAGATTTCACTCACACCACCCTCAGTGGAAAACCCACACCGTGCACTGAGCCATGTGTGTAGGCTTCACTCACACCACCCTCAGTGGAAAACCCACACTGTACCAAGAGCCATGCATGTAGGCTTCACTCATACCACTCTCAGTGGAAAATCCACACCATAAACAGAGTCATGTGTGTAGGCTTCAGTCACACCACCCTCAGCAAAAATCCCAAACCGTACACAAATCCATGTGTGTAGGCTTCAGTCACACCACCCTCAGTGGAAACCCAAACTGTATACAGAGCCATGTGTGTAGGCCTCAGTCACACCACCCTCAGTGGAAAACCAGACCGTACACAGAGGCTCATGTGTAGGCTTCAGTCACACCACCCTCAGTTGAAAACCCAGACCGTACACATAGCCATGTGTCTAGCCTTCACTCACACCACCCTCAGTGGAAAACCCAGACCGTAAACACAGCCATGTGTGTAGACTTCACTCACACCACCCTCAGTGGAAAACCCAGACCATACACAGAGCTAAGTGTGTAGGCTTCACTCGCACCACCCTCAGTGGAAAACCCAGACCATACACATAGCCTTTTGTGTAGGCTTCAGTCACACTACACTCAGTGGAAAACCCAGTCCATGCACTGAGCAATGTGTGTAGTTTCAGTCACACCACCCTCAGTGGAAAACCCAGACCATACACAGAGCCATGTGTGTAGGCTTCAGTCACACCACCCTCAGTGGAAAACCTAGACCGTACACAGAGCCATGTGTGTAGGCTTCACTCACACCACCCTCAGTGGAAAACCCACACCATACACAGAGCAATATGTGCAGGTTTCAGTCACACCACCTTCAGTGGAAGTAAGGATAGCTATGAAGAGAATGAAGAATGGAAAGGCTGTTGGCCCAGATGACATACCTGTGGAAGCATGAAGGTGTTTAGGTGAAATGGCAGTGGAGTTTTTGTAACTAGATTGTTTAATGAAATCTTGGAAAGTGAGAGGATGCCTGAAGAATGGAGAAAAAGTGTTTTGGTACCGATTTTTAAGAATAAGGGTGATGTGCAGAGCTGTAGCAACTGCAGAGGGATTAAATTGATCAGTCACAGCATGAAGTTATGGGAAATGGTAGTGGAAGCTAGGTTAAGAAGGGAGGTGATGATTAGTGATCAGCAGTATGGTTTCATGCCAGGAAAGAGCACTACAGATGTGATGTTTGCTTTGAGAGTGTTGATGGAGAAGTACAGAGAATGTCAGAAGGAGTTGCATTGTGTCTTTGTGGATTTAGAGAAAGCATATTACAGGGTGCCTACAGAGGAGTTGTGGTATTGTATGAGGAAGTCGGGAGTGTCTGAGAAGTATGTAAGAGTGGTACAGGATATGTACGGGGGTAGTGTGACGGCGGTGAGGTCTGCGGTGGGAGTGACAGATGCGTTTAAGGTGTTGGTGGGATTACATCAAGGTTCAGCTCTGAGCCCTTTCTTATTTGTAATGGTGATGGACAGGTTGACAGACGAGATGAGACAGGATTAAACTTAAGTCTTAAACATGATAGAATGGCGTTTTGAGATTAGCCCTTGGTTTGTTATATATACATATGTAGCAAGGGTATGTTTTAGTTGGATAGAATGGTGTTTTGAGTAACCCTTCGTCCTATATATCTACATTTGTCTTGGTATATAACCCTGCATGTTCATTTGGGGTGACATTCCTCCACCAGGAGATGTAGGATTAGAACTGCCCCTTTGAGTTCAGCTACACTGATGTATAGGTATGGTTTTGATGTCCAAAGGAAGCATTATGGAGATGTCGTTTGAATAAATATCTTGCCATTGTTGTCCCATAAGGGTATATAGTTACACATACATTTTTATACCACAGATACATTTTATATCTGTTGCTTTGTGAATATGTGGTTATGTTTGTTTTATGATTTATATGCATGTGTATAGTATATTCCCTAAACATGATGTGTAGTATACTACTATGTAAATTTAGTGGTAAATACAGCACTTTCTTATAGGTTCTTGTTAATTTTTTAGACACACAACACGTTCTATGTTTCATGTAAAATAAGTATCACTAGGATAGTAATGCTGAATTAATTGTGTATTTTGCAACATGGTTTATCCTAGTACATATGAAATAGTTTGTAGTTCGTGTAAATATACAGATATTGCTTTTACTTCATCACTAGAGAATTAATATATGTGTTTATAGCGGTTTTGGTTTACACTGATATATATATATTCCCTCATATATATTTTATATATTTTTTATGTTTATTTACTGAAGTTTATATGTGGGACATAAAATTTTAGTAATAGAAAATATACATCTTTATAGGTCTTACGCATGGTGGGTAGGATCAGTATGAAGAATGTATTTAAATGCTGGACCTATATTAAATTTTCTTAGTTCCCGGTCTCTATGGTCTTGCTTTAGGACCGTGGGGACAACTTTTTAGGTCAGGAGGAACTCCCTACTGAGAATCCAGACATGTGACCTTAATAGCGAATAGGATGATGTTTAATTTGCAATGGCAAACAGTTTGTTGATGCTTCTTCGGTGCAGCTTTTTTACCGATGGTGGAACTGTCTTAAATAACTTGCATTGTATAGATTTTCTTACAATTAAGGTAAGGGATTCTAGCTATGTTTATATGAGTTAAGAGACAAGGAACACCATGATAGTATTTTGATGAAAGAACTCTCAGTCTGTGAGGGATGTGTTCTCATTTCTGAATGCCATTTGCCAAGTTGTAATGCTTTTGTTCAAAATATGCACTTTTGAATTGAATTATGAGAGAATTATAAGGGATTCTAGCTATGTTTATATGAGTTAAGAGATAAGGAACACCATGATAGTATTTTGATGAAAGAACTCTCAGTTTGTGAGGGATGTGTTCTCATTTCTGAATGCCATTTGCCAAGTTGTAATGCTTTTGTTCAAAATATGCACTTTTGAATTATGAGCTTGTAAATGCATTTTTTATGTCTGAAGTCTGCAGCGTTTTGTTTAGTCAGAGGGTTTTGGTAATGCTTTGAAATATTTTGTGATGAGTGTGAGTGCTGCACTTTAGAAAATGAATTGGATTGAATTTAAACTGCATTTGAATGTAATGATGGCTTTAAATTGATAAAAGGCAATTAAGCTTCATTTTAAATTAATGAGCCCGCCAAAAGTTGTTTAGTATAAGTATTTTGGAATCATTTTATGACATTGTATCTGATGAAGCATAGTTTAACTATGCGAAAGCGCTTATTCTCTGTTTCCAATAAATGAATTTTTTACATATTTCCATCGTGGATATTTTCAGTGTGTCAGGAGCTTGAGTTGGGACTACTCTATAGAAGGATTTACTCGTGGTGACTGTTCTCACTTTTTGGACTGCATGAGACAGGAGTCGCCGTGGACTATGATGTTTGCTGATGACGTTTTGATCTGTAGTGAGAGTAGGGAACAGGTGGAGGAGACCCTGGAGAGATGGAGATATGCTCTAGAAGAAGAGGAATGAAGGTCAGCAGAACTAAGGCAGAATATATGTGTGTGAATGAGAGGGAGGATAGAGGAATGGTGAGGATGCAGGGAGTAGAGGTGGCAAAGGTGGATGAGTTTAAATACTTGGGATCAACAGTTCAGAGTAATGGTGAGTGTGGAAGAGAGGTGAAGAAGAGAGTACAGGCAGGATGGAGAGGGTGGAGAAAAGTGTCAGGAGGTATTTTTGACAGATGAGTACCAGTAAGAGTGAAAGGAAGGTTTCCAAGAGGGTAGTGAGACCAGCTATGTTATATGGGTTGGAGACAGTGGCGTTGACAAAAAGGCAGGAGTAAGAGCTTGACGTGGCAGAGTTGAAGATGTTAAGATTTGCACTGGGTGTGACAAGGATGGACAGGATTAGGAATAAGTATATTAGAGGGTCAACCCAGGTTGGAAGGTTTGGAGACAAAGCCAGAGAGGCAAGATTACGTTGGTTTAGACATGTGCTGAGGAGGGATGCAGAGTATATTGGGAAAAAGATGCTAAGGATGAAGCTGCCAGGTGACAGGAAAAGAGGAAGGCCTAATACAAGGTTTATGGATGTGGTGAGAGAGGACATGCAGGTGGTGGGTGTGACAGCACAAGATGCAGAGGACAGGAAGAAATGGAAACAGTTAATCTGCTGTGGCGACCCCTGATAGGAGCAGCCGAAAGAAGATGATTAACAAAACAGATGGTTATGACTAACCCACATACCTTTCACCTATTGAAGATTTTGCAAGATGTACCTGATTTTGTCACATATTTCTCTTCATAAAATGTTTACCTCTTCATAAAATGTTTACCTCTGATAATTCCCCTGAGGAGCACAGCCAATCAGTACCAGCAGACATTAGGGTTTTACACTTCTTATTGTTAAGAAAATACAAGGTAATGGAACAGCTGTTGCTCTAGTAACGTTTTAAACATACTAAAGCAATATGAAAAACTGTCCCTGATGTTGGGTCTTTGTCTCGCCAATTATTTTTGACTTTATTCAGAATTTTTGAGCAAATAATTTCAGAGGTCTGCAACAGCCCTCTTCAAACTAACCTAAAAAGCAGCATTAAACTAGAATTAGTGGTGCCACAACTGACCCAGGGAACTAGTGCCCTATAAGCTTGACTAGCTTGGTCTGCAAAGCCATGGAATGCATTATCATGGAGCTCATTAACAGGGACATTGGGAACCTCCAGACACTGGGCTCCACCCAGTTCGGCTTTGTTAAAGGCAGATCTTGCCTCCTGAACTTGGTCGACTTCTTCGAAACAGTCACCAAGGCCATAGATGAAGGGAAGGTGGTCCACACAACATATCTGGACCTTGCTAAGGTGTTCGACACCGTCCCACACTCAGGAATCATAGACAAATTCACCAGCTTAAATATCAACCCCCCCATGTCACGAGATGGGTTGCCAATTGGCTCTCAGACAGAACCCACACGTAAGAGTGGCAGGCGCCATGTCTGACTCTAAACCAGTCACAAGCGGAGTCCCACAGGGCTCAGTCCTGGGATCCCTCCTGTTCTCTGAAGTACAGGCAAAGGCAGAAGGACTGTGGCTAACCAAGTTCGCAGATGACTGTAAATTGGGTGCAATAACTGACTCTCCAGCTGACACAGGCATCCTGCAAAAGGGTCTCACAGAGACAAACACCTGGTGTCAAAGTCACGGCCTCAAGCTAAATGCCAAAAAATGCAAACTGCCACATAGATGGGAATCCACTAAGTACAGAAGAAGTAATTATGGATCTGGGTACCCAAGTAGATAGCATGCTCTCCTTTGATAACCACATAGCCGAAACAGTCAGGAAATCCTTCTATGTGGCACACCTGATCACAAAGGATTTCTCATCCAGATCCAAGGAGGTGATTGTGCCCCTTTACTCCTCACTCATTAGGCCCATAATAGAGTACAATGCCCCATTTGGGATGTACCTCACTAGACACCTGCAACAACTAGAAAGACCACAGAAGTACCTCACTAAGAGGATTAAGGGCTTTAAACAATTACCCTATGAAGCATGACTAAAAAAGCTCCAGCTCTTCTCAGTCGCTTGCCATCTGCTCAGAGGTGACCTATGCCTGACCTATAAGGCCATGTCAAACCCTGAACTAATGGACATGCTTCACCTCAAAAAAACGAGATCCCTCAGAACCACTCATTCTAGTGACTTAAACCTATGTACAACAATAAACAGGACATGCTGGAGGGATAGATTCCTCTCCCAGCGACTCCCCTCACTCTGGAATAGAATCCCAATCCATATTCGGCAGAGCTCCTCTCTGACCCTCTTCAAGAGAAATCTTGATGAGTGGATGGATAATCATAAGTTTTACCCTGGGATCACTTCAGGAGCCCTGTTGACAGAGGCCCAGGTTACTAATCTAATGGGGAGGTGAAAACCATCACTCTGTGGCTAGGCTTATAAATGCCCATGGGCAGATAGCCTAGTACTTACCTATGAACCTATGAACCAAACCCCTTTCATATCCACACCTACTGCTGTTAATTAGCATTACCTAACCCCTTTCATATCCTCACATTCTGCTATTAACTAGCACTACCTCACCCCTCTCATATTGGGACAATGGTGCGATTAACCAGCATTATCTAGCCTGCATATCCTGACATACTGCTGTTAACTAGAATTACCTAACCCCTTTCATATCCTGACATGGTGCTATTAAGCACCATTGCCTAACCCCTTCCATATCAACACCTAGTGCTATTAACTAGCATTACCTAACCCCTTTCATATCCTGACACAATGCTATTAACTAGCATTACCTAACGCCTTTCATACCCTGACACGGTGCTATTAGCTAGCATTATCTAACCCTTTTCATATCCTGACACATTGCTATTAACTAGCATTACCTAACCCCTTTCATATCCATACCTATTGCTGTTAACTAGCATTACCTAACCCCTTTCATATCCTGACACGATGCTATTAACTAGCATTACCTAACCCCTTTCATATCGACACCTACTGCTGTTAACTAGCATTACTTAACCCCTTTCATATCCTGACACAATGCTATTAACTAGCATTACCTAACCCCTTTCATACCCTGACATGGTGCTATTAACTAGCATTACCGAACCCCTTTCATATTCTGACACTGTGCTATTAACTAGCATTACCTAACACCTTTCATATCCACACTGAGTGCTATTAACTAGCATTACCTAACCCCTTTCATATCCTGACACAATGCTATTAACTAGCATTGCCTAACCCCTTTCATATCCTGACAGAGTGCTATTAACTAGAATTATCTAACCTCTTTCATATCCTGACAGGGTGCTATTAACTAGCATTACCTAACACCTTTCATATCCACACCTAGTGCTATTAACTAGCATTACCTAACCCCTTTCATATCCTGACAGAGTGCTATTAACTAGAATTATCTAACCCCTTTCATATCCTGACAGGGTGCTATCACTAGAATTACCCAACACCTTTCATATCCACACCTAGTGCTATTAAGTAGCATTACCTAACCCCTTTCATATCATGACACTGTGCTATTAAGTAGCATTACCTAACCCCTTTCATATCCACACCTAGTGCTATTAACTAGCATTACCTAACCCCTTTCATATCCTGACACAATTCTATTAATGAACATTACCTAACCCCTTTCATATCCTGACACACTGCTATTAACTAGCATTATCTATCTCCTTTCATATCCACAAATAGTGCTATTAACTAGCATTACCTAACACCTTTCATATTCTCACATAGTGCTATTAATTAGCATTACCTAACCCCTTTCATATCCTGACACAGTGCTAGTAACTAGCATTACCTAACCCATTCCATATCCTCACATAGGTTCATGGGTTCATAGGTTCATAGGTAGGTAGTAGGCTATTGGCCCTAGGGCCTATACAAGCCTAGCCAAAAATGTACCCTGGATTTCGCCACCCAAGAAAATTATTTTCCTGTGCCCCTGTCAAGCAGAACCATAGAAGTGATCCCCGGGGTGAATTTCCTATTACCCATCCAATCATCAAGATTTTTCTTGAAGAGTGCTAATGAGGAGCTCTGTTTGACATAGAAAGGTAGTCTGTTCCAGAGTATGGGAAGTCTCTGGGACAGGAATCTATCCCTCCAGCATGTTCTGTTTATTGCAGTGACAAGGTTTAGGTCCCTAGAGCGTGTAGCTTGGAGGGATTGGGATTTCTTTAAGTGGAGCATGTCCAACAGCTCTGGGTTTGACATAGCTTTGTATGTTAGGCAGAGATCGCCTCTGAGTAGGCGATATGCGACGGAGTAAAGCTGGAGTTTTTTTAGATGGTCTGCGTAAGGCATCTGTTTGAGGCCGGTAATCCTCTTTGTGAGGTATTTTTGGGCCTTTCCAGTTGTTGTAGATTTCTTGTGAGGTACATACCAAAAGGGGCGTTGTATTCTATAATGGGTCTAATGAGTGATGAGTAGAGGGGAACAATGACCTCTTTTTTTCTGGATGAGAATCCTTTTGTGATGAGGTGTGCCATGTAGAAGTATTTCCTGACCACTTTGGTGATGTGATTATCAAAGTGTTATTAACTAGTATTATGTCACCTCTTTCATATTATGACATGGTGCAGTTAACTAGCATTACCTAACCTCTTTTATTATAATATCACAGTGATATTAACAACATCAAGATGGCTATTCTTAGTCCTAGGAGTCTTAACAGCAATTCTGCTTCTGAAAAATGCCCATGTATCTGTCGTTATCAAGATATGGTTCAAAAGTATGAAAAGCACTGCCTCAGTGCATTTTTCTTTGCCTACCGTGTCTTTAGACTAACTGAAAACTGTCCCTGTCCACATCCCTTATGAAACAATACACAGAGTGAACTCTGATAGCTCCAGCTTACCTGCGGTAAACCAAACATTCAACTTAAAGCTTGTTATCAGCACTAATCTATGCCCTGCCAAATTTCTAGAATTCCTAGAAGATATCCATATAAGCAACAGCTTATAAAACGTTTGTGATTTTAACTATGGTTCTATAGATTGGAGTACCTAAACTTCACATATAGGGTGTGCACAATTATTTTTAAATTGGGTAAAAAAACTCCCTGGTTTAAATTATCCGCAAGCCTAACAGTGGCAAAAACATTCTTGACCTGGTTCTCACAAACTCAGGTCTTCTCTGTTCCACTCCCCTCTCAGAACCTCCATTCCTCAGATAACCAACACCATCCTCTTCAGAGACTTCAAAAAGTCAACCTCATACAAATTATATGAAACATTTTTAAAATTCACCCACAATATTTCCATAACCAACCCAGGGTATGCAGCCAACTACAGTGTGGAGTTTTATGCCCATTTAGAAAAATGCAGTGAACTAGCAATCTCCACTAGAACTATTTATTTATTTATTTATTTAAATTTGTTGACCGGGAGTGTCCGACTGGACGTAGGTCCATTTTCAGTGAAGGCCCGGGGAGAAAAGCTCCACAGTTAAATTAAACAGACAGTATATACATTGGATTACATAGTGAATAACAATTTACATAGCAATTACTTACAACATATTTACAGATGAAGAACATAGTACATCAGTAGACCACTAGAATCTTTATCTGTGAAGTGCATACCAGACATTAACAAATGTTACAAGAAGAAGAAGAAGAAGAAGTCCGTGCTGTAAAATAAGTACTGGCTTATGAGCATCTGAGCTTGCTATAATCAAGGTAGTTAGTGGAGTGGAAAGAAAGGTAGTGGTTGGATGGGGTGGATGATATTAGAGTGGGAGTTGCAAGGGCATAGCCAGCATGTTTTTAGGTGCGCTTTTAATAAAGTTTTGAAGTGGGTGCATGATGGTATGGAGGTAATTGTGGGTGGGAGTGAGTTCCATAATTTGGCTATGGTGCAAGAGAATAGTGCTTCACCAGCAGAGTTATTGGCTTTAGTGATCTGCAAGTGATTTTTGCTGCTGGATCTTAGTGGTCTGGTGGTGTGATAGGGTTGGAGTAGATTCTGGAGGGATGGGACATTTAGTGGATGGTTTACTAGTTTGTGGGCGAGTGAGAGTTGATACCACTGAAGGAGGTGAGGGAGTACAAGCCAGCCCAGTTCAGCAAGTGAGAGACAGTGGTGACTACGGTAGAATGCCCCCGTGGCAAATTTGGCTATTTTGTTGTAGCAGGTCTCTAGCTTGTTTAGATCACATTTCCTTAGGTTGGTATATATTGGAGAGGCATAAAGTAGGGTGGAGATAAGGTGGGAATTTGCTATTGAAATCTTTGCTGCTTTGGTGAGAAATTGCTTATTTCTGTATAACGCTCCTATTTTTTTGTGGACTTTTTTTATAGTCATGGATATGTGAATGTCAAATTTTAGTTTATTGTCTATTTCCACTCCTAGCAATTTGGTGTGTTCAGTTGGGTATATAGTGGTGTTGTCTTTTGCCGTGATGTTAAAGTGAGAGTTGTTTTGAGTATGTCTGGTGGGTTGGAAGATGAGTAGTTTAGTTTTGTTTGGGTTGAGTATTAATCGGGCATCGGATAACCATGTTTCAACAGAGGAAAAGGCTTCCTGTGTGACCTTTTGCAGTTTTGGTAGGGACTGGGCTGAGCAGATGATGGTCGAGTCATCTGCGTATTGTATGAGTGTGCCATGTTTAGTGGCAGAGGCTAGATTATTGGTGTAAACAGAGAAGAGTAGGGGTCCAAGGATGGATCCTTGGAGAACCACTACGGAGACAGGTAGTTGGGGAGATATGTCATTCTGCCATACAAAGGATTGTTGGCGGTCAGACAGGTAACTCTGAAACCAGTTGGTGACCGATTGTGAGAAGGATAGGTTATTGAGGACAAAGATAAGTTGTTTGTGTGGGACCATATTAAATGCTTTAGATAGGTCTAGGAAAGTAGCAGAGGAGAGATAGCCATTGTTTTTATGCTGAAGGATAGTGTTAGTAAAGGAGAGTAAGGCAGTGGTGGTCCTATGGTTTGGTCGGAAACCATGCTGAGTACTGGAAAGGAGGTTATTAATAAGGAGGTAGTCTGAGACCTGAGAGTGTATGCATCTCTCTAGTATTTTGGTGAGTGGAGAGAGAATAGCTATGGGGCGGTAATTGGTTAGTTCTGTGGAGGGTCCGCCTTTGTGGAGGGGAATTATATGTGATACTTTCCACAGTGTTGGAACGTAACTTTCAGACAGAGATCGGTTAATCAAGATGGATACTGGGTAGGCCACAGCATCAGCTGCGATTTGTAGGTATTCACTTGGGAGGCTGTCTGCTGCTAATTTGGTGGGTTTAAGTTTAGTTAAGAGTTTTTTTATGTTGGAAGTAGGTACAGGAGAAAAAGAGAAGGCAGTGGGGAGATTACTAGTTGAAGGTGTGGGTTGGAGGGGAGGGGGGTTGTGTTGTTTAGGTAGTGATAGTATGGTTTGGGTGAAGTGTGTGTTGAATGAAGTAGCAATATTTTCTGAGGAGTGAGGGATGTTAGGAGGAGGGGTACTGACTTTACCTGGGTTGAGGATGGAGTTTATGGAGGACCAGAATTGTTTGGGGCTGTGTTGTGAGGAGACTAGGGCAGACTGGTAGTATTGGGATTTGTCCTGTTTTATTAGCTTTTTGACTCTATTGTGTAGTTCTAGGAATTTTTGTCTAGCAGAGGGGGTTTGGTTTTGCCAGTGCTCCCAGACTTTATCCCGTTTTCATTTCTGACTTAGTGGTTTTCGTAGCCATGGGGAGGGTTGTGCTTTGGTTCTGGAGAATCTTATGGGGACATGGTAATTAAGGATGTTCAGGAAGGTAGTATTAAAAATTCAACTGCATCATCTAGACTGAGGTACTTTAGAGGATGCCAGTTACATTCTTTGAGGGATGAGATGAATGTGAGTGGGTTAAAGTTTAGTTTTTTACGTATTTGACGGTAGATGACAGGTTTAGCTTGGTATAGGTATTTTTTGAGTAGGAATGTTGGGGAGTGATCACTGATGCTATCTGATAAGCAGCCTGTTATATATGACTGGGGGTTCTTACTGACTAGTATCCAATCCAGGGTAGTGTGCTTGGTGGCGTTTTTATTTATCCTGGTTGGTGACTGGACTAGTTGAGTGAAGCCATGAAGGTGTACATGATGGGTTGGATTGTTGCCAGAACAGGATTGCCAGTCAATATTGAAATCACCTAAGATGATAGTTTCTTGGGGGAGATGGAGGGTAGACCAGCTGAGGAGGTTTTCTAGGGGAGGGATGTTTTGGCCAGGTGGGAAGTAGCATCCAATTATGTTGATGGTTTTATAACCATAATAATAACTAAATATATTAAGAAAATCAAAATGAACTCCCTGGGTGTTAGTAGATATAAATAAATTACATAACAAAAGGAAAATAAAACTCCTGAAAGTACCAAGTAGGTCTACAATTCTCCAGCATGAGAACAGTGGAAAAAAACTCACAAAGAACCTGAAGACAACTGTTAAGGACCAGCAAAGCATCCCGTAAACATAAGCCAACATCTAAAGCTAAGGATAACCACAAGGGCTTCTTCAGTTAAGTTGGAAAACTAAAAACAAAATCATGATATTGTTCTAAACCTTTTCCCAGTCCAACCTCACATTCAAACCCAAATAACACTGCAAACATACTGGCAAACAAGTTTGCTGCCATCTTCTCTCCTGAAATTGCCATCCCAACTCCAGTCATCCGCGAGTCACTCCCAACCCCCTATCATTACCAATGAACATGTCCTCAAGGTACTTTCAAAGACCAAGAACACTTTTTACATGGGCCCAGATCACATGTGTTGTTTAACTATCAATATTAAACACACACTCAGGGAACCCTTCCTTAAACTGTTTAATCTGAGCTGTACTACAAGTTATGTCCCCGCAAATCGTATTGAGCTGCTGTAGTGATGCCCCCCAACAAGGGCAAACCAACCACAGACCCTGGAAATTACAACTATATAAGTCTCCCAAGTCTGATCTGTAAAGCCATGAAATGCATCCTCACTGACCTTATTAATATGGATATCAAAAATCTCATTTGGCTCACCCACAACAATTTGAACAACATATAAACATTAAATACCAAAACATGTATTATCATCCACTTTGGAAAACAGCAAATCAGTGCATCCTACAGCACTGGCACACGCCATGATCATGTACAAATTCACATACTAGTACACATGCACATAGATGTGCACATGCATGTACACACATACTGCCATACACATTTATTTATATACATTTAAAGATATAAATATATATGAATATGTTTGTATATATGTATCTATAGCAGTATACGTATGTGTACATATATATATATATATATATATATATATATATATATGTTTGTGTGTATGGGTCCCCTACACATGGTCAAAATACCACAAAGTCGAAACCCATATTGCTGAGACCATATGTCCGACCATGCTGGTGAAGCACTATTCTCTTGCACCATAGCCAAATTATGGAACTTCCTCCCACCCACAATTACCTCCATACCATCATGCACCCACTTCAAAACTTTACTAAAAGCGCACCTAAAAACATGCTGGCTATGCCCTTGCAACTCCCACTCTAATATCACCCTCCCCATCCAACCACTACCTTTCTTTCCACCCCACTAACTACCTTGATTATAGCAAGCTCAGATGCTCATAAGCCAGTACTTATTACACAGCAGGAACTTCTTATTGTAACATTTGTTAATGTCTGTTATGTACTTCACAGATAAAGATTCTAGTTGTCTACTGATGTACTATGTTCTTCATCTGTAAATATGTTGTAAGTAATTGCTATGTAAATTGTTAATCGCTATGTAATCCAATGTAACTACTGTCTGTTTAGTTTAACTGTGGAGCTTTTCTCCCCGGGCCTCCGCTGAAAATGGACCTACGTCCAGTCGGACACTCCCGGTCAACACATATAAATAAATAAATAAACAAATAAATAAATGTGCAATGGACATCTCCGTGCAGTGCAGAAAGATTTACATTTCCGCACTGTAGTGCAATCTCTGAGTTGGTATATTAAAGATACGGGGGGGGTGTGGGGGGATAGCCCCCCCAGAGGGGGTGCAGGAGGGGTGTAGCCCCCGTGTTAACACTTAGAAAGTGAGGGGCCATATGAAATGTGAAGTTCTGAAACTTCGATTATGTAAATGGGACATATATACACATAAATGTGTGTGCGTGTATGTATGGGCTCACTGCCATTAGTTAGTTTTACTTTAAATTGATCTCTGCTTTTTCTATGCACTTTTATTAACAAAACAGATGGGTGGCAGATGTGTGAGATGACACAATTACTAGGGTTAGGGAATATACCCCCCCCCCAAAAAAAAAAAAACACAAATCTCTGAATGACTCTTCTAGCCAAGTCACTGTAGTAAAAATAAATGTAGAGACCTCAGGCCACTTCTGATATCCAGGTTAATTCAGCACAGGCATATACTCAGGGATATAATTCTTTCATCAGTGCCAGAATTAGAAAAATAAAGATTGTTAGTGCAGAAGCATGAGTCAAACAACTTTTGGAAGTCTTTCAGTGGAGGCATTTGCTCTCCACATTCAGATCCAGACAGATTTGCCCCTTGGTCTCCCTAACCAGTTTTATTCCTACACCTGCCCTCCTCCTAATTCAAATCAATGGGGTTACTATTTGATTAGTACAGTTCTATCTTCCTTGGGTTTGCATATGTGCCTGGTTCCTAGAACTTAGGTTCATGGATAGGAAACTATCCCTAGTCTTTGGTTCCTTCCTTAAAGGGATGAAATGGTTTCTTCCACTAATTTTGTGTTTGTAGTGAAAGACTTGATGGAATACATCTGTTTTTATCTATTTTTAATATTTTCCACATGGAAGTTTTGTTGAAATGTTTGATGGATTCATCTTAAATGATTTTAAAACATTCTCGTCCATAGTCTAGGTTATTAGTAATACAGAACAGCACCAAAATATATCAATGATTTAATGGCACAGAGAGCCATCATATTTTGGGAAAACTCAGATTACCAGTACTGGTATAATCATGTTCCTTGATAAACTTGACAATATGATTAATACAGATTGCATTGCATTTTTTTCTTATAATAAAAAGAGCCCCAGAAAAATACTTTGAAACCTTATTCACGTGTTACAAACATTTATTTAGACTGCTTCAACAGAAACGTGTGCACTTTGTCGCTACATTAGGTAATGTCTACTATCACTACTTCTGGTGAAGACATTTTCAGAAACTGTTGTTTCACCAGTCAATTCTCTTTATCATAAAACTGTTGTGTGCCTATCACGTCCAGAACGAGAAGCGTTAGACAGACGTGCACTTACCTTCTTGCCTTTTATTCCTTGCTCCCCTTGTTTACCCTGTTGAAGAAACAAATCCATGTTTTATAAGATGTACTGCAACTTCTTTATTTACGGGTATTAAAGCAGGTTTACAAATGTAAAGGCCAGCAAACCCACCCATGAAAACTACTGCAAGCGATTGTTTGCATTTATCCCAAATATTACATGTGGCTGCATATTGCTGTACACTTTACTAAACTTTTATATAATTCCATAGAGCATTTATGAAAAAAAAACTTCATGCAGCTACATTATGAAGACAACAGTGAAGCTTATTAGACATCTCAGCTTTTTAAATGAACAAATTATTCCAATTGCATATCTCTTCCTCTCTGAAACTCTACAGACCTGAAATTTCCACTCAGCACACTCAGCAACAATAAATCATGTACTGTTTTGCTCTTTCAGAGTAAAATGTATAATCAGAAACCATTTGTGTATGCTCATTAGTTAATTTGTTTTACATCCTATGGTGTCTAATAGGTTCACAGGTGTTTACTAGGCTAATGACCACAAGGGCCTTTTTAAGTCTGGCCATGCATCCCAAATCTCTGACAAGATCTGATACCCCTAAGCATGGGCCTGGGATATGAACCATTTACAGGTTACCTGTGTCCATTAGAGACATAGGTGCCAAACCAGGGATGAATTTCTGGTTTCCCATCCAATTGTCCAAGTTGCACTTGAATTGGATTAGGGAGGAACTCTGCTTCACCTGGATGGGGAGCCTGTTCCATAGACAGGGTAGTCTCTGGGATACATACCTATCTCTCCAGCAGGTCCTATTTATGTCAGAGGTAAGGTTTAAGTCTTTAGAATGGGTAATTCTGGTGCTTTTTGTTTTGTGGATATGCAAGAAGTCCATTAGAGTGGAGTCTGACAATGCCCTGTATGCCAGGCATAGATCTCCCCTCAAAATCCTGTCGGAGACAGAATACAGGGTTGGCACCTTGAGGCAGTCTGCATAGGACATATTACTTATGCCCTGTATTCTTTTAGTGAAGAACCTCTGTGGACATTCCATTTGTTGGATATGCCTGGTTAGGTACATACCAAAGGGGGCACTGTATTCAATGACAGGTCTAATGAATGCCAAATACTATGGAACAATGACTTCCTTGGACTTAGATGCCATACCTTTGTTTATAAGTTGTGCAACATAGAATGATTTCCTCACTACTGCAGACACGTGATGATTAAAGGCTAGATTACTATATATGTGTGTAATGAAGTCCCTGACTACTCGGTCAACTCTAAATGGTGTGTTGTCAATATGATAGTTACTAGAGGTGGATGAATTACCAAAGGATATTATTATGTATTTCTTGGCATTTAGTTTTAGTCCATGACTCTGACACCAGTTATTTCTCTGTATCAGCCCCTACTGGAGAACATTTGTGTCAGTGTGAGAGTCAATGACAGCTCCTAATTTGAAATCATCTGCAAATTTAGTCAGCCAGAGTCCACTGACATCGGCCTTGACTTCTGAGAAGTAAATGCCAAAAAGGAGCACTCCAAAGACTGATCCGTGAGGAACACCACTTGTGACTGCCCTCTCTGTAGAGGTGGACTTCCCAATTCCAACTTCCTGGGTCCTGTCTGTGAGCCAATTGGATATCCACCAGGTGACATATGGGTTTGTACCTAACCTGTTGAGTTTGTCAACAATGCCAGAGTGAGGTATTGTGTCAAATGCCTTGTGACCAGGTTGAGTAGGCATGATCTGCCCTTGACAAAACCAAACTGGGTTGGGTACAGTGTCTGGAGGTTGACTATATCTCTATTGATAAGCTCCACAATAATTCTTTCCATGGCTTTACATATAAGGCTAGTGAGACCTATGGATCTGTAGTTTCCAGTTACTTCTACTGAATCATCATTAATTTAATTTTGTTTCTGAACACAGCATAACATGAAGAAAAAAGGCCTCTCCTATGATTCAGGAACTTACAGTACTCCAAGGAACTCTTTGCCAGTTTCTCTACATTGGGAAAAGTGTTTCTTTAAAACAAACCAGCGCTGAAATAAGGTTTTACAAGGTACAAGTCCTCCTGAACTCTGCCAACTGGGGGCTTTGCTCAACTGATACTTACATTTCCATAATCTACATATAACAGTGCACAGTGGTATGTCATAACCAAACATCCCACTCTGCCAAACTGTATAGAAACCTCAAAACACAGAAACACATATTCAATCAAAATACAACCACTAAAGCTAGGAGCAGTTTAAAGCTGACACTAGTCCTACAAAACCAGAAATCCACTTTCCAAAATGCACAAAGAATCAGTCAAAATGCTACCCCACAACTGCACACCTCAGGAAAGGACAACTGTTTTATAAAGAAAAACAAAATCACATCTAAGATGGGATGGTGGGGACAGCCACCCTGGGTACAAGGTGTTAGGGGATATAATTGAGAGTACTAAAAATGGACTTTTTTTTTGCTCCTTACATTGAGATGACATGAAAGCATGACACCATGACAGAAATGAGAGGAATGATGACATTTTAGCATACTCGCTTTTCATCTGGGGAAGGGGTGTGCACAGATTGGAGATCAAACATATAGGTACTGCCTTTAAATGGGCCAGGTGAATTGATCATGTCATGTGGACGTATGGCTGTATTATATGCCAACCCCATGGATGGCAGCAAGCATATATGGGGGAGCTAGGACTTCAAGGAAATATCATGGTACTGTTCCTAAATAATGACATCACTCCACATGATTCTCATCAAGTGGAAATTGACAGGGTATGGAATGCTGAATGGTTAGAGGGTCGGAACAGCAGCGGCAAGAGTAACAACAGTGATAACGCTCTAACACCCCCCCACCCCCCACCCCAGTTTTATGAGATAATAGGCTTCACTATCTCTAACAATAACCAAGGTTTTGGTGGGCCCATTAGCAGCTATATTCTGCATAAAAATGATACTGTTTTCTAATCTGGGGCAAATAATCAATACAGTACAGAGTCAGTTATCCAAATGTTGATTATCTGAAATGTCAGTTATCCAAACACAGCCTTCCAAAGTTCTCAGATTGAAAAAATCATAAAGTCTGTATACGTAAACATTACATGTACTTGCTTGTATGTGTTTTTTGAGCTTTTAGCCCGGTCATGTGTGGAAAATATTCTTTATTGTCTACTGGATGCATTCCGTGTGTGCAGAAAAAAACAAGATTTTAGAAGTCTTTTATCCGGTTCAGTCTATGTTTGATTATTCGAACTACCCTACGTCCCAATGAGTTTGGATAATCAACTCTCTATCTACTGTAGCTATTTTAAGGAAAAGAATGGAGTCCTGACCTAATGAGGAATGGTCATGTCAGCATTATCCAAAAGTCATTGGTACAGTATGCTGTTAAATCTTTACTTTCATATATTGTATCTGTTCCTTTGAATGATAGCATATAACAATATAGAAGGGTAAAACTGTGCCATCTTTGCCATTGCATTTTGTCTCAAGCCTACATTTCTCTGAAAAAAAACAACAGTTTTGGGCAGTTTTGATAGAATAACCTAATTAATAGTCTGTAGATAAGATTTATTGTTTACTTGCTAGGTGGGGCAGTCTGAAGTCCCTTTCAGACATTATTCAAGCCTCAAGATAGCAACAAACAATAGATAATAAACACTGTCAGCTGTTTAGAATTCATTGTAATAAATAACATCACAGAGAAATTAGCCCCGACTGAAAAGCTCATTAATTGCAGAATGAATTTAACAGATACCACTTACATAGGAGTTCCATAGTATGACAGTGCAAGTATACAGGAGATTACGCATACCACAAAGATTGCATAGTGAGTGTGCTTCAGTGGTAAAAGAGAATTATTTCAGAATCAAATCTACAAGACTAAAAGTAAATGAGGCTGATTGACTCCTTGGAAAAAATGTCATATTGTGTTAACAAAATCTACACTAAAGCATTTTGAAAATATTTTATAGTTTTCCAAATAGAGACACTGAAAATTATGATTAGAAATTCCAAATTGCTTGAAATCCTATCCTGGTAACTTATTTTATTTTGTTATAACTAATAAGCATAAAAACAGCCTCACATTGGCTCTACTATAAGCGCCTGAGTCTCAGGCACTCAATAACCACTGTCTCGCAGCTCGGGGACTCGAGCGCCTTGTAGCTCACATGAGCTGCCGCTTGTGTTCCGAGTCAAATATGAGTTCAGGCAAAGTGTGGCAGCTGGGGTAAGATACTGAAGCTACCACACCTTGCCTGAACATGTTATCTGAGTTTGAGCCAAGTAAGTGCGGTAGATCTAGAGAGGGAGTGGGAAGGGATGGGAGTATAAATGACATTTTTTGGCAGTGATCAGGAGAGGGAACTTAGGTTTAGCAAGTGGGAAGTGACAGTTTTAGGCTTAGACAGTGGGAGGTTAATGTTGAAAAAGAGGACTAGGGGAATTTAGGGTTAGGGAGCACTTTGGGAGGCTTAGGGAATGGGACAGGTGGTTTATGAAGCAGGAGTAGAGTTTTAGGGTTAGAAAGTGATTAGAGACTTTATGTTTAGAAAAGGGGACTGAAATTTGGAGTTAGGGGGTGGAGGGGTGTTTATGGTCAGGGTTAGGGAGCAAGGACGCAGGTTAGTATTGCACTCTGCTAAGTGTCTGCAGTAAAGTAGGGTTCGGTGGTGGCAGGGCTAGGAAATTAAGCAGGGTTGGACTAGTACGAGTTAGGGTGCTCACCATTTATGGTTATTGTGTGGCAAGCCACTAACATGTAAGTATGTGTAGCAGATCCTAGTAATCTACAATAAACATAACCTACATCTTTGGACTAACATATTTATATTAGTCATTGTGGTTTCTATTCCCATGCAAGCACCAAACCATGGATAAAGTTTGCTCATTTGTTTCTTCCCAATGTTAGAGAAAGACCAGCTCTGAGCACACCAGCCATTATTATGTCAGAAGTTAGGAGATTTCTCCTAAAGCCCTACCTGTGTCAGCTGACATCTGTGGTGTAGTAATTCAAACTGTCTGGGTTAGTCCAGCAATACTTCAACAGGCTGAATAAATTAAAAGTAGTGTTTGTTATTTAAATAAAGAACAGCATTTATTGTAAGAGTTAAACATAAAAAACGTTTTTCGTTAAACCACAACGGTTAACTTCATCAGAAATACAAAGCTTTACAAAACCAGGGTTTAATTTCCCCTCCTCTTGCAACTCGTGGTTTTCAAAAGCCAATATTATTGGTTATAGAGAACTTTTTTCTAAATTGATGTTAGTGAACTCCTATCCTTCACAAATGCTGCGTTACCTGGTAGATAAAATATCAACTCAACCAAGTATTAAAATACAATATATACAAACTTGTATCATCAATAGAAAGGTGTGAACTTATTTGACAGTTGAGGTTAGACTCCTGCCGTTACCCTGGGATTAATGAAATTAGTTTGATAATGTGTATCTTAAAATTGAGACGCCTAACTAGATAAACAGTAGGTTTAGTGTTTTAACTCATGAAACCGGGAATAGGATGAAACAGAATTAATAAAACAACCATAACATGGTTTTAACAAGTATTAATATTTTTTTACTCAAATAATGTGTTCATTTAGACCAGAGATAGACATAAAAAAATGATTCCCTTGTATTTGTCTCTTGGCCTATAGAGTCAAAAGAAAGAAAGTGGTAGTTATAGCTTTATTATTATTATGTTCTAAAAAGTGTATATACATATATAAGGTAGTTAGCTTTACCACCACTATAGTTTAACAAGTGTGCACACATATATAAATATTTTAAACTAAGGAAATTTGCCTATTTGGCTAGTTTATGTATTTATTTTAACAGATTTTAAAGGCATAAAAATGTAAAAAAAATGAGAAAAACAAGCACAGTTTTATTGTTATTTTAACACACACGTTCTATTGATGATACAAGTTCGTATATATTGTATTTTAATACTTGGTTGAATTGATAAATTATCTACCAGGTAACACAGCATTTGTGAAGGGGAAGAGTTCACTAACATCAATTTAGAAAAAGTTCTGTATAACCAATAATATTGGCTTTTGAAAACCATGAGTTGCAAGAGGAGGGGAATTTAAACTCTGGTTTTGTAAAGCTTTGTATTTCTGATGAAGTTAACTGTTGTGGTTTAACGAATAACGCTTAAAATAAACACTGTTCTTTATTTAAATAACAAACGCTACTTTTAATTTATTCAGCCTGTTGAAGTATTGTTGGACTAACCCAGGAAGTTTGAATTACGTTCAGTTGTTCATTTTGAACAGTTTGTTTTTTTATCTGTGGCGTAGTGTCAGCTGACGTCTGTGGTGTAGTGCCTGAATACTACGAACTGCTGTGAATGCAGGATTCTAAACACCACCAGCACTCTAATGGAACGTGTACACTCTTTGGCAGACCTTGCCACCCCCACCCCCCCCCCCACACACACACTTCCTGCACTTTCTCCCAAGGAGGCATTCTTGCAATGGAACTTAAAATGATGCTTTTGCCCTGGGTGGGTGAGACAGCTTTAACCACTTACTTCCATCTCTCCCAGGCCAGACCGTCCACCAGACAAGTCATAATTAAGCTCAGATATTCTGAAATGTAGTCAGATGTCCAAGCCTCTGTGCCACATCATAGCACTTGGTAGCACAGATATGTAATACTATTTTACCATCAATGATGCTGAATGTATACTTGTGTTCAAAGCAGAAGCATTTGTGAAATAGAAACAACACAGAGATGGGATTGCTTTATTTACCTCTGTTGTAGTTGTCATCTAATATTGCAGCTCAAGTTCTTTTATCTAGAACAGAGCCGCTATGTTCTTAAACTAAAAGCGCTTCTAGATTTTTCAAACGTTTAAAGCTCAGATTGAAGAAACATGAGCATTTTAAGACAAAATGATGTCCAGATATGGGTCATCAACAACAGTGACTATGATATTCCTGAAGTCCTGCAAACAGTCCCCTGGACAGCTTTGTTACCTCACTAAATTACTTAGTTCTAAGAAAAGGATAGGTTCATAGGTTTATACTAGGCTATCTGCCCTAAGGCATTTATAAGCCAAGCCCAAAGTTTTGTGGCCTACGCCACCCCTTATGTTAAAAAATACTGTGCCCATTAGTTTGTTGTGCCTCTGTCCAGCAGTGACACAGAGATGATTCCCGGGGTAAACCTACGATCTCCCATCCACCGGTCAAGATTTCTCTTGAACAGAGCCAGCGAGGTGCTCTGCCTCACATGGACCAGGATTTTATTCCACAGCATAGGGAGTCTCTGGGTGACAAATCTATCCCTCCAGCATGTCCTATTTATATCTGTGCTAAGGTTTAAGTCACTTGCTCTAGTGGATCTGGTAGATTTGGATTTTTTGAGGTGGAGCATGTCCATTAATTCCGGGTTGGACATGGCCTTGTATGTCAGGCACAGGTCACCTCTGAGCAGGCAGTATGCGACTGAATAGAGCTGGAGTTTCTTCAGTCTGGCAGCATATGACAGATTTTGGAGTCCCTTTATCCTTTTGGTGAGGAACTTTTGGGGTCTCTCCAATTGCTGCAGGTGTCGGGTGAGATACATCCCGAATGGGGCATTGTACTCGATCATTGGTCTGATATGTGAAGAGTACAGGGGAACAATGACCTCACTTGATCTGGATGTGAATCCCTTCATGATCAGGTGGGCAATGTAGAAGGTCTTTCTAACCACTTTAGCAATGTGAGTGTCAAAAGAAAGGCCACTGTCAACCTGGGTCCCCAGGTCCCTGATAACCTCTTCTGTGCTTAATGGATTGCCACCTATATGGTAGCTTGGGGTTACCTTGTTTTTCCCGAAGGGTATGACTATACATTTTTTGGCATTTAACTTCAGGCCATGGCTCTGGCACCAGCTATCAGTTTCCGTGCGACCCCTCTGAAGGATATCTGTGTCCGATGTACTTTCCACTATGGCGCCCAGTTTGCAGTCATCTGCAAACTTTGTCAGCCATAGTCCTCCTATGTTTGCCTGTACTTCTGAGAAGTAGATGCCGAACAACAGGGGGCCAATGACTGAGCCCTGTGGGACACCACTTGTGACCGGCTTGGAGTCTGACATGGCGCCAGCAACTCTAACCCTGTGGGTTCTGTCCCTTAGCCAGTTTGCAACCCATCTTGTGACATATGGGTTTACATTTAAGCTGGTAAGTTTCTCTATAATACCCGAGTGGGGTATTGTGTCGAAAGCTTTTGCAAGGTCAAGGTAGGCTGTATGGACTGCCTTTCCCTCATCAATGGCCTTGGTGACTGTTTCGAAGAAGTCGACCATGTTCAAAAGGCATGATCTGCCCTTGACAAAGCCAAACTGGGTTGGGTCCAATGTCTGCAAGTCCCCTATGTCTTTGTTTATGAGTTCCATTATGATCCTCTCCATAGCTTTGCAGACCAGGCTTGTTAAGCTTATGGGGCGGTAATTACCAGGGTCCGTAGAGGCACCGCCTTTGTGGAGTGGGACCACAGTTGCCGTACTCCACTCCTTGGGCACGTATCCTGTGGTAAGGCTAAGATTAAACAGCTGCCTTATATGCGGGTTTAGTTCCTCGTTGAGTTCGTGTAGCACACAGCCGGGGACACCATCCGGTCCCATTGATGCTGTGTTTTTAGCTTTAGAGAGAGCAGCTTTCACCTGCGCATTTGAGATGTCTGGGAGGCTACACTCCTCTGGCATAGTTATCTCTCCTTTTGGGGGGGAGAGGGGGGTGAAGTTTGCACTGAACCTGTCTGCCAGTATGTTGGCAATGTCTGTGGGTTCAGTGATTTTTGTATCATTTTGGACTAATTCTGCGCATATCTGGGAGTTTCCACCCAGGTTTCTAACATAGCTGAAGAAGGCTTTATGATTGTCTTTTGAATCTATTGCAATTTTTCTCTCAAAGTTGGCCTTGGATGATTTTATGAGTGCTCGTATTTTTTTACTAATAATAATCAAGGGTGTCTTCTCTTTTATGGATTTTGCTCTATCATGTAACAGCTTTCTCCTCTTATTGTAAAGTTTGTTTATGGCTGGGGTCCACCAGACTGGACGTTTGCCCTTGGTGGAAAGAGTCTTGGTTTTATTAGGGATTGCCTGATCCATGCAGTCCTGGAGGTGTTCGTAGAAGGCATTTGTAAGGGCTTCCGCAGCTTGGGTTGTGGTTTCCACTGGCTCGGGGGCTTTGAAGGATACCACACCAGTCTTGAGTAGTGTGAAGTTTGCTTTAGAGAAGTCCTTCACTGTGGTCTTTTTTGTTTGGGGGGGGGGCGGGATGTGGATTTCCAGTGAGATAAGTTTGTGATCTGATCTCACCAATGAGGGATATACTTCCGGTGTGGAGCATTTTATCCCCATGTTTGTGATGATGAGATCTAGTATATTTTCTCCTCTTGTGGGAACGGTGACTAGTTGTTCCATGGCATTTGAATTTATGAACTCCAGGAACCTTTGGGCTAGAAAGTTGGGGCTTGAGTAATGTTCCCAGTCTATATTCGGGTAGTTGAAGTCACCCAATATAATTGTGTTTGGAGATACATTTATACCCTCCAGTGTCTTCAGGAAGGCTGTGTGGGGTTCCTGAGTTTGAGAGGGTGACCTGTAGCATGCTACAAATTGTAGAGCAGTTTTGCCTATGGTTAATTGCACCTGGATGGTTTCCGATGCTTCGTGCGTTGCCACCAACCTGGTGGTGTGGGTATCCTTGATGAATATGGATACACCCCCTCCTTTTGTGGTGTGGTCCGGGTTTTGGGGCCGGAACGCATGATATGAGGTAAAACCTGATAGTGCCAGGGTGCTCTCAGGAGCCTTGAACCAGGTTTCAGTCACAGCACAGACATCAGCACAGCACAGATAGCATTAGTGCCTGCAGGAGTCACAAATGTGAAGTAACCCTGCAACTTGCTGGTACTTAGGGAATCGCATTTCCTGGATACCTTTACAATTTGACCACTTTAATGTGTTGTTCCAAAAATCACTATCACTGAGAAAATTTATGAACTGTTCTGATGCTTTTATACTACTTAGGGAATGATGTTTCCAGGATATCTTTATAATTATATTACTGTAACACTCAGTGCTATTAGATATCTATGTTTTCTTGTATGTCCTTTGGAGCATTTCTCCCCAAACATCTGTGGAAAAGGGGCACATTTTTATTACCCATCTAGACCATCCTGTTAAACAAATGCCAAATGCATAAATAAATCTTAAATTTGAGATCTTTAATGTATCTCTCAAAAAATCACTATCACTGATGAAACAAATAGTTTGATAGGCATACATTAGGCTAACAACCACTAGGGCCCCTATAATCCTAGCCATGCAACCTAAATGTGGCCCCCAAATTTGATTTATATAGGGGTGATTTACTGACTGCCTCTGCCATCAGAGACATAGGAGCCAGACCAGGGCTGAATTCCTGATTACCCATTCATTGCTCCAAGTTGGACTTAAATAGGGACAGGGAGGACCACGTCACATGGATGGGGAGCCCATTTCAGAGATTGCGGATACTCTGAGAAACATATCTGTCTCGCCAACATACCCTATTTATGTCACAAGCAAAATTTAGATCGTCTAAGATAGTAGTTCTGATACTGTTTATTTTACTGATGTGCAAAAGGTTCATCAAAACACGGTTCAGGAATTCTATGTACCTCAAGCAAAGATTACCTCTCAGAAGTTTGTTTGATACCCAGTAAAGTGACAGGGCTTTAAAGCAATCTGTGTAGGGCATTATGTTTTCTCCGTGTTTTCTTTTTGTAATGAACGTTTGTGTACATTCGAGTGGCTGAATGTGTCTGGTGAGGTACATACCAAAGGGGCCATTATTTGTTTTATTATTTTTTATTTATTTATTTTGCATTTGTTTACCAGGACTCAGGTTATTTTTCAATGGAGGCTTGGGGAGAAAAGCTCCCCACAGTGCAATTACATTTACAACTGACAACACAGTGTGATCAAAAATATTGGATAACAGAGTTTAACATCATTAGTTATAGTAGAAGAACATAGCGTAGTGCAACATAGTTAATGCAATATAAGATGTTAAACAGTTTCTAACAGGCTTGAAAATTAAAATAAAGTGCAGACAGTCATAGCATGGAGGAATGAGAGACATTTATAGCATTATGCAATTTCTGTGTAGGACTAATTAGTTATTTTTCTTTAGCTGTTCGTGTTTGACTTCAGAGCTTATTGACCAGTAAGTGTGGCATTAGTGTGGCGTTAGTGTGGTGTTAGTAACAATGAAGTAGTGGTATTACTGTTATCTGAGAGAGACGGTATATTCAAGAGCAGAGCAAGGGCACAGCCATTTGTTGGATAAATGGGTTTTTAGTAATTTTTTAAATTGAGACAGAGCTGGAGTAGATGTAATCTCATGTGGTAGTGCATTCCAGATTTTGCCTATGTAATTTGAGAAAAGGGATTCTCCAGCTAGAATTATGGTTGCATTGATCTTAATGAGGGGTTTGTTGGTGGAGTGTAGAGGTCTGACAGTGGAATATGGTTGTAGCAATTTTTGGAGGACAGGTATTTTCTCAGGTTGGTAGAAGATTTTATAGGCCATAGTTACTTCATTAAAGTCCAGGAGATATAAGAATCCCAGCCAGCTGAGTTGACCGAGTGATATACAGTGGTGTGAGCTAGATGGTGAGTTTGTAGCATATCTGTCAATTTTGTTGTAACAGGATTCAAGTTTTGTTAGCTCAGATTTTCTTAGATTTATGAGTATGGGAGATGCATAGAGCAGAGTAGAAATTCGGTGAGATTAGGCAATAGTAACTTACGTGTTTTTTTTTAAGTAGTGTTTGTTCCTAGAGAGCAGTCCCAGTTCTTTATGTACTTATTTTACTCTTTGAGATATGTGGATATCAAATCTCATGTTGCAATCAATTTCGACTCCTAAAAGTTTGGTGTGAGGTGAGGGGTGAGATGATAGTGTTATTTAATGAAACAATGTCATCAGACCCTATGACGGGTCTGATGAGGGTGAGTACACTGGTATTATGACCTCTCTGGACCTAGATGCCATGCCCTTGCTTATAAGTTGAGCAACACAGAAGGATTTCTTTACTACCTTGGACAGATGTTGGTCAAAGGATGGGTTACAATCTATATGAGTTCCTAGATCTCTGACTAGTGAATCAACTTTTAAGGATGTTTAATTGAAGACATAGTTACCCAGGGTGGCAGACATCTCAAAAAGTACTATAAAGCTTTTCTTGGTATTGAATTTTAAGCCACGGCTTTTGCACAAAGTGTTTGTCTGTATTAGACCTTCCTGAATGGTATTCTTGTCTGGGGGATTCAATGACTGCTCCCAGTTTTCAATCATCTGCAAACATAGTTAGTCAGGGGTCTTTGACATCTGAGAAGCAGATGACAAAAAGGAGTGGGCCTAGCTCAGAACCACAGGGGACTGCACTGATGACTGGCCGCTGTGTGGAGGGTCTAACCTAATGGTCCTATTAGTGAGACAGCCAACTATCCAGCATTTTATAAAGGGATTTATACCTAGTTGAGTAAGTTTGTTGACAATGTCCAAGAGGGGTATTGTATCAAATGCTTTAGCCAGATCCAGTTAGGCAGTATACACCATTTCCCCTCATCCATTGCATTAGTGACCTTTTCAAAGAAGTTCACCAGAATCAGTAAGCATGGCCTTCCCTTTAGAAAGGTAAACTAAGATGGAGTCAGTGTCTGGAGGTTTCCTGCATCCTTGTTCGTAATTTCCATGATAATTCTTTGCATGCCTTTTTAAATAAGACTAGTCAGACTGATGGGTCTGTAGTTTGCAGGATCTGTTGAAGGTCTTCCCTTATGAAGAGGGATGACTGTCACAGCCCTCCACTCATGTAGCACAAAGTCTGTTTTGAGACTGTAGTTAAATAATGACTCAAGGGGTCCTGATAAGTCATTATTTAGACTATTCAGGAGGCATCCTGGGATGTTAACAGGGCCCACTGAGGTCATGTTCTTAGCTTTAGTGAGTGCAGCCAGTACATGCTGCCTAGTTATAGTTGAGGGAAGTTATGTTTGAGGGTATTTTGGGGGGGGATGGTTGGGGATGAGAGGGGAAAAAAGTTGGAACTGAATTTGTCCACTAACAATTTATCTGTATCACCAGGCTCAATGATTGTGGCACCTTTTAACCACCAGTTCAGCACATTGCCGTGTGCTGCTCTTAAGGTTTTTGACATTGCTGAAGAAAGCCTTAAGGTTGTCTTTTGCCTAGAAGACTATCTTAACCTGAAGGTTGGCTTTGCTTGACTTAATTAGCCCTCTTAGTTGCCTATTTACTTTGATGAGATAATTTTTATCTTTATGGGAATTACACTTCCTGATTTTTGCCATATTTTTTTTCCTTTTGTTGTATAGGTGTAAGCACTAGAGGAGCCTGTCTGCCACAAGAGGATTGTCTCCAGCTCTGAAAAGTTACCTTATTGGCCGTTTTGGGCTGCCCTCAATCATAACTTGGACCCCTGAGTAGCATCCTGCCTTCACCCAGAATGATACCACAGTATAAGGACAAAATGATTGACTTCAACAATTGGCTAAGTTTCTGGTGTCATTCAAAGGGGATCCAGTATTAGTTTGCCTGGGATGACATGATC
The DNA here is from genome assembly GCF_019279795.1 of Protopterus annectens. Lineage (NCBI taxonomy): Eukaryota > Metazoa > Chordata > Ceratodontiformes > Protopteridae > Protopterus > Protopterus annectens. Next base: position 1,523,482,763 of record NC_056726.1, on the reverse strand, counting down.
AACAAACCACAATGCTTTGCCAGAGATGGTCTGCACTTGTCGCCCCCGAGATTCAGGATACTGGCTAAGGCTCTTGCCACCCCTATAGTGCATTTTTAGGCAAGGCTCAAATTACAAAACTCCCAATATAACAGACACAAACATACAAAATCTGAAGGTAATGCTACTCAATGCCAGAAGTCTAAACCTCAAAATGCACTCTCGCAAAGCAATCCTAATAATGGAGAACATTGATGTCTGTGCAGTAACTGAGACCTGGTTCAAGGCTCCAGAGAGCACCCCGGCAATACCAGGCTACAATTCTTACCACACCTTTCGGCCAGCAAATCAGGACCAAAATACTAAAGGTGGAGGAGTGTCCATATTCATCAAGGATACTCACACCTCAAGGCTAGTTGCCCAACACGATGCATCTGAAATTCTCCAGGTGCAAATAACACTAGGTAAGACTGCAATCCAAGCTGTAGCTTGTTACAGATCCTCTACCATGCCCCAAGATTTTCACCACACCTTTCTAAACATGCAGCTAAATATTAAGATACAACCAAAGACACTAATACTGGGAGACTTTAACTACTCTGCCATTGATTAGAAAAACTACTCGGGTACCAATGCCTTTGTCCAACAGTTCTTGGAATTTATATACTCCAATGCCTTGGATCAACTAATCCATAGTCCCAACAGGGGCTCCAGTATCCTAGACTTGGTCATTACCAACATGGGAAATCTATGCTCCACATCTATGGTCACTCCCTCGTTGGTCAGGTCGGATCATAAGCAAATCATCCTTGACATCCACATCCCACCCCCACCTCAAAGTAAGGATACAACCATAAAAAAATTCTCCAAAGCCAACTTCATGCTACTCAAGTTAGAAGTGACTAACTTCATGACACCCATGAGGACGGGAACCGTAGGTTCGACTGCTGAATCCTACATTAATGCAGTGTATGAGCTCATCCACTCGTGCATGAATTGTGCCATCCCAAACAGAACCAAGACACACTCCTCAAAAAAAAAGGAAGCCGATCTGGTGGTCTCCAACCATAAACAAACTATACAACAAAAGGAAGAAACTGCTGCAGAAAAGAGGAAAATCCCAGGATGCAAAAAACAACCTCATCAGCCTAAGTAAGAAGCTGAGATCCCTCATTAAATCCTCCAAAGCCAACTACGAAAACAAAATAGCCAAAGATTCCAAAGACAACTACAGGGCATTCTATAGCTATGTCAAGAATCTAAATGGCAATGCTCAGATATGCCCCGAGCTACAACAGAATGGCATTAAATATACTGATCCCAAGGATACTGACAATATTCTGGCAGATCAATTCAGTGCCAAATTCACCCCTCTTTCACCTCCAAAGGGACCCTTCGTAATACCAGAAGATTGCCAAACCCCGGTAATCACAACCTCACAAGTAAAAACAACTCTATCCAAAGCCAAGAATACAGCTTCCATGGAACCAGATGACATCCCGGGCTGTATACTATATGAGCTGCAAAATGATCTGGCAGCTCACCTAAGTGTCATGTTTAATCACAGCCTCACCTCAGGCTTCATGCCCAATGAGTGGCAGACAGCTACTGTCATCCCACTCCACAAGGGGGGATCCACCTCGGATCATGGGAACTAGTGCCCCATCAGTCTGACAAGCCTGACATGCAAGGCCATGGAACGCATTATCATGGATCTGATAAACAAAGACATTGGCAACCTTCAAACACTGGACCCCACCCAGTTTGGGTTCGTGAAGGGCCGATCGTGTCTCCTGAACCTGATTGATTTCTTAGAATCAGTCTCCAAAGCCGTGGATGAGGGCAAGGCAGTCCACACCGCCTATCTGGACCTTGCTAAGGCTTTCAACACCATTCCCCACTCTGGAATCATAGATAAATTAACCAATCAGAGCATAAATCCCTATGTCAAAAGATGGGTCGCTAACTGGCTCATTGACAGAACCCACACTGTTAAAGTAGCCGATTCCAAATCCAGCTCTAGACAAGTGACAAGTGGCGTACCGCAGGGGTCAGTCCTGGGACCACTGTTGTTTGGCATCTACTTCTCTGAAGTACAGGCCAACACTAAGCGACTCTGGCTGACAAAGTTCACAGAAGACTGCAAACTGGGAGCCATCATTGAATCCCCTAAAGATGTGGATATCCTACAAAGGGGCCTTACAGAGACAGATGCTTGGTGCCAAAGCCACGGGCTCAAGCTCAATGCCAAGAAGTGTATAGTAATACCCTTTGGGAAAAACCAAGTACCCATGAATTACCACATAGGTGGCAATACACTTAACACCGAAAATGTGATAACAGACCTAGGAGCACAGGTGGAGAGCTGTCTCACCTTTGATAACCACATTGCCACAACAGTCAGGAAATCCTTCTTTGTGGTACACCTCATCACTAAGGGCTTTTCAGCCAGAAAGAGGGAGGTCATTGTCCTATTGCACTCATCCCTTATCAGACCCACTATAGAGTACAACGCCCCATTTGGTATGTACCTCACAAGACATCTGCAACAGCTGGAAAGACCGCAGAAATACCTCACTAAAAGAATTACAGGCCTAAAGCAGATGCCCTATGCTGACCATCTAAAAAACCTCCAGCTATACTCTGTGGCATATCGTCTACTCAGAGGCAACCTCTGCTTAACATACAAGGCCATGTCCAACCCAGAACTGTTGGACATGCTTCACTTAAAGAAATCCCAGTCCCTCAGTGCCACACACTCCAGGGATTTGAACCTTGTCACCTGAATGAATAGAACATGCTGGAGGGATAGGTTCCTGACCCAGAGGCTACCAATACTATGGAATAGATTGCCCATACATATCAAGCAGAGTGCCTCCTTGTCCTTCTTCAAGAAAAACCTTGACAATTAGATGGGTAATAGGAAATTCACCCTGGGGATCATGTCAGCAGCCCCACTAGACAGGGGCCCAGGGAAGTAAATACTGTGAGTAGAAATATCCAGGGGACTACTATGGCTAGGCTTGTATAGGCCCTAGGGCCAATAGCTTAGTACTGACTTATGAACCTATGAACCTATATCCTGTTTAATTTGGGATGCCAACAAGGCAGTTTGTTTCTGGGTCTAGTTCTGGCCTTACTTTTGGTAGGTATAGCAGCCTCTATGAAGCCGTTGACATGGTTGTGGCTGTACAGAGTTTCTGACAACAATTCAGCATAGGCTGCTGTTTTCTTGGTGTTTGGCGAGGCAATGAATTTTGACAAACCATCACTTATTAAAAGGTAATTTGCCTTGGACTAGATCTTAACTGTTGTTACTGCTTTTAATGGTACTGAGGAGTTGATTTTGATTTGACAATTAATTAAGAATTAAGACAATAACCTTGGAACATGTAATTAAACAATTATCCCTTTTTAGATGACACTCATGTCTCACATTAAGTATAGATTAAAAGATTGTTAGTTTGTACTTGGAAACAATGACTTAGAAATAAGACCTGAAAAGGAACTGGATATGTGAATCTTTATGATGAACTTGGAATGGACTTTAAAAATCAAATTGGGAATGTCTTTTCTAATGTTTCCCCTTTTGTTCAATATAATCTGATCTACAAAAGATGTGGTTAAGAAACTTTCAGTTATATCAAAAACGATAAGGCACCCAGACCAGATATAACTTATTCACTCCAATGGAGCTCAGGAAGTGTGCACTGTAACTTCCAATGGGCGGAGCCTAAGCCTTTTGACAGAAACAAATTACATCCTCACATTTCAAACAAATGTTCATATCTCTGGAACCACAGGGGTTATGAAAGAAGTGTAAATGGCAAACTCTTCAGCACAAACAATTTTTATATTGGTAGTAATCTTTTTTCTAGGTCTTAAACTGAATTTTATAAGTCACAGTAAACACAATAATTATTACATTTGTAAAATTTTGTAAACAACTTACAATATCTCAGCAACCACTCAAGTTACGCACATACTGTCAGCAGCATTTTATTAATCTAGCTGAGAACTTCCATATGAGGCTAAGGAGTTCTGTCTGTGTTATTTGGTTGTTGAGATATTTTAAAAAATTTGAAAATTATATCTATATAAATTAATATAATAAAAAACAATTAATATTGATTTACCTGCACTAGATAGAGATCAAATATTAATGCAGTTGAGTTTGCTATTGTGTAAGCTTTAAGACAAAATCTTTTACAATCTTGTATATAGCATGGTTTTGGAATTATTGATGCAAATATGAACAAGCAATATTTGATGCCTCTAGGCATCAGTAGGAGTTAACTGCAGATGCACTTGGAGGCGACACTTGAATGTAAAGAGGACCATTCTATTTAATATAAGGGGCAGCCTGGTGGACTGTGTTACTAATTTGTTTCAACAATCACTAGAATTTGGTTTGGTTCCTCTGCAGTTTATTGAAGCTGTTGCTATCCTAACCACAAATGTGGGACTTTTGAGACAAAGAATTTTAAACATATTAGACTAACAGAACTGGTAGGCAAATGTTTGAAATTGTGCTGATAAATTTTATTCAAATTAACAAGTAAAATTAATATGGTAATACATTTCAGCATAGATTTTCCAAATTAAGATAAGCAATAAAAATATGAACATGTACTCTGATTATGGTGCATTCACTAGATTATAATATTCCAGTGAACTTTATATTCTTAGATATAGCTAAGGCATTTGATATTGTAACACACAGTTTAGCATTAGGAAGTTGGGGATTTACTGGTGTATTGTAAGATGACTGAGGGGAGATCAGCTGCAGTCTGTGTACAAATAGTGAAGTCTAAGGGATAAGAGACTAATAAAGGAGCGCCCCAGGATTGATGTTGGGACCTTTTTTTATTTCATGTCTTTATATCAACTTCTCCTCTGAACAGGAACTGTTGGATGGGAAAGTTTGTTGATGACATAAAAATTGGAAGATATGGGGGCTCAGCTGAGGGCAAGAAAATTTTGCAGCACTGCTTAGATAAATTATATGAATGGGTTACATCTAATGGAGTAGAATTTAATTATATTAAATGTAAAGCATTAAACTTGGGTAAAATGAATCTTGCATACTCATTTAGTTTGGATAATGTGTTGAGGATTTGGGAATTAAGGTAAATTGAAGGATGAGCTTTGATGGACAAGTGGATAGCATTTTATAAAATGTTACATTCTATCAAGGGTAGTCTTAATAACAATCTCATCCAGAGATTCTAGTGTGTTGGGACCAATTATAATACTCGTATTAGACTTGTTATTGAATACAAACTGCAAATAATACCCAACAGTTGACTAAGGAATTAAGTGGTAAGAAAAATATAAAGTATGAAATGAGACTAAGGTCTCATATTTATTATCGGTTAGTTAATGAATTCAAAGAGGAGATTTAATATGAGCATATAAATGTGTTAGGAACTAACAAATGGAATATACTTTGGGGTTATCAGTTATTAAACATGAAGCTACTGCAAGGAATAATTACATTTTAGTTAACTTACAAATATGAAGACTAAACTGGGAAGGGACTTCTTTCAATATACAGTAGGTTATAACTTGCTCTGTTTACCTAGACAGATGAGCTTAGCCAAAAATTTAGATATTTTTAAAAAGAAGTTCGATCACTCGTGTAATGAAAAGTGTTCCTGACCCTTTCTTCACAGATTATTGCTTGTAACGATCTCTTGTGACGTCTCATATCCTAACCAAGAGAAAGGCAGCTGAAGAAGAATCAGGCAGTAAATGGTAAAAAAATCCAGCTTTAATCCACTAGGCAAAAACTGTTAACAGCAACAAAGAACAGATACATAAATGCTTTAAAATCACACTGCGTTTTCGTTTCAATGAACTTCCTCAGATGTAAAAAGCTTTTCACAATGTGAAGTGCTTATTATAAACACTGCCAATTAGCTTTTGTCCAGTGAGAACAACATTCAAGTTAAACTTAGTAAAGCAGCTTCCTTTTGCACAACGAACTTTGACCTGACATGAATTTATTCACAAAACATAGTAGACTGCAACTTAAAACCATCAGTTTCAACTGATCACCAAAAACTACAAATACTATACAAATCTAAGCAAAAAAATAAAATAATGAAAAATAAAAACTAATACATGTCTGTATATGGTGATGTAATAAAACTGTGAGGGCTTCATCTGATGGAAATAGTGAAAATTACACTTTCAGGAAAAACTGTTCAAAATATGTCACAAAATACACCCTTTTAGCAATAACTTGGCAGCTCTCATTTTTAGCAGTGGCTTAATAGAGATATTCTCATTTAAGCCAGGAAATGTGTTGGCTTCCAAAGTTACCCGCCACCACTGGAATAAACACTGGTGAAGGGAATGATTACAGAAAGGTGTTTACTACAGACTATAACGGACATTGTAAGAATGTTAAATCTGTAGTTAAAGAGAGGGGAATAGGTTTATATCCCTTACTGATTTAAAGGAAATAAAGAACATTTGAACACTGTGTACAGGAAAGGAAGGAACTTAAAAGAAATATCAGAAAGTAACAAAAATCTGTTATTACTACTCAGGGAAGGAGAAAGTGAACATTTAAGTGTGGAAAGTGTTCCCAGTGTTCATTTATTTCCCATAAGGAATCTATTTTTGTAAAAAGTAGAAAAAAATGTTTGGAAGGGAAGAAATATTATAATTGTAACTCAGCACAGCTAGTACATTTAGCAATTTGTAAGCTATGTGGTTCATTCTACATAGGCACAATTGAAAGACAACTCAGAAGAATTCATGAACATAATTATGACATTCAGAATGAAAATGAGAACAAAAAGCTGTTTTTAAGCACACTAAGACGTGTGTTAAGGCAAAGTTCTCCTTGTTTGTTCTAGAGGACGTACAGAGGAACGAGAGGGGTGGGCTTGGGAAACACAAATTGTGTAGAAAGAACTGTGGTGGCTGGTAACTTTAGAAGCCAACAAACTTCCTGGCTTAAATGAGAATATCTCTATTAAGCCACTGCTAAAAACGAGAGCTGACAAGTTATAGCTAAAAGGGTGTATTTTTTGACATCTTTAGAACTGTTTTCCCTGAAAGTCTAATTTTCACTATTTCCACCAGAGGAAGCCCTCACAGTTTTATTATACTACCATATACACACATATATTTGTTTTTATCTTTCATTATATAGGTTCATAGGTTGGTACCAGGCTACTGGCCCTAGGGCCTATACAAGCCTATCCATAGCAATTCCCTGGCTATTTCTTCCCAGAATATTTACTTCCCTTGTTCCCTGTCTAGCAGGGTGACTGATGTGATCCCTGGGGTGAATTTCCCATCTCCCATTCAATCGTCAAGGTTCCTTTTGAAGAGGGTCAAGGAGGAGCTCTGCTTGACATCTATGGGCAGTCTATTCCAGAGTATGGGGAGTCTCTGGGTCAGGAACCTATCCCTTCAACATGTTTTGTTTATTGTGTAATATATGCAAGAGATGCAATTATACAGCCAAACTGGAGGCTCTCAACCCAAGACTGGAACTGACAGTCAAGAGGAGAAGGGTAATACTTGCAACACACCACCAGTCTCACATAGACCTAATAAACCAACACCATCAAATAGTACACATGAATACATGAAAACATACTCGGAGGCTCTAAATAAAAATCTGCAAAAGCAACAGAGACCTCCAAAGCAGACATCCAAGCAACCTCCACACCCCATCACCAAACATGAAACACATACTTCACATAATGAGTGTGCCACACAATCACAGCCCTTAAGGCAAAATAACATACCCAACACACTAGTAATAGGTGACTCTATAGTCAGGCACACTGATGTCCCACTCACTAGGCTGGACAAGCAGAAGGTTACAGTTAGCTGCCTGTCAGGTACCAGGATCCGCCACATAACACAAGCACTCAGGTCACTCCAGAAAAAGTACAAATACGACTCTGTCATTGTCCATGTTGGTGTGAATGACCTCAGATGTACCTCCCTGCACTACATGAAAAGAGACATGAAAGAGCTCTCTGATCATGTAGCCCAGGCTGGTATGACCCTGACCCTGAGTAGCATCCTGCCCTCACCAAGAACGATGACAGAGTATGAAGAAAAAATTAACAATTTCAACAATTGGCTATGTTTCTGGTGTCATTCAAAGGGGATCCAGTATCTGTTCACTTGGGATGACATGCTCGACAAGTCACATTGCTTCGCAAGAGATGGCTTGCACCTGTCACCCTTAGGCTTTCGAATACTGGCCAAGGCCCTTGCCGCCCCCATAGTGCCTTTTTTAGGCAAGGCTCAAAAGACAAACCCACCACCATAAATAGCACAAGTAACCAAAAACTGAGGGTAATGCTACTCAACACCAGAAGTCTAAACCTCAAAATGCATGCACTAAAGGCACTCCTCAGTATGGAGAACATCGACATCTGTGCAGTAACAGAAACCTGGTTTAAGGCTCCTAAGAGCACCCCAGCACTACTAGGCTATAACTCATACCATACCATACCTTTCGGCCACAGAACCAGGACCAAAACACAAAAGGCGGGGGTGTATCCATATTCATCAAGCATACCCTCACATCCAGGTTAGTGGTGCAGTTCAATGCATCAGAGATCATCCATGTGCAACTAACAATGGGCAAAACTGAAATCCAAATTGTAGCTTGCTACAGATCACCCACCATGACCCAGGACCCCCAGTCCACATTTCTTGACACACTGGGAAATATGAAGGTCCTACCAAACACCCTAATACTGGGTGATTTCAATTACCAAAACATAAACTGGGAGAACTACTCAAGTACTAACTCCCTTGCCCAACGCTTCCTAGAATTTATAAACTTGAATGCCCTGGTTCAACTGGTCTACACCCCCACCAGAGGGAACAACACATTGGACCTGGTTATCACCAACACTGGCGACCGGTGTTCCACACCAGAGGTCAACCTCTCACTGGTTAGATCAGACCATAGACTAATCACTCTGGATATTCACATTCTGCCCCCACACCCAGTCAATGAAACCACTGTGAAAAACTTGAAGCAAACTTCACATTATTTAAGACCGAGGTGAAAAGGTTCACAGCCTCTATGCTAAAGGACAACACTGTTCAAGCTGCTGAATCCCTTACAAAGGCACTCTATGAGCACCTGCAAGAATGCATGGATTGTGCTATCCCAAGCAAAACCAAAACTCACTCCTCCAAGAAAAGGAAACCAGTCTGGTGGACCCCTGCCATAAACAAGCTATACAACAGAAGGAGGAAACTAGTACAGAAAAGAGTAAAATCCCAAGAAGGAAAGACATCCCTGATCAGTATCAGCAAGAAACTATGATCCCTCATTAAATCGTCCAAGGCTAGTTTCAAAAGAAAAATTGCCAATGACTCCAAAGATAACCACAAAGCGTTCTTTAGCTATGTCAAGAACCTAAGTGGAAACTGTCAGATCTGCTCTGAGTTAGTGCAGAATGGCACAAAATACACTGAACCGACTGATATTGCCAACATTCTGGCAGATAGGTTTAGTGCAAACTTCACCCCCCACTCTCACCCCCCTAAAGGGCCCATAACCATATAAGAAGAATGTAGGGCCCCGTCAATAACTGACAGATAGGTTAAAACAGCCCTATCCAAAGCCAAAAACACAGCTTCAATGGGACCGGATGGTGTCTCAGGCTGTGTCTTGCAAGAGTTCCAAAACGAACTAACCCCTCACCGGAATACACTGTTCAAACTCAGCCTCTCTACAGGCTACATACCCACAGAATGGCGCACAGCAACAGTTATCTCACTCCACAAAGGTAGAGCCACAACAGAGCCTGGGAACTATCTCCCTATAAGCCTGACTAGCCTGGTCTGCAAGGCTATGGAGTGCATCATCATGGAACTCATTAACAGAGACATTGGGAACCTCCAAACCTTGGACCCTACCCAGTTTGGCTTTTTGAAGGGCTGACCATGCCTCCTAAACCTGGTGGAACTCTTTGAGACAGTTACCAAGGCATTAGATAAGGGAAAAGAGGTCCACACAACCTACCTAGACCTCGCAAAGGCTTTTGACACCATTCCCCATTCTAGTATTATAGACAAGCTCAACAGCTTGAACATAAACCCCTACATCACGAGATGGGTTGTCAACTGGCTCATAGATAGAACCCACATGGTGAGAGTTGCGGGCTGTACGTCTGACTCTAAACAGGTTACAAGTGGCTTCCCCCAGGGCTCAGTCCTAGGACCCCTCCTGTTCGGTATATACTTCTCAGAGGTACAGGCAACCATTGGAGGACTATGGCTGGCGAAGTTCGCAGACGACTGCAAACTAGGGGCCACAATTGATTCTCCGGCTGATACAGACACCCTCCAGAAGGGTCTCACTGAGACGGATACCTGGTGTCAAAATCATGGCCTCTAGCTAAATGCCAAAAAGTGCATAGTCATCCCCTTTGGAAAAAACAAAGTACCCACAAACTACCACATAGGTGGTAATCCCCTAAATACAGGAAATGTAATAAGGAATCTGGGGACCCAAGTAGACAGTAATCTCTCCTTTGATAATCATATTGCCAAGGTGGTTAGAAAATCCTTCTATTTGGCCCACCTAATCACAAAAGGGTTCACATCTAGAACAAAAGAGGTTATTGTGCCTCTCTACTCATCACTCATTAGACCCATCATAGAATACAATGCCCCATTTGGGATGTACCTTACAAGACATCTGCAACATCTGGAAAGACCACAAAAGTACCTCACCAAGAGGATTACTGGCCTCAAACAGATGCCCTATGCAGCCTGACTCAAGAATCTCCAGCTGTACTCGGTTGTATACTGCCTGCTCAGAGGTGATCTCTGCCTGACATACAAGGCCATGTCCAACCCAGAATTGATGGACATGCTCCACATAAAAAAAAAAAAAAAAAATCCCAGAGAGCCAGATATAAACCTCACCACAATGATAAATAGGACATGCTGGATGGATAGATTCCTGTCCCAGAGACTCCCAATGCTTTGGAACAGGATTCCAATATACATCAGGCAGAGCCCCTCACTAACACTCTTCAAGAGAAACCTTGATGGGTTGATGGGAAACAGAAAATTTACCCTGGGGATCACTGCAGTGGCTCTGCTGGACAGTGGCATAGGGAACTAATGGCTCTGCTGGACAGAGGCACAGGGAACTAATCTAAGGGGGTGGCGAAAGCCAACACATTCTAGCTAGGCTTATAAATGCCCTTGGGCAGATAGCCTAGTACTTACCTATGAACCTATGATGACCAGGTTTAGATCCCTGGAGCATGTGGCTTTGAGGGATTGGGATTTTTTTAAGTGTAGTATGTCCAACAGCTCCGGGTTTGATATGGCCTTATATGTTAAGCAGAGATCGCCTATAAGTAGGCGATATGCAACAGAGTATAGGCGGAGTTTTTTTGATATTCAGCATAGGGCATCTGCTTTAGGCCTGTGATTCTTTTAGTGAGGTATTTCTGCAGCCTTTCAAGTTGTTGCAGATGTCTTGTGAGGTATATACCAAACAGGACATTGTACTCTATAATGGGTCTAACGAGGGATGAGTACAGTGGGACAATTACCTCCTTTTTCTGGATGAAAAGCTCTTAGTGATGAGGTGTGCCATATAGAAGGATTTCCTGACTGTTGTGGTGATGTGGTTATCGAAGGTGAGACCACAGTCCACCTGTGTCCCTAAGTCTCTTATCACACTTTCGGTGTTTAGTGTACTGCCACCTATGTGGTAATTCATGGGTATGTTTTTTCCCAGTGGGGATAACAATATATTTCTTGGCATTGAGCTTGAGCCCATGGGTCTGGCACCAAGCATCTGTTTCTGTAAGGCCCTTTTGTAGAGTATCCACATCATTTGGGGATTCAATAATGGCTCCCAGTTTGCAGTCATCTGCAAACTTTGTTAACCAGAGTCCCTTAGTGCTGGCCTGTACTTTAGAGAAGTAGATGCCAAACAAGATGACTGAACCCTATCATAGTATTTTATTATTTTTTTGCTTAGATTTTTATAGTATTGCATTTGTTGTTTTTGGTGATCAGTTGAAACTGATGGTTTTAAGTTGCAGCCTACTACGTTTTGTGAATAAATTCATGTCAGGTCAAAGTTCGTTGTGCAAAAGGACGTTGCTTTACTAATTTTAACTTGAATGTTGTTCTCATTGGATAAAAGCTAATTGGCAGGGTTTATAATAAGCACTTCACATTATGAAAAGTTTTTTTACATCTGAGGAAGTTCATTGAAACGAAAACGCAGTGTGATTTTACGGCATTTATGTATCTGTCCTTTGGTGCTGTTACAGTTTTTGCCTAGTGGATTAAAGCTGGATTTTTTACCATTTACTGCCTGATTCTTCTTCAGCTGCCTTTCCTTTGGTTATTGGTACTTTTTGGCAACTGTTTCTCTGTGTTTGGAAGTTTCATATCCTATTTAAAACATTGAAACATAACTGCAGTGAAAGTCAGAAACAGATCATTAAATTACATTTACCTGAAGGCAGAATGAGATAGTAAGTGCTCTTTTAAGTCTCTTAACATTCTTCCTTCCTAGCATCCCTACCTTCCCCCAAAAGATTTTTAACTGTCTCATGCACTCATAAATGCTTCTGTGGATTCCCTCTCCTGCACTCAGTCTGTTAATCCATTACATGAGTACACAACCTTCTCTGTGAAAAAGGGCTTTCGGAAATCCAGGTCACAGTCAGTCCAATTTGTTCCTGTTCCCCTCTTCTATTAATGCCCTTCATATTCAGAATGACCATTTCATATGTCCACAACGGGTTCACTTTATAACATCGAAATACTGAAATGTCGAATTTCAGTATCTCGAAGCTATTAAGTCAAATGTTACAAATAGCGAACGTTCATAATCGCGAATTTGGATATATCTCGAAAATATGTCGAATTTGCGGTTATGAAGTTACGCTACGTAATGTCCGGGTTTGTGTTTTGGTGGTGCGCAGTGCCGTGTGTGGATGTAGGTGTTATGTCAGGTAAATGAGTGTTTTGTAAGGGTTTTGAGTTGGAGTTAGAGTGTGTGTGAGGGATTGGAGAATGTGCGTGTGTGAGTGAGCTTTTGTGTTGTGTTTGTCCGATCTCGGAGTTAGTATATATAAGTAGGGGTGCAGGGGCTTACCCCCCTGCTTATGTGTGTGTGAGTTGTGTATGTGTGTTGTTTTTTGTTTATGTTGTGATGTGGGTGCTGTGTTGTATGTTAAGTGTAGTGTGTGCGGTGTTTTCGGTTATGTGGTTTCGCGGTTTTTGTTTGTCGGTGTTTTGTGGATTCAGTTTTATAGTCTCAAGAAACTGAAATTCGATATTTCAGCATTTCGAGGTTATAAAGTGAATCCGTCCACAGCACAATGTCATGGGGCAACATCATGTTCCTCCTATGTCGTCTGGTCTTCAATGAGAAGTCTAGCTCATCTAGTTTCGGGTCATAGTCCCCCCTCTCCATCTCACAATTCTTTGGGGCAACTTTCCTCTTGATTTCTTCCAACGACTAGATGCTCTTTTCCTTATATGGTCCCCACATGGTGTGATCTGATGAAGGTCCTGTGGAAGAGATGCGTTTTAGTTTTGCTTCTGGGATCTGCACTCATAAGGATGCACCTTAGAATTCTACTTTCTGTTATCAATATCACTTTGCTCCTGGCATTTCATTCCATGTGGGATCAATACCCCCCTATATCCTTTTCCTGTTTGACTGAAATTAATTTTAATTCTCCCAGATGATATATCATGGCAGGGTTTCCATGTACATTCCCCCAACTGTTCTTCCCCTTCAACTCCAGATTTTCTTCCTTACTCACAAGCAGTGTAATAGTAATGTCCTTCGGCTTTTTCCTGGTTAGGGGTCGCCACAGCGGAACTCCGGTCAGCAAATGATTGTCAATGGATTTTTACAGTGCCAAGTTGCAAGCCCGATGCCCATCCTTCAAAGAAGGCACATCCATTCATGCATGCACTTACCTGCATGTCTTTATACGTCACTCAACCATGGGGAGGGTATGCAGACTCCACACAGAAGGGTCTCCAGCTGAGAATCGAATGGGAGAACCTCTTCCTGTGAGGTGACAACTCTAACTGTTGCACCACCGCAGCAGTGTGGTATTCCCAAATGTTGCTTCCCTTCCTGATCTAGTGTATAAATACCCAGCACTCTACATCTGCTGCAGACACAAGCCTTTGCATTCCGTCACTGCTGTAGCACCTCTGCATTGCAAACTTCATTCCAGCATAATTTTCCTATCCCTGTACAGACTGCTCAGCTGAGCACAGTATCCCAGAAATGATTTTAGTGCTGCTCTGTGGAATGGAAGGATGAATATTCCTCACTGTTTATGCAATGTACCTCTGGTGCTGCATCAGGAATCCTGCATGTGATCTTACAAGTACTTTATATAATGGGAAATATTACCATAATCTCTGGGATCCTCTTCTTATGCTGTGCACCCTGAAAATGTTACACAGTACCCTACTTGTGTTTTTAGCAGTGCCCTGTACAATGGGAAGATGACACCAGCATCTCTGGAACCCAGTTCGCATGGACCCCCAGAAAGTACAGTTTTGTACCTACCATAAATGTAGATGTTCGAGGATTCCATTGCTGCAGTCCTTACTATTGGGTATAGTCCGCGTCCAGTCGGCCCGAATACCAGAGTATAAGGCTGACGTCGGTCAGGGCGCATTAGACTGACGTCAGTACGTCAGGGTACTAATGCGCATGACTGACGTCATATCCTCAGTCTTTTCTTGCCCCAGATGTCAGAAGACCCTAAAAAGACAAGTCCCAAAATACCTGCACCAAAAACATGTACAATATATACAAGAATATATACAAAAATATAAGCATGTAAACTCACCTACACAACCACCCCTAAACACAGAGGGAAGGAGGGAGGGTATTGGACTGCAGCAATGGAATCCTCGAACATCTACATTTATGGTAGGTACAAAACTGTACTATGTTCTTCGCTTTCCATTGCTGCAGTCCTTACTATTGGGTAGAATCCCAAAGCAGAGGTAAGGGAGGCTGGCAAATCATAAAGAAGTAGGAGCTGACAACATGCCTTGCAAAACAGCTGTGGCAAAACCAGCCCTAGACTTAGAGTAGATAGGAAGGTGATAATGCTTAGAGAAAGTATGCACTGAACTCCAAGTAGCTGCTTCCAAAATATCCTTAGTTGCCACCCCTTAGAAATGCTGTTGAAGTGGCAGTAGCCCTAGTGGAATGAGGCCTAATCCCAGCTGGAATCTCCTTGCCATGATGGGAATAACAAAATGCAATGCAAAAGCCAATCCACCTAGAAATAGTTTGTTTTGACACAGGCTTGCCCTGTGAACTCAAAGCAAAAGAAACAAACAACTGCTGAGACTGCCTAAAATCCTTAGTCCTGCTTAAATAATAACGCAATTGCCTGTGTACATCTAAAGTGTGCAAAATCTTTTCCCCTTTATTTTGAGGGTCTGCATAAAACGTAGGCAAATGAATAGTTTGGTTTAAAGCCACACTAGAAACCACCTTAGGCATAAAGGAAGGATTAGTACGTAATGATACCCTATCCTTATGGAAAATCAAAAGGGCTCTACTGCCATAAGGGCCTGCAACTCAGACACCCTTCTTGCAGAAGTAATAGCCAACAGAAAAGCAGTCTTCCATGACAAGTATTTCAATTCAGCAGTAGCTGCAGGCTCAAAAGGTTGTAGAGTAAGTTTTTCCAACACAAAATTGAGATCCCAAGCAGGAGTAGGAGCTCTACGTGGGGGTCTTATATTCTTTGCCCCTCTAAGAAACTGCTTGAACAAAGGATGCGAAAACAAAGGTGGGTCACAATCATAGTGAGCTGAAATTGCTGCAGCATGAATCTTAATGGAAGAGAAGGACAAACCTTTGTCCAATAACTCAGTAAGATATTGAAGAGCCACACTCAAATTAGGCTCAGAAATCTCCAAATTCTTTGCTGTACTCCAAAATAAAAATCTCTTCCATTTTTCTGCGTCCACTCTCCTTGTACTAGGTCTTCTAGCTTCCATAATCACATTTAAAACTTGTTGAGGAAGTTGAGACCTGCTGTGTTTCAACACAGAATATGCCAGGCTGTTAGATGAAGAGAGTGAAGCTTGACATTGAGCAGATGACCGTCCTTCTGAGATAACAGATGAGGAATCAGAGGTAAAGGCCATGGAGGCTTCTTTACCAGACTCCGTAGTAGTGGGTACCAGTGTTGCCGAGGCCAATCTGGAGCTATCAAAATCATCCTTGGCCTGTCTTGTCTGACCTTTAATAGTACCTTTGGAAGAAGAGGCAGAGGTGGAAAGGCATACACATGAAGGTTTTTCCAACTGAAAGACAGAGCATCCACTTTCCAAGCTGTGTGATGAAACCCCTTTGTGCAATACTTTGGCAGCTGGTGGTTTAGTGGAGAAGCGAACAGATCTATGTCTGGAGTTCCCCATGACACTGTCAATTTCTGAAATACATGAAGATCCAGTTTCCACTCGTGGGGATCCATGATTTGTCTGCTTAACACATCTGCTAAGGAGTTCTGTGCTCCTGGCAGAAACCTTGCCTGAAGAGTTAGTTGCAAGCTTAGCGCAGTCTCCCATAAAATCATTGCTTGCCTGCATAGAGGATAAGAATGTGTTCCCCTTGCTTGTTGATGTACCACATGACAGTTGTGTTGTCTGTTAGAATCAACACCTGCCCTGGAAGAAGTAACTCCTTGAAAGCCATTAATGCAAACTGGACTGCTAACATCTCCTTCATGTTGATATGTAGATGCTGTAGTCTGGCAGGCCACTTGTCTTGTATCCACTTTCCATTTAGATGAGCTCCCCAAGCAATGTCCGAGGCATCTGTCGTTAAAATCTGACTTGCCTCTGGCCGGGTCACAGAGAGTCCCTTGTTTAGGTGACATTCCTGAGCCCACCACAAGAATTCTTTTGAAGGCAAGGTATTATTTGAATGACAGTGTCCAAATCCTGGCAGTGCTGTGTCCATACATTTTGAGATACCATTGTAGCTT
The DNA here is from genome assembly GCF_019279795.1 of Protopterus annectens. Taxonomy (NCBI): domain Eukaryota; kingdom Metazoa; phylum Chordata; order Ceratodontiformes; family Protopteridae; genus Protopterus; species Protopterus annectens. The sequence goes on along the minus strand of NC_056726.1, from coordinate 1,523,465,754 downwards.
CCTCATATGCAGTTTGGCATTGGGAAGCACCAGAATACAAGATGCCATGAACCCTAATGCTTGAAGGACTGTCCTTGCAGTCAGCACGGACTGATGAGATAGTTGATGGAAGTAAAGTGACAGACTCTTTTGTTTGTCCGGGGTTAAAAAGGCCATCTGGGCTGCTGTATTCAGTCTCACACCCAGAAAGCACATGTCTTGAGAGGGTACTAGACTGGACTTTATTTCGTTCACAGAATACCCTAGGCATCTTAGCACTGCTATAACATATTCCAGATGCTGTAGAAGGTCTTCCTTTTCTTGAGCCAGAATCAGGCAGTCGTCCAAGTAAGGATAGATTTGAATTCCTTGAAGCCTGAAGTAAGCTATCACTGGAGCCAGAACCTTTGTGAATACTCTGGGCAGTAGATAAGCCAAAGGGCAATGCAGAGAACTGATAATGAGAATTTCCAGCTCGAAACCGCAGATACTTCCTGCAACTTAGCCTTATAGGCACGTGAAGGTAAGCTTCCTTGAGATCTAAAGTTACCATCCAGTGATCTTTGCCCAGCAGAGGTAAAAGCTGTTGTAACGTCAACATCTTGAACTTGGGAATGTCCAGAAAAGTGTTGAGGAGAGATAAATCCAAAATTGGTCTCCACGTGTTCCCCTTCTTTGGTACTAGGAACAGGCGAGAATAAAATCCTAGGCCCCTTTCTGATACAGGGACTGGCTGAATGGCCCCCATCTGGAGTAATTGAGAAACTTGCTTGTGAGCCTCCTTTCTTTGTGGAGGAGGAACGTCTGGCATGCCTTTGAAAGGGGGCATTGTATGGAAATAAAATCTGTAACCGTGGTGAATGATATCCAACACCCATTTGTCTTGAGTAATTAAATCCCAATTTTCTTTGAAAAGAGACAGTCTTCCTCCCAAAGGAGCTGCCAGACGAGAATCTACTGGCAGCTGAAAAGACAGGTCATTGGGTCTGTTTACGAAAGGACTGACCCCTGCCCTCACCAGAAGTCTGAGCAGGTGAACTCCCTGTTCTAGGCCTAAAAGAACCTTGAGCCCTGCCCCTACCACGTCTAGACCTACCCCTAGACTGGGAATCATAAGCAGGATATGTCCACCCCTTAGCAGGCCAATTTCTACTAAACTTCGGTGGCTGCACCTGCAAAAATCTTTAACAGTTTGCATAGACTTAGCTTTGTCCTCCATTTTCTTTAAAACTGCTTCCACAGGCGATCCAAACAACACATCAGACTGTAAAGGAGCATCCAAAATCCTTGTCTTAACATGCTCAGCTAAATTCTGATCCTTCAACCAGGCATGCCTGCGAAGAACAGAACTAGTAGCAGCCACCCTCGAGGAGGCCTGTACAGCATCAAAACCACATTGCAAAGAATGCTTACCCACTTGCTCAGACACATGAACCAAGTCCAGCAACTCTTTACACTCAATACCTTCCGCCAAAGCATCCACCTTAGATTTTAATTGTGAAAGGAGATAATTCTGATATTTTAGCATGTGAAACTGACAATTCAACGCTCTCATGGCTAGAGTGGAAGAAGTATACACTTTCTTTCCCCACCTATCCAAGGCCCTTGCCTCTTTATCAGTGGGAACAGGATTTTTAACCACAGAAGCCTTAACACCTTTAGGCCCTTGAGAAATAGTTTCTGGGTCCGCCCTAGGACTCTTAAACAAATACTTATGAGCTTCGGGCACCCTATAATACCTATCAGGCTTAACAGGAGCAGGAGGCAAAGAGTCAGGATTCAGGGAAGCCTCTGCAAAACATCTTCCACCACATTCAACACAGGAGGAATAGCTAAGGGCCTATGCTGGGGCAAAACAAGAATTCCCTAAGCCTTTTCCTGGAATCAGAGTAATCCTGGCCTTCCCATTTAAAGTGCTCCCTCATGGAATGCAGAGTCTCTGAAAAGAGAAATCCTCAGGAGGAGAAGCTGTAGGAGTGGAATCATCCACATCAGAATCAGAATAAGTAGGATACTCCTGCAAGTCTTCCAGAAGACTCTGAAGCCTCTGAACACTGTTCAAAACTATCAAACTCGGTTCCACCCTAGGCCTCTTATCAGGCGGGGCATAGAACCTCTAATCATAGTAATCAAATCTTCTGCCATTTTAAGCATATGTTTCTTAGGTACAGAACCCGAAATGCTAGGAGAAGCCCCCACTGAAGCTGAACTAGGCCTACCTCTCAAAGAAGTTTTGGCAACAGAAGGAGAGGCTCTAACTACCTTGGGAAGAGAGGGAAGAACAGTTACCTGAGAAGCCCCCTCAGCCTCGCCTACCTCCTGAGAAGGCACATCCTGTAACAGTAAAGTTTCTGCCTGAGACTCCATAGAAACTCCTGGCAAAACCTCTGGCTCCACTGAGCCTTCTAAAGAACCGACGTCCGGGACTGCCGGTTCATCAACCCTAGGCTTCACTGTTTTGTCCTTGCGCTTCTTCGACGAAGCGGCCGGAGCATCCGACGGCATTTTATAATTGCAACGCTTCCCAAACACTAACCTGGCACAGTCTAACCTCCTCTTAATAGTGCGTTTGTTAAACCTAGCACAAGAGCGGCAACCAACAACGTCGTGCTCAGGCCCTAAACAAGGTATACACAAGGTATGGTAATCCCTATGAGGTATCTGTTTCCCACAAGAAATACAGTTATTCACTTTTTCTGACATCCGGTAAAATACTGAGGCAAGAAAAACCAAAATGTTCCCAACGGGTACTTAGCCAACTCTGTTTCGGTCTGAAACTCCGGTTTCGGAAATATTTCAGAACGCCAACCTGCACTCGCAAAACTGCTTCTGCATCGGACCATGCGGCAAAAAAGACTGAGGATATGACGTCGGTCATGCGCATTAGTACCCTGACGTACTGACGTCAGTCTAATGCGCCCTGACCGACGTCAGCCTTATACTCTGGTATTCGGGCCGACTGGACGCGGACTATACCCAATAGTAAGGACTGCAGCAATGGAAAACGAAGAACATCTGTATACAATATCACACATGTACCCTTACCAGCTCATTGTACAACAGAGCCACAGCATCACTGAGATTTGCTTCTCATGCTATATCCCTACAGAACATTACTACAACTATTGTCTTATCTGTGTGCTGCCCAGTGGAAAGATAAAATGACCATCTCTGAGATACTAACCTCCTTCAGCCCACAACTCCTATGTTTGGGCTAAAAAGGTCACTGGCTGTACACAGTCCTATAAGTAATTTTACTTACATTTATAGACCCTACTTTATGTTCAACAAACATGAATAATAGGTAAATAATAAATAGGTTATAACCATAGTTTTGTAAAAAAATGCTTCTTTTAACTTAACTTGCTTCATTTTTTTCTAAATTTTTCATCCCTGCACCTCAGCTGAAAATGGGCTTTTGCTGAGCATGACTGTATTTATAAAGAGATGGGAAGAATCACACACTAGGAAATGGAGACTGAAAACATCACTCCCTGTACTACTGATTACAGGGGGGAGATGATTAAGGGTTTGAAGCCTTAATCCTCTAAACATTTTGCCTTCATTAATATATTTTTTCAGTATATTCTTTACAGCCTCCAGTAACTGCAAAGGGGTTGCCATTTACCAGGTCATATAGTCTGAAATTTTTGGTGTGATGATCAGAGCGGTTTTATCCCCAGCATCCATTATGTATCACTGTTTGCATATTACTGCAATACAGTCTTCTCTGCAAGATCAGACTGTAAATGATTTCTACATTTAGTTATAAACTGTTACTCTGTGCAGAGGAGAGGACTAAAGCCGTGACTGTTAGTGAGCTACTTTCTGTGCCAAGGGTGCAGGGTTTGACTCTTTTCATCTTCAATTACCTGCTGTGTGAACTTGTGAAGGTTACTTAACCTGACAGTGCTTTGGGTAAAAGAGAGTTTGGGCTAGACTCTTAATGTTCTCTTGGACTGTGTGTCTAGTAACTAACTATGAACCTGTGGTTAATTTCCAGTAACTAACTATGAACCTGTGCTTTATTTCCCGTAACTAACTATGAACCTGCGGTTTATTTCCAGTAACTAACTATGAGCATGTAGTTTACCTCCAGTAACTAACAAAGAATGAGTGGTTTATTTCCAGGTACTAACTATGAACCTGTGGTTTATTTTGGGTCTATATTAGAACACCGAATGTGCAAAATTTAGTGTGTTGTAATATCGAATCCTATGAATCGAAAATTTAAAACATCGAACATACAGAACAGTAAATTTTTTCCTAGGGAAAAAATTTGCTGTTCCAAAATACATACACACAACACAAACACACCAAACAAACAGCAATCCACACACATACACCTAAACTCTTACACCTAACCCTACACTAAACTATACATACACCACTAACTATCCACTTACCTTAACCCAAACCCTAACCCTAAAGTCCATCACTATCGTGCAGTCACCTCATCCGTGCCCTAACCCTAACTCAGCTACCCCACCCTAACCCTCACGTCCACACAATTGCACACTTACCTGACCTGCGCCCTAACCCTAACCTCACCTAACCTGCCCTAACCCTCACGTCCACACAATCGCACACTTAACTGAACCTGACCTGTAACTTTCCACTACAGCGCTGAAAATACCAAAGCAACAGAAATGGACAACCGAATTCTTTCCCTAGGAAAAAATTTGGTTTTCTGTTTCTTTGATATTAGCAGGTCAATATTAGAACACTCAAAATTTTGAATGCTTGGTGTTCTAATATAGACCCTTTATTCCCAGTAACTAACTATAAACCTGTGATTTATTTCCAGTGACTAACTTCCAGTAACTAACTAACTATGAAGCTGTGGTTAATTTCCAGTGACTAACTATGAACCTGCGGTTTATTTCCAGTAACTAACTATAAACCTGTGGTTTATTTTCAGTAACCAACTATAAACCTGTGCTTTATTTCCAGTAACTAACTATGAACCTGCGGTTTATTTCCAGTGACTAACTATGAACCTGTCGTTTATTTCCAGTAACCAACTATGAACCTGTGATTTATTTCCAGTGACTAACATCCAGTAACTAACTATGAAGTTGTAGTTTATTTTTAGTAACTAACTATGAAACTGTGGTTTATTTCCAGTAACTAACTATGAACCTGTGATTTATTTCCAATGACTAACTTCCAGTAACTAAATATGAAGCTGCGGTTTATTTCCAATAACTAACTATGAACCTGTTGTTTATTTCTGGTAAACTAACTATGAACCTGTGGTTTATTTCAAGTAACTAACTATGAACCTGTTGTTTATTTTCAGTAACTAACTATGAACCTGCAATTTATTTCCAGTGACTAACTATGAACCTGTGGTTTATTTCCTAACTAACTATAAACCTGTGGTTTATTTTCAGTAACTTACTATGCACCTGTGCTTTATTTCCAGTAACTAACTATGAACCTGTGGTTTATTTCCGGTAACTAACTATGAACATGTGGCTTACTTCCAGTAATTAACTATGAACCTGTGGTTTAGTTTCAGTAACTAACTATGAACTTGCATTTTATTTTCAGTAGCTAACTATGAACATGTGGTTTAGTTCTAGTAACTAACTATGAACCTGGCGTTTATTTCCATTAACTAAGAAGCCATGGTTTAGTTCCAGTAACTAACTATGAACCTGGGGTTTATTATCATTAACTAACTATGAAGCCGTGGTTTAGTTTCAGTAACTAACTATGAGCCCGTGGTTTATTTTCATTAACTAACCATGAACCTGTGGTTTATTTCCAGTAACTAACTATGAACCTGTGATTTATTTCCAGTGACTAACTTCCATTAACTAAGTATGAAGCTGTGGTTAATTTCCAGTAACTAACTATGAACCTGTGGTTTATTTCAAGTAACTAACTATGAACCGGTGGTTTATTTTTAGTAACTATGAACTTGTTGTTTATTTTCAGTAATTAACTATGAACCTGTGATTTATTTCCAGTGACTATGAACCTGTGGTTTATTTCCAGTAACTAACTATACACCTGTGGTTTATTTTCAGTAACTAACTATGAATCTGTGGTTTATTTCCAGTAACTAGCTATGAACCTGTGATGTATTTCCAGTGACTAACTTCCAGTAACTAACTATGAAGCTGTGGTTTACTTCCAGTAACTAACTATGAACCTGTGGTTTGTTTTCAGTAACTAACAATGAATCTGTGGTTTATTTCCAGTAACTAGCTATGAACCTGTGATTTATTTCCACTGACTAACTTCCAATAACTAACTATGAAGCTGCAGTTTATTTCCAATAACTAACTATGAACCTGTTGTTTATTTCCAGTAAACTAACTATGAACCTGTGATTTATTTTCAGTAACTAACTATGAACCTGTTGTTTATTTTCAGTAACTAATTATGAACCTGTGCTTTATTTCGAGTAATTAACTATGAACCTGTGGTTTATTTCCAGTAACTATGAACCTGTAGTTTATTTCCAGCAACTGACTATGAACCTGTGGTTTATTTTGTGTAACTAACTATGAACCTGTGGTTTATTTTCAGTAACTATGAACCTGTGATTTATTTCCAGTAACTAACTATGAACCTGTGATTTATTTCCAGTGACTAACTATGAACCTGTGGTTTATTTCCAGTGACTAGCTACAAACCTGTGGTTTATTTCCAGTATCTAACTATGAACCTGTGATTTATTTCCAGTGACTAACTATGAACCTGTGGTTTATTTCCAGTGACTAGCTACAAACCTGTGGTTTATTTCCAGTATCTAACTATGAACCTGTGATTTATTTCCAGTGACTAACTATGAACCTGGGTGTGTTTTTCCCCAGACACCCCCTATTGTGTAGCTGGTCTAGCTCATGAAATGTTATGACAATATTATCAGCACACCCATTTTTCTAATGCCACATAGGCATTTTACCCTTCAAGGGCAGCAGGCAATGCATTTCCAAATTGGTATGGAAATTGATGTAAAACAGTAACAGCAGTTTGAGTGGCCATTTATGGTTGAAATGTTCTGAAATGGATACTTTTGTCATTATTGCTACATTTTGTTTCTCTAATTACTGAAAAAATATTCAAAACTACAACTTTAACACACAATCTGAAACCTATCCTTTTGCCTTACATCCCATCCAGAAGCCTTCATTCCACTAACAAACTACTCTTACAAGTATACAAACCTACCAAAAGAGGTGGGGAGAGTATCTACTCCCACACCATTGTTAAATTATGGAATGTGCGTCCACCAAATATTTGTGGAATCAAACCCCTTAAGACTCTGAAATTAACTTTGAAAAAGTACTAGCTAAATACCCATGTCTTTAAGCTTATCCATACAATTACCACTGAATACCCATACCCCCTTCATTTCCTCTTACCCCTAGGCCTTCTTACATCAATTATGTAACCTAGTTCTTAAAGTCTACTGTTAAGCCCTCGATCTAACGTTTATCTTTTTCTCGTACAATTAGTACTTCCATCCTCCACTACACCTTGAGCTCCGCTACACTATAACTTCTTTTCACTTCAGCCTGATCAACTATCTCTTCACCTACACTTAGCCACAAGCATGTCTACTTCTAACCAAACCCTTACTATCAACTCCGCTATAGAGCCCAAAGCAGCATTTTACAGTACCTCCCCATTATCTTTATATTCGTCTCCGATCCCTAAACTTACTTACTGCTGATGCTTCACGTTCTCGTACTACTCTTTATCCCCCACTACTTGAAAGTCAAAACTTTTATTCCTAAAACTCATTCAACAGCTTAGTAATTAAGCTATCTCTCTCAGCCTTCTTCATTAAAAATGTTAAAGGTTAATCTTTTCCTGATGATACAAATGATTTGATTGTATACTTCTCTTTGCAAATTTGTTCACTAATTTATATTTAAAAATGCATGTTAAATATTAATGTTAATATTGTTCAAATTTCTACTGTTCAAACTTTGTACTGTGGAGCTTTTGTCCCTAGGCCTCCACTGAAAATGGGATGTTCATCATATTTCACTGTTGCAGTCATCACTGTAGGGTTCTCCCCTGCTGGCAGGCAGTCCTCGGTCGTTCAGAATCCCAAAGTCTGGGTCCGGCATCAGCTGCTCAGTCATGCTCCCAGAAGTCAGTGCGCCAGGAGTAAAAAGCTGGCAGCTGACGCCATGCTGTCCAGTCTTTCTTGCCATGTGGTGAAAGCAGTTCGCAAGTGTCGGTCGGCTGACTCCTGACAATTTTTTCGTACTTCAGTCCGAAGACTTACTTCTTCTACTCAAAGCTAAGTACCCCGTTGGGGAAACTTTTTTCTTGCTCCAGTCCGATGCCAGAAAAAGTTAATAATTGTATTTCTTGTGGGAAGCAAATACCTCATAAGGATTTCCATTCTTACTGTATTCCTTGCTTAGGCCCTGACCACAACGTAGCTAGCTGTCGGTTTTGTGCTAGATTTAACCAACGTACGATTAAGTGAAGGTACGATTTTGCATTTCATTATTTCGGTAGGCGATTTAATTACAAAATGTCATCGGACACACTTCCGACTACCGGAGTTCACAAATGACGCAAGGATAAAGACAGGCCTCCGAGGTCCAAAACAGACGACGTTTTACAAGCAGAGCCAGCTTCTGGTTCGGCCGTCGTCAGTGAGGCGCTTTTGCAGCCCCTGTCGTCGGCCATTTCGGAACCGATTGCCGAAACGGATTCCCACGAGGAGCCAACTAGGCCTTTGAGTACTTCAGCTGCAGGACCTTTGGACAATGCTCCCTCGGACGGGTCCGGAGCCACTGTGCAGGTACCGGCTTCTGAGGGGGTTTTCAGGCCTACACAGCTTTTGATAAAGGCAAAGCCAAAGACAAAGGCAAAGACTCCTTCCAAATCTAAGACTTCAGCCCAGGCCTCTTCTGATCCGGGACCCAAATCTCAAAAACAATTACTTAAGATGGCGGAGGACTTACTTACCATGATTAGGGGTTCACATCCCCCACCAGATAAAAGGCCAAGGCAGGACATGGATTATGACTCTTCTGATCAGGCATCTATTTCTTCAGTGTCTTCCTCTGACCAGGATTATTCTTTCCCTCCTTATGAAGATTCTGAAGCTGAGGAATCCATTCCTTCAGCTTCTCCCCCTGAGGATTTTTCATTTGGGGAAACTTTACATGAAATGAGGGAACATTTTCACTGGGAAGGACAGGAGTACTCGGAATCTAAGAGAAGACGTAGGGATTTTCTTCTTCTTCCCCAACATAGACCCCTGGCTATCCCTCCTATTTTGGATATTGTGGATGATGCCTTTTCTGAGGCTAACTTAACTCCTGGTTCTTTTCCTCCAGCACCTGCTAAGCCAGACAGATATTATAGGGTCCCTGATTCTCACCAGTTCCTATTCAAGAATCCTACTGCTGATCCTGAAACCATTTCTCAGGGACCTAAGGGGGTTAAGGCCACTTCTGCTAAAAACTCTATTCTGACAGATAAGGATTCCACAGCTTTAGAGAGATGGGGCAAAAAAGTGTACACTTCTGCAACTTTATCTATTAGGCTTTAAACTGTCAATTTCATATGCTAAAATACCAGCAATTTCTACTGTCTGTTATGAAACAAAAGCTAGCTTCCATTTCCGCATGTGCAGATAATAAGGAATTCCATGATTTGATGCATGCCACTGAACAAGTAGGGAAACATGGTTTACACTGTGGTTTTGATGCCTTGGAGGCTTCTTGTAGGGCTGCTGCCTCTGGCACAGTCATTAGAAGACATGCTTGATTAAAGGAACAAAACTTGCCTGATCAAGTGAAAGCTAAGTTACTGGATGCACCTGTTCAGCATAATGTTTTGCTTGGATCTAAGGCTGTAGAGGTGATAAAGAAGATGGAGGATAAGGTAAAATCCATGCAAATGGTTAAGGATTTCTTACAAGTACAGCCCCCCAGATTTAGTAGGAATTGGCCAACTTAAAATTGGTCCTTTCCCTATTCAGACAGGCCTCAGAGGGGTAGATATAGACGCTCCAGAGGAAGGCCCCAAACACAGACCTCCTACAGACCAAGACAGTGGACTGCTTCCACCCCTAGGGGTGGAGAGGACAGGCCTCAAACACATAGAAAACAGGCTCAATGACTCCCCCTGCTGGGCTGCAGGAACTTCTTTCCTGGAAGCCCCTCTCGGAGGAAAACTCTCTCTTTTTCACCTAAATTGGACTTACATAACCCAAGACAAGTGGGTTCTGGATGTGGTTTCAAGAGGTTGCAAATTCTACATTCATACCCTACCAAGACCAAATAGATGGCCAGACCTACCAAAACATCAATGGTCAGAGGCCTTAAACCAGGTGGAAGCTCTCATGGCTATGAGGGCCATAGAACTGGTTCCACTTTCAGAAATGGGGCAAGGTTTTTACTCAAGGCTCTTTCTAGTCCCCAGAAAGCAAAATTCATGGAGACCCATCCTGGATCTGTCAGTCTTGAACACTTTCCTGGAGATACCAAAATTCAAGATGCTTACTCTGCAGCAGCTACTGCCAATGTTGAGCAAAAATGCATGGATGGTAACAATGGATTTAAAGGAGGCTTACTTAAACATTCCTATCAGACAGGAGTGCAGAAAATACCTCAGGTTCAGGGCCGGATCAAGGCATTACCAATTCTCTGCGCTGCCCTTTGGATTGTCTACTGCGCCCAGGGTCTTCTCCAAATGCCTGGCACCAGTAGTAGCTTATTGCAGACTCAAGGGAATTCAAATTTACCCTTATCTGGACGACTGTCTTATTCAAGCAGGCAGCAAGGATATCTTACTCCAGCATCTAGCATTTGTTCAGAATCTTCTCAAGTTCCTGGGATTCACTGTGAACATAAAAAAGTCAAATTTGACACCCTCACAACAGATACCTTTTCTGGGTGCTCTTCTAAACACAACAACCCAGATGGCATTTCTGACATCCGAAAAACAATTACAGCTGGCTTCAGCTTTCAAAACCTTGGCGTCACTAACTCAGCTATCTGCAAAGAAATTCCTGCAGGCTTTGGGTTACATGGCCTCCTGCATCCATATCATACCATATGCAAGACTACATATGAGGAAAATACAGTGGTACCTAAAAAGTGTATGGTCCCAGCATTGCCACAGTCTAGACACACAGATCACTGTCCTGCCTTGTCTACAAAAGGAATTCCTTTGGTGGACCAAGACATGTATTCACAACAAAGGGAAAGCCTTCAGTCTGCCTCCAGCTAGCCAGATACTAACCACAGATGCCTCAGATTACGCACGGGGAGCCCATTTGCAGGGAAAATGTCTGCAAGGCTTTTGGACAAAGGATCAGAAGCACCTGCATATCAATTTAAAGGAAATGTTAGCTGTTCAGAATGCTCTCTTGGCCTTCAGGGATCTTCTACAACCAGGACAACTACTGATACGGACAGACAACACCACAGTTATGTGGTACATAAACAAGCAAGGGGGTTCACACTCCTACCCCCTTTGCAGATTAGCCATGACTCTATGGAACACAGCTCAAGCTTGCAAAGTGGACCTACAAGCTCAGTTCCTACCAGGGAAACAAAACATTCTGGCAGACAGTCTGAGCAGGAACCTGTCAGACCCACATGAGTGGATGCTGGACACTGAAATATTCAAGATGATTACAGCAGTCTGGGGCTGCCCACACATAGATCTTTTTGCATCCCCCCTCAATCATCAACTACGGATTTTTTGCACAAGTACATTCAACGAGCTAGCATGGAAAGTGGATGCACTATCATTCAGTTGGAGAAACCTCTCAGGGTATGCCTTCCCGCCTCTGCCTCTTCTTCCACGGGTGTTATTAAAGATCAAGCAGGACAAGCCCAAGCTGATAATTTTACTGGCCCCAAACTGGCCTCGATAGTTTTGGTACCCAACACTGATGAATCTTTTCTCAGGAGCCCCCTTGGGTTTTACCTCAGACTCCAAATCTTTTGTCCCAACACCAGGGTCACGTTCTGCACTCTCATGTCAAAACTCTCAGCCTGGCAGCCTGGCTAATTCAGGTCTATGATTAATCCTCTCCTTCCCAAGCAGGTTATGGATGTCATTTTAGAAGCTAGACGCTCTAGCACTAGAAAATCTTATGCAGGTAAATGGAAGAGATTTTGCACCTGGATGGATGATCAGGATTCAGATCCTCTTACTCCTAATATTCCTCTGATTTTACTTTACCTGACAGACCTGTTACATAAGGGTCTCTCCTTCTCTTCCATAAAGGTACATGCCTCAGCTATCTCTGCTCATTGTAATACAGACCCTCCAAGCTTTTGCCACCAACTCATGAGACAGTGTCTCAGAGGAGCTATGAATTTAAGGCCCCCTAGATCTCCACCCATTCCTGCATGGGATCTCAACTATGTTTTGGAAAAACTCACTCTACCTCCTTTTGAGCCTGCTGCCACATCTGACATCAAGTTTTTATCATGGAAGACAGCCATCCTGTTAGCTTTGACCTCAGCCAGGAGAGTTTCGGAGTTGCAAGCACTCATGGCTGTGGAACCTTATATTATTTTTCACCAAGACAGGGTGTCTTTAAGGACTAATCCTACTTTCATGCCTAAGGTGGTTTCCAAAGTGGCTTTAAATCAAACTATTCACCTGTCAACCTTTTTCTCCAATCCTCAAAATAGGGGGGAAAGGATCTTGCATTCCTTGGATGTACACAGACACCTTTGTTTTTACCTGGATAGAATGAAGAAGATCAGGCAAACAGAGCAATTGTTTGTTTCTTATGCTTCAAGTTCCCAAGGCAAAGCCATTTCAAAACAGACCATTTCTAAATGGATCGCTCATGGAATCAGATTTTGTTACTCTCACCATGGAAAGCAAATCCCAGGAAGTATTAGGACTCACTCTACCAGGGCTGCTGCTACTTCAGCTGCCTTCCTCAGGGGAGTACCTACCAAAGACATTTTGGAAGCTGCAACTTGGAGTTCGGTGCATACTTTTTCTAAGCACTAAAATCTACCTCGGTACTCTAAGTCTAGGGCAGGCTTTGCTTCTGCAGTCTTGCAGGGCCTTCTAGCTGCCTCCTCTACTTTATGACCACCTCCCTTTTCTTTTGCTTTGGGATTCAACCCTATAGTGATGACTGCAACAGTGAAATACGATGAACATAGTACAGTTGTGTACACTTACCATAAATGTAGATGTTCGAGTGTCTTCACTGTTGCAGTCTGGGTTACTCTCCCTCCTGTCCCCTCTTACTTTTTCTTTTGTGTGATTCCATACTTCACTCTTCTTCTGAGGTGTATTTGCAAAGGGTATGGGGTTATACTCATTTTTGGACACCTGACATCTGGGGCAAGAAAAACTGGAGAACATGGTGTCGGCTGCCAGCTTTGTACTCCTGGCGCACTGACGTCAGGGAGCATGGCTGAGCATCCGACGCCGGACCCAGACTTTGGGATTCTGGCCGGCTGAGGACTGCCTGCCGGCAGGGGAGAACCCAACAGTGATGACTGCAACAGGGAAGGCACTCGAACATCTACATTTATGGTAAGTGTACACAACTGTACTTTTCTGACCCAGTGCAAAATTCCTGGTCACGAAATGTCACTAAATAAATAAATAATCAATCTAACAAATGCTGGTACAAATTTAATCCAACAGAAGATTTCCATTGATTCATGTTCCTAAAATTGTGTGCTGGGGTCCCATGGTTTGAAAACAGCACTAGACACACTTAATCTGCCATTGATTATGGTAGTTACAGAACTTTGCTTGACAATGTGGATAACCTCGCTCAAGCAAAGATAGAGAAAGTTGGACAAATGCGCACATGTGAGAGTGGGCAGACAGACACACACACACACACACACACACACACACACACACACACACACACGCACACACACACACACACACACACACACACACACACACACACACACACAAACACACCTGCCCCTACATATTTATAATATGTCAAATAGTTCCGCTGTCTAAACACAGCATGATTAAAAATAAATGTGTCAAAACTTACAGGTTTTCCATCTGCACCTGGAATCCCCTTCTCTCCTGGTGATGACACAACTGTAGAAGTCCTTGCAACCTCAAATGGGCCAGAATGACAACGATCACAGGAATCTCCCTGAAATCAAATGTGAAAAGTACATTAATAAACACATACCCAGTGATAATTCTAGCATGAATCCTTGCAAGTATACTTTTGTTTGACTCATAACTATTTTTAGTATCATGTTTAAAAAGCAGAGCAGAAAACTATATAAAAATTCAAGAAGAGCCCTAGATGAGACAGAGTGGTAAAGCACCAAAATAAGGAAACAGAGAACAGAAGCTTTGAAGCATGAAGCAAAGCCAAAACCAAAATAAGGAAACAGAGAACAGAAGCTTTGTAGCATGTAGCAAAGCCAAAACTAAAATAAGGAAACAGAGAACAGAAGCTTTGTAGCATGTAGCAAAGCCAAAACCAAAATAAGGAAACAGAGAACAGAAGCTTTGTAGCATGTTGCAAAGCCAAAACCAAAATAAGGAAACAGAGAACAGAAGCTTTGTAGCATGTAGCAAAGCCAAAACCAAAATAAGGAAACAAAGAACAGAAGCTTTGTAGCATGTAGCAAAGCCAAAACCAAAATAAGGAAACAGAGAACAGAAGATGTTATGTGATCCTATCTCGCCTACATTCTGACTGATGGGTTCGGAGCCGATCCCTCGGCTCCGACTCGGCACGCTTATGCCAAAGAGCGAAGTCTCTTATTGGCTGAGCTTACTATATCCCAGGATGCACCACTACCAGTCCCCCAGATCTCGTTTGCCGCTAACAAGTGAAGACGTGGTCTCGAGCTGGCTGAGCTAAGTAGTGATTATTTTCACTAACTTTCTGTCAGGAATTTCTTTATTCTTCAACTAAAAGCTGTTTTAACAGCTATCTTGTGTTTAGAGTGCGTTTGGAGAAATTTACTTGATAAATTCTTGTGTTGTGAGTGTTGATTGACTAGGAGTACCTCTTGTGTGGAAAGGCCTTTCCCGGTCTTTTTGGTTGTTAGGTGACTTCTGTTCTGTTTAGGGATCTCGGATCCTTTATACTGCTGATAGTTTCTCTTTCTTTTAAAAGAAGGACAAAGCAGAGAAAATTTCTTTTCTGTCATAATTACAGTGTTTGTACTGTGTTTTGGCTAGTTCACTGATAATTTACCGGAATGTCTCAGGTTCCTAGGCCTTCAGGCTTTAAAAAGTGCACCAAGTGCAACTTTAAAATGTCTATCACAGATGACCACTCTCTCTGTGTTTATTGTTTGGGTGCAAAACATTTGCAGGAGTCCTGCAGCGTGTGTCACGCTTTTTCCTCGAGGGTCCTCCAAGAGAGGAAAAATAAGCTCATATTAAAAGGCCTTATAAAACCCTCCTTTGAAGAAGCTTTAGCATCCTCTCCTTCTCCTGCTAAAAAGAAAAGGGCATCGGCTCCGACCAGTCTGTCGGATCCGACCGCCAAAAGACATAGGCAGGTTTCTCCTTCGGCTCCAAGGACTTCGGAGCTGAGGGCGGAACGGTCTGCCTCGATGCCACCAGTCTCGACTCCTCTGGCCTCGGAGCCGATGGCTGGGGCATCGAGAGGCGGGTCATCTTCGTCGGCTCCACTGGTCTCGGAGCCGATGAAGGTTGTCCGCTCAACACTTCCTCCTCGGCACCGAAGTCCTCCTTGGCACCGATGGAAACTAGTTTGGGTATTCCTTCGGCGCCGATAGTCATCGAGTCGCCTCGGAGCCGGTCCCCTAGCCCCTTGGGGCCGTTGGAGAGGCCATCTCGAACCCGTTCAGTATCCTCTAGGTCATCGAGGATGTCAGATTCGGACATAGACAGGGTGCTCCAAAGACTGTTCCAGTCCCCAGTCTTTCAAAAATTTGTTTCGGCTCCGACCCAGTTGGCTTCGGATCCGACGGCCCATGCCCATGTCATTGCCATTCCTCCTCCGACCGCTTCGGCTCCGTCGGAGCAGGTGCTGTTGGAGCCGGTGGAGGTCTTAGGGTCGGCTCCGACCCTTACTCCAACCCCGGCCTTCGGGTCCGAGTTTGGTACACGGACTTCTTCGGCTGGACCCGGGGGTGATGTTTCGGGACCTATGCTGTCGGTTCCGAGCCTCCCTCTCGGTGCTTCGGCTGCGGGACTTCCGTCTGCTATCATGGCTCGGGACCGGACACTCCCAGGATTCTGGGGTCCGGCTTTCAGAGCTATAGGAGTGCCTTGGCCAAGTCTTCTTCGCCATCTCTCCGGCTTTACCGGCACCTTCCCTGGGCGTGGAGACTGGGTCTTTGGCAGTTCCCTGTCCTTAGGCAGCGGAGCCCCTGGGCCTGAGGTTACCCCACTGGGGGTTCCCTCCTCCTGAGGGTTCTTCGGAGTTGTCTTCAGAGGAGCCCCAAGGAAGAGATCGTGCAAGAGGAAGCACGTGGACTCCCCGAGTCTATTACATCGGACACTGATCTTGATGATGCGGAGGGGTCCCAAGTCGCCCTCGGATGATGTCTCATTTGCAGACATTTTAGAGATCCTCAAACAACGAGGTGGCTGGATATCCAAACCCCCCTCTGCTGATGAGTCAGTGCTTCTCAAGGCCTTTGGGGCTCAGCCCTCCGCCTCCTGGGTGTCTCCGCCTTGACGAGCTCCTGGATTTGGTTTGTCGGAGGGCGTGGGAACATCCAGATACCGTGGAACCAGTCCCTTCTCGTCCTAACAAATTTTTGTCTGCCCCACCCGAGAAGGAGTTCCTGACTAAAGGCGTGGCTGTAGATGCCATGGTGGTGGCATCTGCTACACAACAGGACGTGGCAGAGGCTTCAACGTCCGTCCATCCTCCTAATAAGGAGTCTAGGAGCATGGACCGCACGGAAGCGCACCCTGACTTCAGCGGCCTTTACTTTAAGGTCCCTGAATTATTTGGCACATTTTACCAGGCTTCAGAGGGATCTGGTCAAGGAGCTGTCAGATTCCCTCTCGGGTAACCTACCTGAGCAGATAGCCCAGTCGGTTAGCTCTCAGTTGGCTATCCTTACTTCAATTTCTAACTCGTCCATGAGGCTCATTTCATATGCGGCGAAGGGGCGGTAGAGCGGCAGGCACAGGCGTGGCTCACGGAGACAAGCCTGGCTCCGTTGTGTCATTTTATGGAGGCCTTCAAGTCTTCCTTCGACGCTCCCTTTGATGGGTCCTCTTTGTTTGGACCTAAGGTTAAAGACACTCTTACCCGCTGTGAGCAAGAAGGAAAAACTTTATCTGCCGTAGGTGCACGTTATTCCACTCCCTTTTGGCCTTATCCCAAGGCTAAAAGAGGAGGGAAGATGTGGTTCCGCAAATCACGTAGGTTTTTCCCTCAACAGCAGGAAGATTCCCCTTCCAGAGGCAGAGGACGGGGAAATTTTTCTGGGAGACGCCGTCCCAGAGGCAGCAGAGGGCCCCGCAATTCTGGAGACCGCGAGTCCTTTCATGGCTCTTCAGCCTCCCACACTTCATGAGGGATTGCCCGGCTGTGCTGCTCCGGAGCCAGTCGGGTGCCGTTTTGCCAAGCACCTAAAAGCCTGGGAGTCTATCACTCAGGACAGATGGGTGCTTCGGATTATTGCCGGAGGTTACACCATTCCCTTCACACACTCACCCCCACCGTCCAAAAAAATCCCGGACCCACCACCCAGTCAAAGGGAAATTGCAGCCGCAGAAGCGTTAAAGCTGCTAGAAAAAGGAGTCATCCAACCGGTCCCCACAGACCAGATCGGATCCGGAATTACTCAAGGTTCTTTTTAGTGCCAAAAAAGACAGGGGACCTGAGACCAATATTGGATCTCAGCAGACTAAACCAATCCGTCACGAAATCCAAATTCAATGGTCACGTTACAATCCATTCTCCCATTATTGGAGAAGGATGTTTGGATGTGCTCCATAGATCTCAAGGACGCCTATTATCACATACCGATACATCGGGCGTCCAGGAAGTATCTGCGCTTCAGCCTGGGAGACAGTCATTTCCAATTTTGTGCACTGCCCTTTGGTCTCACCACAGCCCCAGGGTGTTCACCAAGTGTTTGGCAGTAGTAACTGCTCACCTGAGGAGTCTTGGATTCCAAGTGTTTCCCTATCTGGACGACTGGCTCCTGACTGCCACCACCAGTCATCTACTAATGGACAACCTCAAAGCCACCATTTCCCTGGGTGCTACCCTGGGAATTACATTCAATTGGTCAAAGTCTGTCTTGCTGCCCTCTCAGCGCATAAGGTTCATAGGAGCAGAGATAGACTCAAAATTGATGCTGCTTTTCTTCCTACCGAAAGGATTCAAACTTTACAAGGCCAAGTTCAAGCCCTGCTTTCAAGATCCAAGGCCCCAGCCAGGATGGTCCTGCAACTTTTAGGTTCGATGTCTGCCACGGTTCTCCTAGTTCATCTGGCAAGATTGCACATGAGGATTCTTCAGTGGCTATTATCGACTCAATGGTCCTTTCAGGATCTTCCCCTCAATCACCCCATTATGATTACAGAAATGTGCAAACGGGACCTTCGCTGGTGGCTTCAGCCATCCAATCTGAATCAGGGAAGTCCTTTTGTTATCCCCCCTCCAGTGGTCACCCTGACGACGGATGCCTCCCAGACAGGGTGGGGGGGGCATTGTCTGGGCAGGTTAGTTCAGGGTTCCTGGCTTCCAGACGAAACCTTTCTCCACATCAATGTATTGGAGATGAGGGCTGTACTTCTGTCCCTACAGGCCTCCACAAGTTTCTCCCTCAGGGCATTATCGCTATCCACACAGACAACATGTCGGTGGTCTGGTATCTAAACAAACAAGGAGGGACCAGATCTTACCCCCTTTGCAGAGAGGCCATGAGGGTGTGGGAATGGGCTGTAGCTACCAGCCGATTCTTGGTAGCGACCCACATTCCGGGGAAATCCAATATATTGGCAGACAGATTAAGCAGGACAATTCTCTCTCCTCACGAGTGGTCCCTGAATGAAACAGTAGCAGCTCAGGTTTTCAGAAGATGGGGGATGCCGTGCTGCGACCTGTTTGCAACACCACAAAACACAAAGTGCAAAAGGTTCTTCTCCTTGACTCCACATCAGGGGGAAGCAGCTATGGATGCTCTAGCACAACCTTGGCCAACAGGGCTACTTTATGCCTTTCCTCCGATTCCACTTCTCCCCAAAGTCATTCAGAAAGCTTCTCAATTGGGGTCCACAATGATACTAATTGCTCCGCACTGGCCTCGTCAGGTATGGTTTCCCTATCTGAAGAAACATGCGGTGGACAATCCTTGGGTTTTAGATCTAACTCCGGATCTGCTAATTCATCAGTCGGGACGACAACACCAGTCCCTTCACACTTTGAAGTTGACAGCTTGGCTCCTCCACTTCCGACTTTAGTCAGAAATCACACCTTAGACCCGGAAGTTATTCACATTTTATCTTCGGCCCACAAACCCACCACTAAGAAATTGTACCTCAGTAAGTGGAAGAGGTTTGCTATCTGGGCTCAACTCAGGGGCTTAGACCCTATCACTGCCCCGATCCCAGAGGTTTTGAAATTTTTAACATCCTTGTTTAATCAAGGATCTTCAGTCTCTACTATTAAAGTCCAACTAGCAGCTATCTCTAAATTTCACGAATCCATGGATCCTCCGTTGATGAGCAGCAGATTATGCAAAACCTTCATTAAAGGTGCGGGGCTGTTAAGACCCCCAGTTTTTCATCCTGCGCCTCCGTGGGATCTTGATTTGGTGCTTTGTGCATTAACATCTTCCCCTTTCGAACCGGCTGCTACATGTGAGTTGAAATATCTGTCTTGGAAAACTGCCTTCTTAGTTGCAATTACCTCTGCAAGAAGAGTTTCAGAGCTTCAAGCCCTATCTATCAAACCACCGTATTGATTTTTCACAAGGATAGAGTATCACTTAGGCCTAATCCATCTTTTGTCCCAAAGGTCTGTTCTAATCTCTGTCTCCAACAATCTCTAGAGCTACCAGTTTTCTTTCCAAAATTCTCCAATGAAGCAGAATACACTCTCCATAAATTGGATGTTCACAGGCAATTGCGCTTCTATCTAGACAGGACTCAGCAAATTCGTAAATCAGACCAGTTGTTTGTGTCCTTCTCAGACAATAAATTGGGTAAAACCATCACAAAAGCTACTATCTCCAAATGGATTAGAGATTGTATAACTCAGGCTTATTCCTCTTCAAATAAGCAACTTACAACATCTATCAAAGCTCACTCTACCAGAGCTATGGCTACTTCTATAGCTTTTCATTCCAAGCTCGCTATTTCTGAGATTTGTGCTGCGGCTACTTGGTCCAATCCGCACACTTTCATTTCCCACTATAAATTGGATGTGGCATCTAAAGGGCGAGCATCATTTGGTTCCACGGTACTCAGGAGTGTTTTCCAGTGAGCCACCCAGGATTCAGGTGCTAGGACGCTGTCCCATCAGTCAGAATGTAGGCGAGATAGGATCACATAACATCTTTTAGTTATGTACTCACCATAACTTCAGATGTTTGGGATCCATCTCGCTTACATTCCTAATACCCACCCTCCTTCCCCCGGCCTTGGAGATCAGAAGAGATTGAACGGTTTTGAGTTCTACTGTTTTATCTTGTTTCTTCTGACGATGTTATATAAGCAGTGCTTGCATGTGTGCATGTATGCGGACAAACTAGATCTGGGGGACTGGTAGTGGTGCATCCTGGGATATAGTAAGCTCAGCCAATAAGAGACCTCGCTCTTTGGCATAAGCGTGCCGAGTCGGAGCCGAGGGATCGGCTCCGAACCCATCAGTCAGAATGTAGGCGAGATGGATCCCAAACATCTGAAGTTATGGTGAGTACATAATTAAAAGCTTTGTAGCATGTAGCAAAGCCAAAACCAAAATAAGGAAACAAAGAACAGAAGCTTTGTAGCATGTAGCAAAGCCAAAACCAAAATAAGGAAACAGAGAACAGAAGCTTTGTAGCATGTAGCAAAGCCAAAACCAAAATAAGGAAACAGAGAACAGAAGCTTTGTAGCATGTAGCAAAGCCAAAACCAAAATAAGGAAACAGAGAACAGAAGCTTTGTAGCATGTAGCAAAGCCAAAACCAAAATAAGGAAACAGAGAACAGAAGCTTTGTAGCATGTAGCAAAGCCAAAACTAAAATAAGGAAACAGAGAACAGAAGCTTTGTAGCATGTAGCAAAGCCAAAACCAAAATAAGGAAACAGAGAACAGAAGCTTTGTAGCATGTAACAAAGCCAAAACTAAAATAAGGAAACAGAACAGAAGCTTTGTAGCATGTAGCAAAGCCAAAACCAAAATAAGGAAACAGAACAGAAGCTTTGTAGCATGTAACAAAGCCAAAACTAAAATAAGGAAACAGAGAACAGAAGCTTTGTAGCATGTAACAAAGCCAAAACTAAAATAAGGAAACAGAGAACAGAAGCTTTGTAGCATGTAGCAAAGCCAAAACTAAAATAAGGAAACAGAGAACAGAAGCTTTGTAGCATGTAGCAAAGCCAAAACTAAAATAAGGAAACAGAGAACAGAAGCTTTGTAGCATGTAGCAAAGCCAAAACTAAAATAAGGAAACAGAGAACAGAAGCTTTGTAGCATGTAGCAAAGCCAAAACCAAAATAAGGAAACAGAGAACAGAAGCTTTGTAGCATGTAGCAAAGCCAAAACTAAAATAAGGAAACAGAGAACAGAAGCTTTGTAGCATGTAACAAAGCCAAAACTAAAATAAGGAAACAGAGAACAGAAGCTTTGTAGCATGTAGCAAAGCCAAAACTAAAATAAGGAAACAGAGAACAGAAGCTTTGTAGCATGTAGCAAAGCCAAAACCAAAATAAGGAAACAGAGAAGAGAAGCTTTGTAGCATGTAACAAAGCCAAAACCAAAATAAGGAAACAGAGAACAGAAGCTTTGTAGCATGTAGCAAAGTCAAAACTAAAATAAGGAAACAGAGAACAGAAGCTTTGTAGCATGTAGCAAAGCCAAAACCAAAATAAGGAAACAGAGAACAGAAGCTTTGTAGCATGTAGCAAAGCCAAAACTAAAATAAGGAAACAGAGAACAGAAGCTTTGTAGCATGTAGCAAAGCCAAAACCAAAATAAGGAAACAGAGAACAGAAGCTTTGTAGCATGTAGCAAAGCCAAAACCAAAATAAGGAAACAGAGAACAGAAGCTTTGTAGCATGTTGCAAAGCCAAAACCAAAATAAGGAAACAGAGAACAGAAGCTTTGTAGCATGTAGCAAAGCCAAAACCAAAATAAGGAAACAGAGAACAGAAGCTTTGTAGCATGAAGCAAAGGCAAAACTAAAATAAGGAAACAGAGAACAGAAGCTTTGTAGCATGAAGCAAAGGCAAAACTAAAATAAGGAAACAGAGAACAGAAGCTTTGTAGCATGAAGCAAAGGCAAAACTAAAATAAGGAAACAGAGAACAGAAGCTTTGTAGCATGTAGCAAAGCCAAAACCAAAATAAGGAAACAGAGAACAGAAGCTTTGTAGCATGTAGCAAAGCCAAAACCAAAATAAGGAAACAGAGAACAGAAGCTTTGTAGCATGTAACAAAGCCAAAACTAAAATAAGGAAACAGAACAGAAGCTTTGTAGCATGTAGCAAAGCCAAAACTAAAATAAGGAAACAGAGAACAGAAGCTTTGTAGCATGTAACAAAGCCAAAACTAAAATAAGGAAACAGAGAAGAGAAGCTTTGTAGCATGTAACAAAGCCAAAACCAAAATAAGGAAACAGAGACCAGAAGCTTTGTAGCATGTAGCAAAGCCAAAACTAAAATAAGGAAACAGAGAACAGAAGCTTTGTAGCATGTAGCAAAGCCAAAACCAAAATAAGGAAACAGAGAAGAGAAGCTTTGTAGCATGTAACAAAGCCAAAACCAAAATAAGGAAACAGAGAACAGAAGCTTTGTAGCATGTAGCAAAGCCAAAACTAAAATAAGGAAACAGAGAACAGAAGCTTTGTAGCATGTAGCAAAGCCAAAACCAAAATAAGGAAACAGAGAACAGAAGCTTTGTAGCATGTAGCAAAGCCAAAACTAAAATAAGGAAACAGAGAACAGAAGCTTTGTAGCATGTAGCAAAGCCAAAACCAAAATAAGGAAACAGAGAACAGAAGCTTTGTAGCATGTAGCAAAGCCAAAACCAAAATAAGGAAACAGAGAACAGAAGCTTTGTAGCATGTTGCAAAGCCAAAACCAAAATAAGGAAACAGAGAACAGAAGCTTTGTAGCATGTAGCAAAGCCAAAACCAAAATAAGGAAACAGAGAACAGAAGCTTTGTAGCATGAAGCAAAGGCAAAACTAAAATAAGGAAACAGAGAACAGAAGCTTTGTAGCATGAAGCAAAGGCAAAACTAAAATAAGGAAACAGAGAACAGAAGCTTTGTAGCATGAAGCAAAGGCAAAACTAAAATAAGGAAACAGAGAACAGAAGCTTTGTAGCATGTAGCAAAGCCAAAACCAAAATAAGGAAACAGAGA
The DNA here is from genome assembly GCF_019279795.1 of Protopterus annectens. Taxonomy (NCBI): domain Eukaryota; kingdom Metazoa; phylum Chordata; order Ceratodontiformes; family Protopteridae; genus Protopterus; species Protopterus annectens. The sequence goes on along the minus strand of NC_056726.1, from coordinate 1,523,442,284 downwards.
ACAGAAGCTTTGTAGCATGTAGCAAAGCCAAAACCAAAATAAGGAAACAGAGAACAGAAGCTTTGTAGCATGTAACAAAGCCAAAACTAAAATAAGGAAACAGAACAGAAGCTTTGTAGCATGTAGCAAAGCCAAAGCTGATATGTAGAACATTATTAAATCTGCCGAGAGCTGTTGCTTGGCTTTGTAGCCATTTTAGCCAAATTATGGAACTCCATTCCACCCACAATTACCTTCATACTATCATGCTCCCACTTCAAAACTTTACTGAAAGCGCACCTAAAAACATGCTGGCTATGCCCTTGCAACTCCCACTTTAATATCACCCTCCCCATCCAACCACTACCTTTCTTTCCACCCCACTAACTACCTTGATTATAGCAAGCTCAGATGCTCATAAGCCAGTACTTATTACACAACAGGAACTTCTTATTGTAACATTTGTTAATGTCTGTTATGTACTTCATAGATAAAGATTCTAGTTGTCTACTGATGTACTATGTTCTTCATCTGTAAATATGTTGTAAGTAATTGCTATGTTAAATTGTTAATCACTATGTAATCCAATGTAACTACCGTGTGTTTATTTTAACTGTGGAGCTTTTCTCCCCGGGCCTCCGCTGAAAATGGACCTACGTTCAGTCAGACACTCCCGGTCAACAAATGTAAATAAATAAATAAAATAAATAAATTGTAGCATGTAGCAAAGCCAACGCTGATATGTAATACGTTATTAAGTCTGCCAGGAGCTGTTGCATGGCTTTGTAGCATGTAGCAAAGCCAAAGCTGATATGTAATACGTTACTAAGTCTGCCAGGAGCTGTTCCATGGCTTTGTAGCATGTAGCAAAGCCAAAGCTGATATGTAGTACGTTATTAAGTCTGCCAGGAGCTGTTCCATGGCTTTGTAGCATGTAGCAAAGCCAAAGCTGATATGTAGTACGTTATTAAGTCTGCCAGGAGCTGTTCCATGGCTTTGTAGCATGTAGCAAAGCCAAAGCTGATATGTAATACGTTATTAAGTCTGCCAGGAGCTGTTCCATGGCTTTGTAGCATGTAGCAAAGCCAAAGCTGATATGTAGTACGTTATTAAGTCTGCCAGGAGCTGTTGCATGGCTTTGTAGCATGTAGCAAAGCCAACACTGATATGTAATACGTTATTAAGTCTGCCAGGAGCTGTTGCATGGCTTTGTAGCATGTAACAAAGCTAAAGCTGATATGTAGTACGTTAAGTCTGCCAGGAGCTGTTGGATAGCTAGCTTACATGTGTAAGATGTAAGAACAGTAAAAACATTAGTCTACTTTTGGAAGATGCAAAGATCAAAGTCATAATTCTGGGCATTCAGTTTCTTAGCGGAACTAATAGTTACACTGTTATTCAGATTCCTGTTTTATTGAACACATCTTCAAAATTATTTAAATAATATGTTTAAATTATCAATCTGAAATACAAAAAAAAAGTCTTTATGGAGATCATTGTACAAACTCTGGTTTATTTATGCTGTATGTTTTTATAGTCAAACTCATCACTTATGAGGTTTTAATTCCCAGCTTTTGTGATGTGAGATCATGTGCGTCCGTGTGTGTATGTGTGTGTATGTGTGTGTGTGTGTGTGTGTGTGTGTGTGTGTGTGTGTGTGTGAGAGAGTGTGTGTGTGTGTGTGTGTGTGTGTGTGTGTGTGTGTGTGTGTGTGTGTGTGTGTTAGTTAAATTATATAAATTGAGGCAAAAACTGGTGATTTTCACCAGATGAAAGAGTGTAAGTGACCCAAAATGTATACAAGGTGCATAAATAACATCTACAGCAGTACCACAAACAGGTCGCTGTAAACATAGTGATATTTCTTTAAAAATACTTATTCTGCTGTACTTATTTCTTTGCAAACAGAAAGCTGAGCCTCCATCCGTCTTAGTGAGAACATGTTTTCTTAATGAGAATTTGGGTGTAATATAACAAGTGGGGAATTTGGGTGTAATATAACAAGAGGGCTGAAGTGTGAAGGCTGCCAGCCTAACTAGATAGAATTTTGTAGATAATTCTATGTCATTTGCAAATATTAATATAATCCACAGGCTTGGTTTACAAATGTAAAGAGAACTATATGTTATGATTAAACCATATGCTGTACTGCGCTTCAAAATTGTGATCACAGTGCACCCTGCTGGAAGAAAGCTGATAAGACAAGCATTTTATGACTGTTTGATCTCAAGCTGGGAGACAGGATGTCTGAACTAAGGAATTCTTCTATTGTCTTAGGATAAGAGTTAATTACTAGATTTTACGTGTAAAATGTCTTTTATTGCTGTGGTTTCCTGAAGATGCAGATTACAAAATGAAATGTAAATTCTGAGTTTCTGTTAGCCTGGGAAACTAAATCAGAACTGTTAAGAATGATGTACTGTGAAATGACTCAACAGTGCTGTGTTATCAATTTAAGACTTTCTCAAAGAGAAAGATAGAGCATTTTGGATTTTGTCTGAATAACATCCACTCACCAGCACTTGCTTGCTCTGTATGTAAGTAAAATATTTATTTAGAACAGTGATTCATTTTAGAGATAAACAGAAATAGCCAGATTAGTCTAGCTGTTTTCTATATTTATGTCAGACTATTCTACAGTATTATTTTAAAGCATTTTCCTGTGATTTCAGAACTCTGTAATGTCATTGTGTTGAAGTAATAAGTATTATCTTGTGTTATTATTTATTATTACATATTTTAAACCTTTCAACTGTGGCTGTTTTGTGTAGATATAATTTAATCTCTAGAGTACTTGCAGTCTGTCCTTTGATAGTCACATCATCACAGTAGTCAGGAAGTCCTTCTACGTGGCACACCTCATCATAAAAGGGTTCTCATCCAGGAAAAAAGAGGTCATTGTTCCCCTCTACTCGACACTCATTAGACCCATTATAGAGTACAACGCCCCTTTTGGAATGTACCTCATAAGACATCTGCAGCAGCTGGAAAGGCCACAGAAGTACCTCACAAAGAGGATTACTGGCCTCAAACAAATACCCTACACTGACCACCTCAGAAAACTCCAGCATTACTCTGTAGCATATCGCCTACTCCAAGGAGATCTCTGCCTAACATATAAAGCTATGTCAAACCCAGAGCTGTTGGACATGCTACACCTAAATAAATTCCAATCCCTTCGAGCTACATGCTCTAGGGACCTAAACCTTGTCACCACAATAAACAGGACACGTTGGAGGGATAGATTCCTGTCCCAGAGACTTTCTATACTCTGGAACAAGCTACCCATATATGTCAAGCAAAGTTCTTCATTAGCACTCTTCAAGAAAAATCTTGATGAGTGGATGGGAAATAGGAAATACACCCCGGGGATCACTTCTGTGTCTCTGCTGGACAGTGGCACAGGAAAATAACTTTCTTGGGTGGCGTAAGCTATGGGACCTTGCTGGCTAGGCTTACATAGGCCCTTGGGCCAATAGCCTATTACCTACCTATGAACCTATAAGTATTTGGTGATGTTGTATAGGCCACTCCAATAGCCTTAGCCCTGGGTTGCACTTACTGTTTGGATAAAAATAATATTACACAGTGAAACTGGTCACTCTTTGATAAGGGCCTGTATAGTAGCTGATAAGAGTAGTTGGTGGCAGTGGATTCCTACCTTATAGCCTGGGCAGAAAGGGGCAAAGCTGGAGAACCTGTGCCAGCCTTTCCCAGGAGTGTCTGTGTGGTTGTATATAACTCATATCTTAAAGTGTGTCAGCTACTTGGGCAGGGACATGAAGCACTGGTTGGAGAGAGAGGGTGCTGGAGGTTTTAGCTTGACCACTAGACTGAGATCTGTACCCTATAGCTGTGCCAGTGGAGATTCTTATTGGGGATCCGGAGAGAAAGGGAGAAACCAGCCCCAGACTGACTGTGATCTCTGTGTGCTCTTAAGGGAAATTGTACTTTACTGTGTATGTACTTGTCATCCTTCCCAATGTGCACATCCCTCACTGGTGCTAGTGGTGAGGATTGAGGCTCCCTGATTACTGTGCCAGTGCATGGGTGTCACAGAAAGACTATCAAACAAAGATCATTTGCATTTTGTGAAAGTGGATCGGTAAGCAGAATAGTGGCTCTAGGGAGAGACAAAGAATCAACCACAATTAATAGAGGCCTAAACGAAGAATCTGGAAACTTCTCCAGATGAAGAAATTCCTAGAGACCAACAAACCAAGAATAATATAACCATGAGTATAACACTGAGTTAAAGGTACTTGCTTTGTTTTTAGTTAAACCAAACATTTTGTTCTGTCTGGAAGAACCTGCCTTTCACTTTCATTATCATACAATAAACTGCATTTCTTTATAGAACTGCCATCTCAATTGATTTATTCCTCCCAGACCCACAAACACACACACATACACACACACACACACACACACACACACACACACACACACACACACACACACACACACACACACACACACACACACACAAAACCACTTGTATATCTCACATAAACACACGTGTAGTCACATATACACCTTCCATACATGTGCACTCACACACACACACACACACACACACACACACACACACACACACACACACACACACACACACACACACACTCACACATGCACTCCCAATGCACACATGCAATGACATATATGTATAGTACTGAACAAATCTTTTTACCCAAGGATGCAATCTAAACAGGGTGAAGTGGAGTGCAGCAGACATGCTATGCTGTGCTACAGTCTGTCCTGCTCAGGTGTGCCTACTCATAGCTGTATTGGACCACTGCTGATTTGTTTGGCTCCTCTGTAATATTACTGTGCATGAACTGCTGTACCTGAGTCAACAAACTGAGCTGCGCAATGTAGGACCTTACTTTACAGAAGCCATGCGCGTAGACTGAGACATATGCACATCACACTGGAGAAACAAAGTGCAGAATCCTCCTTTATGTAAGTCACACAAACTGACTGCAACATGTGCTGTCACTCTGGAGAACTAAAGTGCAGAATCTCACTTTACATAAGCCATGTCCACAGACTATGACATGTGCATGTCACTCTGGAGAAGTGAAGTGTAGAATCCTACTTTACATAAGCCATGTCCTCAGATTATGGCATGTGCATGCCCCTCTGGGGAAGTGAAGTATTGAATCCTACTTTACATAAGCCACGTCCTTAGACTGTGGCATGTGCATGTCCCTCTGAAAAAGTGAAGTGTAAAAGCCTACTTCATATAAACATTGTCGACAGACCATGGTATGTGCGTGTCACTGTTGGGAAGTGAAGTGTGAAATCCTACTTTACATAGGCCACAACCGACTGTGGCATGTTCATGTCACCCTGGGGAAGTGAAGTGCAGAATTCTACTTTACATAAGCCACGGCCACAGATTGTGGCATGTACATGTCACTCTGGGGGAAGTGAAGTGCAGAAGCCTACTTTACATAAACATTGTCCACAGACCATGTCATGCTCATGTCACCCTGGGGAAGTGAAGTGCAGAATTCTACTTTACATTAAGTCATGTCCACAGACCATGGCATGTGCGTGTCACTCTAGAGAAGTGAGCAGTGAGCCACCCTGCTGAGCCACAAGCTCTTTGATGCTAAAGAGATCAGCAGTTTTCTGAATTAGGGTCCCTTTAAATTAATTGGAAAAGACACAACTACTGGATCTTGGAGAACTCAGTGGATACAGCTCCATATCCCAAATAAAGACAATGAACATTTTACACTGAACTTTCAAACTTCCTGGGGCTCTGCCTTGGCACATGGAGGTAAGGTTTGTGATATGTTTGGAGGGGATATCCGCCTGCTATGAGGTTTGTCATCACTGCGTGATAGGTGTGTGTGATAACATTGCTCATTAGTTCAGCAAATGCTTGGTCATATCTTTTAGGCTACATACATAGATATAAAAGGCTTTATGATTATCCATGGCTGTGATTGCTAATTATTTGTCAAAGTTACCCTTAGAGGATTGGAGATGTCTTATCTGCCTGGTGAGGCTGAGGAGGGTGCATTTCCATTGTTGGATCCTTGCCTTAGTTTTGTTAGACAGCAACTTTTTTGTATTTGTTGTAAAGCTTGTTGATGCTGGATGTCCACCAGGGTAGCTTTTTCTTACTTGGAGCTCTGGCTTTGATTCCCTTTGGAACAGCTTATTCTGTATACTTATACATGTAATTGTACAGGGCGTTTGTGTAAGCTTTGCTGTAGTTACCACTTCCAGCTGGAGACAGGCTTGGAATGCATTTATACCTTCCTCTAGGAGGGTATACTTTGCTTTGGTAAAGTTTGTTAGCCTGACTTCACCCTTTGTGATTTCTAGTGTTAGTCCTAGTTTGAAGGCAACTGATTTGTGGTCAGATTTAACTAATGAGGGTCTGACAGTTGCGGTGGTGCATCTGTTTGTTGTGTTAGTCAGGACCAGATCTAGTATGTTTGTTCCTCTTGTTGGGGTTTGAACAATTTGTTCCAGGGCATTTAAATTAACAAAGTCAAGGAACTTTTGCACTAGTGAGTTAGCGACTGAGTAGGTTTCCCAGTTGATGATGGGATAATTGAAATCCCCCATGACCAGAGTGTTTGGTAATATTTGTATTGACTCCAGTTTGGTCAAGTAGGCTTCGTGCGCATCATGATCCATGGAGGGGGACCTATAACAAGCTATGACTATAATGGGGGTCTTACCCACAGTAATCTGAACTTGAAGTACCTCCATGGAGTTGTCCAGTCTAACTAGTTGGGGGTGAAGTTATCTTTAATATAGATAGAAACACTACCTCCTTTGGTTCTCACGTGTTTGTTTTACAGTCTGAAGGTGAGGAAGACCTTGTAGCCTTGCAAGGTCAAGGTACTCTCTGAGCCCTTGAACCAGGTTTCTGTGACTGCACAGACATCTACATCCTCCAGTGATAGAAGTGCTTCCAGGGTGTACAGTTTCTGGTTTAAGTTCCTAGCATTTAGCAGCATAACCCTTATTTTGTTATGGTTGGCAATTTTCACGCAGGCTATTTTGTTTTTGGGACCTTGCCTAAAAAGCCAGTATGGGGAAGGAAAGAGCCTAGCACAAGTAAATTTTCCAGCCTGCTAAATTAATACTTTGTCAAATAGAGTAACCAGCATTTAATTATTCTTTTATTTTCTATTTATTTACTTTTTTGCCAAACTGTCAATTAAATAGGCTGGCAATTACATAATTGCTTCCCAATTACTTAAACATGTGAATTAAGAGTAATTACTTTGGAAACTTTAATATATTAGACTTCCATCAGTGCCACAAAATGGATGTGGTGGCTTATTCCATATTCAGAAGCATCGTTAAAGTTTTTAGAAGATAATTTTACACAAAAAGAGTATCTGCATGCATAATGATGTTTTCAAACCTTTTTCCAGTGAAAAGAAAAGTTTGATTCCCACCATTAAACATACTCTTTAACAAAGCAGTGCACCCACAAATATTAGTGGAAGGTTTCCACTTTAGCTATAATTCTAACCTCATCCGTCTTCATCTTCAGTTTGTCTTCTTCACTTGTTACCACACAACAAAGTGTGTCCACCTTTTTTTTCTATCTCTTCTCTCTTACACAGTACACATAACTAACCTACAAAGTCTGTCCTTATAAATTAACTCCTTTGCTCCTGTCACTGTTTCATAATTGTGTGGTCTACATGTGCAAATTTCCTAACATACTGTAACATTTCACAAACTAAACACAAGGTATCAAGTAGGACAGATGAGAACTCTGTCCTGGGGCCAAAACAACTTTTATACTCCTTGACTAAGCTTATTTCATGGGATATACTTGTACCGTAAGGAATTTTCCCAGTACTCAGTACTCTTTTATGCTGTGTGGATTACAGGTTATCATGATGCCTAAATCCTTTCCTCAGCAAACACTTCTACATTGGCCCCAAAATGTGTGCGCATGTTTTTTTTTTATTCATTTTATTCCAAAAACAGTTTTATACTTCCTAACATTAAATCCCAGCTGCTACCTATCTGCACACATGCAAGATGTTTCAAAACTTTGTGAAGGATAACCTCCCAATCTGTGACTACATCTCCAGATTTCATATCATCAGGACATGAGCGTATTGTATTCTCCACCCACAAAAGTGTTTGATACAAGATAATAAATGGAACATCCCTAAATAAGACCTCTGTGGCACACACTGCTACATATATGGTCCATCCCTAAATGAGACCTCTGTGGCACACACTGTTACATATATGGTCCATCCCTAAATGAGACCTTTGTGGCACACACTGTTAGATATATGGTCCATCCCTAAATGAGACCTCTGTGACACACACTGTTACATATATGATCCATCCCTAAATAAGACCTCTGTGACACACACTGTTACATATATGGTTCATCCCTAAATGAGACCTCTGTGACACACAATGCTACATATATGGTCCATCCCTAAATGAGACCTTTGTGACACACACTCTTACATATATGGTCCATTCCTAAATGAGACCTCTGTGACACACACTGTTACATATATGGTCCATCTCTAAATGAGACCTCTGTGACAAACACTGTTATATATATGGTCCATTCCTAAATGAGACCTTTGTGATACACACTGTTACTTATAGCCCTCTTCTCTGATACTTCTGTAAACAACAGCATCAGTTTCTTAAGCAGTAACCACTGTTCAGCAAGTCTAACTATTTTGGGTTCAGTCTCACCTTCAACCCCTTAACTTTTTAATTAAGTTTTCTGTGAAGAAAAGAGTTAACAGTTTTAATAACATCTAAATAAATCACATACCACATCTGGTTTACACCTCCTACATCAGCCTTCTATCCAAAAATAAAAAAAGAAAGTGGTTCATAAAGGACTTTAAATAAGTAATAATCCACAGAGAGGGGTGCACAAACTTTCATGTCAGCCATTATTGCTAAAGCACATCCTGGAAGCATTTCTGATCTTCTTCTGTGTACAGTTTGCTACAATTAATGAAGTATGTAATGCCACATACATTTAGAACTGTAACGTGTTATAAATGACACATGCATTTACAACTGTAACGTGTTATAAATGACACATGCATTTAGAACTGTAATGGATTATAATAGTACTCTGAGGCAGGGGTGATACCACACTTGGCTGCACCTTTAATCACATTATAGCATCAATGGTTATGCTGACCAATGTCATAAGTTCTAGGAATACTGTGCTGCTTAAATTATTGTTTCTTTTCTAACTGAGTGGTCTGTTTCCAGTGGATTTAGCTATTGCATTATTCATGTGGGTGTGAACTGGATTAGGATATCTGAACCTGTGAGAATTAAGTTTGTATAACTCCCACTGACTCAGAGGTGTCAATCCTCAAACTAGCTATACAAATATAGTAACAGACTTGCTTTGTTTACTGAATTGTAAAGCTTCTTCTCCTGTACTGGCACACAAGCCTCAGTGAATATGTACATATTGAGAAGGTGATATTTCTTAATACAGTATAATCAGCTTTCATTATATACATTATCTGTCAGGGACCATTGATGATAAGTGTTCAGAGCTCCAGGGAACAAAATCTGCCTTCCTCTCACAGTTAGGAAATGCTTCAGGACTGGGTGTTCTAGTTCTGCACATGTTGGCTGTTGTCACTCAAATGGCCTCCAACTAACATTACACACACAAACAAAAAGGGACACATTCCCTTGCATGCACACACACACACACACACACACACACACACACACACACACACACACACACACACACACACACACACACACACACACACTCCACCAGTATCTAAAGATCACGGCTTCAAGTAGCATCACAGAAAAGCCAAACACTCACAAGTACTTCACACTATATCCACTGACACGGCGTCAAAGTCTTTGCTGCCTGCTGATATGTCTTGCTATTTATAACAAAACTGTTGCACTGTAGCTTGTAAATGTAACAAATTGCAATTTAGCAACACAACTACTATAATTTTGCTTCCTTCTTACAACACACTTCTGTATTAGCTCTGTTCTTGTGACAGTTCATAGGTTCATAGGTTCATACTAGACTATCTGCCCTAGGGCATTTATAAGCCTAGCCAGAATGTGTTTGGCTTTCGCCACCCACTTTAAATTCATTTTGCTATGCCCTTTTTCGAGGTTAGTATACTGTGCCTCTGTCTAACAGTGACACAGAAGTGATACCCGGGGTAAACCTACGATCTCCCATCCACTCATCAAGATTCCTCTTGAAGAGAGTCAATGAGGGACTCTGCCTAACCTGGACTGGTATTTTATTCCAGAGTGAAGGGAGCCTCTGGGTTATGAATCTGTCCCTCCAGCATGTCCTATTTATTTCAGTGCTGAGGTTCAAGTCTCTCGAGCACGTAGCTCGATGGGATTTGGATTTTCTGAGGTGCAGCATGTCCATTAATTTCGGGTTGGACATGGCTTTATATGTCAGGCACAGATCGCAGTTGCTGTGAATTTTCTGAATGATGTATGTCCTTGTTACTGTTATTCTTTTAAGAGGATGTGATGCGTATGGCTTCTTTATCAATTTCTCCTTTGTTATTTCGCACTTTATTTGGGATTTAGCCAAGATAAAAAAGGCATGTTTTGAAAGTGATACTGTAATTCATTTATCAAACAAACTTCTGAATTAAACACAGTAAGTACTGAAAATGGAGGGATTGATAAATATTTAAAAATTTAAAAACATGTTTTATATGTTGGCCATATCTTACTTGGGCAAAAAGGAAGTTTCTTTGTTCACCAGTGAGAGTGGGGAGCTCTGAACAGCCTACCTGCCCTTGGAGGAGGGGTTTCTGCACAGAAACTGTAGTTTTATTGACCATTTAGGGATAGTTTCTATCTCTTTAATCTTTCTGATATAAAAAACACATTTGCACATTTTTTGTGTTTGCACAACCTCAGCAGATCCTGCCCAGGTGTCCTGCAAAGACCTACAGCACCAGAGAGACAAAAGGTGAGACTTTGGAGTGTTTAAGTACCTTTTTTTAATTTTTCTTGTTGCTTATTGCTATTTCCACCTAAACGCTTGTTTTCTGGCATTTATTGCTTCTCAGAATGCTCATTTTACACTGAAATTGCATTTATTTGTGCCTGCACTTTAAAATTCATTTTTTGTTGTAAATTGTATTTTTAACTGTTACTGGCTTCCCACTCAAGTGCAACAGCCATTACTGCACTATAAAAGTGTTTTTGCATTTGTTTCTACTGTTTTCTTGAAAAAAACAAAAACATCTTGCTATTTTCCCACCTTGCTAAGCTAGAAAAGTCCAGTTTTAGATACCTTCTGATACCTAGACTGTGATTAAGCTTCTGTGTTTGGCCATACCCTACTTGGGCAAAAAGGAAGTTTCTTTGTTCACCAGTGAGAGTGGGGAGCTATGAACAGCCTACCTGCCCTTGGAGGAGTGGTTTCTGCCCAGAAACTGTACTTGTATTGGCCATTTTGGGCTAATTTCTATCTTTTTAATCTTTCTGATATAAAAAGCGCATTTGCGTGCCGGTTAGCTAGGGTTAAATTATTCCCGACTCCACGGTCTACTCTTCAGTTTTTCCCTTGGAACTAGAAAGCCTTCAACTTTAGCACTCAAACCATTCATTTTACAGCCCAGCACTTGCTTAAAACTCATAACAAGCACTAAGTACCCCTAGCACTAGCCCCCTTATACTGTCCAGAAGGATAAGCCTCTCTATTCGTCCCCACCAGTAAATCAGAAAAACAGCTCACTCTACCTATTCAGGCATGTCCAAAGGGCAGTTTCCGGTGTACTCTCCAGTCCAGCTGGTGAATCTGGGCATTTTGAGGCAATGTTACAACTGCCTCATGTACACAGACAACCCTCTCGTCCTACCACCAAACATTAATATATGCGAGAGATGCAATTATACAGCCAGACTGGAGGCAAAGTTCTCTCAGACCCAGACTGTAACTGACTGTCAAGAGGAGAAGGGTAATACTTGCAACACACCACCAGTCTTACATAGACCTAACAAACCAACACAGGCAAATAACACACATAAATACATGAAAACATACTAGGAGGCTCTAAATAAAAATCCGCAAAAGCAACAGAGACCTCCAAAGCAGACATCCAAGCAACCTCCACAACCCATCACCAACCATGAAACACATACTTCACATAATCAGTGTGCCATGCAATCACAACCCTTAAGGCAAAATAACATACCAAACACACTAGTGATAGGCGACTCTATAGTCAGGCACACTGATGTCCCACTAACAAGGCTGGACAAGGAGATGGTTAGAGTTAGCTGCCTGTCGGGCGCCAGGATCCACCACATAATACAAGCACTCAGGTCACTCCAGAACAAGTACAAATACGACTCTGTCATTGTACATGTTGGTGTGAATGACCTGAGACGTGCCTCCCTGGACTACATGAAAAGTGACATGGAAGAGCTCTCTGATCATGTAGCCCAGGCAGGTATGACCCTGACCCAGAGTAGCATCCTGCCCTCACCAAGAATGATGCCGCAGTATAAAGAAAAAATGATCAACTTCAACAATTGGCTAAGTTTCTGTTGTCATTCAAAGGGGATCCAGTATCTGTCTGCCTGGGATGACATGCTCGACAAGTCACGTTGCTTCGCAAGAGATGGCTTGCACCTGTCACCCTTAGGCGTTCGAATACTGGCAAAAGCTCTTGCCGCCTCCATAGTGCCTTTTTTAGGCAAGGCTCAAAAGACAAACCCACCACCATAATTAGCACAAGTAACCAAAAACTGAGGGTAATGCTACTCAATGCCAGAAGTCTAAATCTCATAATGCATGCACTCGAGGCACTCCTCATTATGGAGAACATCGATATCTGTGCAGTAACAGAAACCTGGTTTAAGGCTCCAGAGAGCACCCCAGCACTACCAGGCTATAACTCAACTCATACCATACCTTTTGGCCACAGAACCCAGACCGAAACACAAAAGACGGGGGTGTATCCATATTCATCAAGGACACTCACACCTCCAGGTTAGTGGAGCAACACGATGCATCAGAGATCGTCCAAGTGCAACTAACAACGGGCAAAACTGCAATCCAAATTGTAGCTTGCTACAGATCACCCACCATGACCCAGGACCCCCATTCCACATTTCTGGAGACTCTGGGAAATATGAAGGTCCTACCAAACACCCTAATACTGGGTGATTTCAACTACCCAGACATTAACCGGGATAACTACTTAAGTACTAACTCCCCTTGCCCAACGCTTCCTCGAATTTATAAACTCAAACACCCTGGATCAATTGGTCAACACCCCCACCAGAGGGAACAACATATTGGACCTGGTCATCACCAACATGGGTGACCAGTGTTCCACACCTGACATTAACCCCTCGCTGGTTAGATCAGACCGTAGACTAATCACTCTGGATATTCACATTCCGTCCCCAACCTCACTCAAGGAAACCACCGTGAAAAACGTTTCAAAAGCAAACTTCACATTGCTTAAGACTGAGATGGAAAGGTTCACAACCCCCACACCAATGGACAATGCTGTCCAAGCTGCTGAAACCTATACAAAGGCACTCTATGATCATCTGCAGGAATGCATGGATCGTGCTATCCCAAGTAAAACCAAGACTCACTCCTCCAAGAAAAGGAAACCAGTCTGGTGGAACCCTGCCATAAACAGGCTCTACAATAGAATGAGGAAACTAGTACAGATAAGAGCAAAATCCCTAGAAGGAAAGACATCCCTGATTGGCCTATCTAGACCTCGCAAAGACTTTCAACACCATTCCCCATTCTGGTATTATAGACAAACTCACCAACCTGATCATTAACCCCTATGTCACAAGATGGGTTGCAAATTAGCTCATGGACAAAACCCACATGGTGAGAGTTGCAGGAGCTAGGTCCGACTCTAAACCAGTTACAAGTGGTGTCCCCCAAGGCTCAGTCCTAGGACCCCCTCCTGTTCAGTATATACTTCTCAGAGGTACAGGCAAGCACAAGAGGACTTTGGCTGTCCAAGTTCGCAGACGACTGCAAACTAGGAGCCATAATTGATGCTCCAGCTGATACAGACACCCTCCAGAAAGGTCTCACTGAGATTGATACCTGGTGTCAAAATCATGGCCTCAAGCTGAATGCCAAAATGTGCATAGTCATCCCCTTTGGAAAAAACAAAGTACTCGTGAACTACCATATAGGTGGCAGTCCCCTAAATACAGAAAAAGTAATAAGGGATCTGGGGACCCAAGTAGATAACAATCTCTTCTTTGATAATCATATTGCCAAGGTGGTTAGAAAATCCTTCTATTTGGCCCACCTAATCACAAAAGGGTTCGCATCCAGAACAAAGGAGGTTATTGTGCCTCTCTACTCATCACTTATTAGACCCATCATAGAATGCAATGCCCATTTGGGATGTACCTTACAAGACACCTGCAACAGTTGGAAAGACTACAAAAGTACCTCACCAAGAGGATTACTGGCCTCAAACAGATGACCTATGCAGCCCGACTAAAGAAACTCCAGCTGTACTCGGTTGCATACCGCTTACTCAGAGGTGATCTCTGCTTTTCATACAAGGCCATGTCCAACCCAGAATTGATGGATATGCTCCACCTAAAAAAACAAATCCCTGAGAGCCACACGCTCTAGGGATATAAACCTTACCACAATGATAAATAGGACGTGCTGGAGGGATAGATTCCTGACCCAGAGACTCCCCATGCTTTGGAACAAGATACCAATATACATCAGGCAGAGCCCCTCATTAGCACTCTTCAAGAGAAACCTTAATGGGTGGATGGGAAACAGAAAATTTACACCGGGGATCACTGCAGTGGCTTCGCTGGACAGAGGAGCAGGGAAATAATGTCTCTGCTCATCAGAGGCACAGGGAACTAAGGGGGTGGCCCTTGGGCAGATAGCCTAGTACTTACCTATGAACCTACCTATGAACCTTTAACATATAATAATACAGAAAAACATTAAAAGATTTAGTGAACATGTTTATTGAGATGATAAAACAATCACCATGACCCACCTTTTCTCCTTTTATTCCTGATTTTCCAGCTGGACCAACCTCTCCGATATCACCCTGTAAGTTAAATAATGGGAACCGTTAGTTACAGAGGGTACAAACAAAGAAAACCATTACAAGTGCGCAGAATACTGACCTCGGATTTGAGGTGGCCTGAGCTCCTTCTATGTCAGTACATTGTCTGCTCTACAACGCCTACCTAAAAAGTGACTAGTAAGCAGAAAATGCTGGCTACTCCTCCTAGACACACATCATATTACTGCTAGTCAAAACAAGTTATCAATTCAGCAACATTATCTTTTGTAGCAAACAGGATTAAGACAATGAAACGCACTGAATGATAGCCTGTAAACATGGGCAGAATTATTTCTACTGTATATGCTGATGTTAACTGACATTTTTTTACAGATGGTAATGTGCTTTTCCTGTCTGACGTTAAAAAGCCATGAATTTACTTAACAGTTCTGTCTATTTAGAAGGTAACAATTTTCATTACTTCAAATCATTGATAAATCAAATAATCAATCAATCAATCAATAATTGATTCACTCAAGTGTTGGGATGCATAACAAACTCACCCTTGTGAGAAACTAATTAGATGAAAACAATTTCCCCAGCAAGGTAACCTGCCATCATTTTAGTGAGACCCTACGACAGAGGGCAATAGGCAAGGCCATTGGTGAGATGCAGTAGAACATTTGCCCCATTCCCCACAGAAGTTTCCTTCAGGGGACTAACTGGGAGGCCCAGCCTTTGCAAGATTAATGGCCGGGACCTGTCTGTCCATTTACTGGCTCCTTTATCCTTCTTCCTAGCGTATTCATTCACAGCAGGTGTGGTTAACATCATTCCACCCACCTGAAGCATTCCTGCCTATCACTTTTGCAAAGACCACCCCATAAGTTATCTAGGAATATATCTAACCTCACCTCATTTAAATCAATCCCATCAGGCTAGTACCACTTACCAGTCTGCATAACTCGTGCCAGTTAGATAAATCAAAACTGAAACTGATACAGAGTAGCAGACATGCATTAAAAGCCAGGCTTTGCAGGTATGGTAAAAACATTTTTAAACAGTTAAACTCACTAGGTATGTGCCTCTAACTGGGGCAATCTGGGAGGAATGTCTGTGTGACCAGCACTGAGTCACACAGTAGTCACATGGAGGTTGCATGAATCAAACCTTGGTCTATAGGATAAATCTCATTTAGACCTTATTGCCACAATCCTCTGTTAAAAGGCCACCAGCCTAGCGGGACTGATACAGGTAACAAATGGATAAGTAAACTGGTTGAAAGACTTTTTTCAACCATGATGTGAGCCCAGTTGGACAATAACGTGATACTGTTAAATATAGGGCAATGAGAGATAGCATAAAATAAAGATACAATGCAGCTTAAAAGTATAAAATACAGTGATAAATACATAGAGACTTTAAGCGACATGTGAAGTAGTTCACAAAGAGTAGAAATTGTGCTTTTCTCCACAGGCCACGTCTGAAAATGGAAGTTGTGTTCAATCGGACTTTCCTGGTAAACAAAAGACAATAAATAAATAAACAATAAAAATACAATATTTGCAGGGGTGTATGATAAGAAAGTTAGACCAGGGAACAACAGTGTAAATGGCAGAATTATAAACCCTTATCAATGAAACACTGGTGTGCAATGGCCTTATGGGGCTGCTCAGCCAGGCTTGTTTTGAAATCTTTTAGTAAGATGCTACCCCTATGTTCAGTGTGGAGATTGTTCCAAAAGGCAGGGTCAAGTCTAGACAAGGCTCTTTCTCCAGCTATGGCTTTAAATCAGGGTCTTTGAATGGCAATATGAGTAGGTTGTGAATTTCTTTCAGAATAATTTGAGTTTTTAATGTGGAGTGCTCCACATTAATGGAGGGCAGTAACCTTCATGTAATATTTTAAATATTGGCGAACCAAGAAAATAGGTAGATGTTTCATTCACTGGTAGCCAATTTAATTTTTGTACATGAAGGCAGTGCTGATTGATGCTAGCTGCCAGCAGGGCAAATAACACATTTTGTTTACTGTGCTTTGAAGTTTTCTACTGTTTTGTGAAGAAAGGAAAGCTAGGAATGGAAGTAGTACTCAAGGTTGGGGAGTAGACGGGAGGTGGGTGATTCGAGAACAGAGTTTTAGTTGAGAGACGAGGGTATGGGTGGTTATGTCAGTGCGGTTGGGAAGTGAAAAGAGCAGAATACGACTGAAATATTTATATTCCGTGATGAGGGGAATGACATTGTTTTGGTGTCACATATAGTAAAGGCCAGTATTTGCAGAGTATTTTTGTTGAGCACAAGAGTATTGTAATGTTTTTTATGGTTAAGAGTTTATTATAGGTGGTACAGTGGCAGAGTTTGGTGATGGACAGGTGTAACTGGGTTTTTAGATCCTTAGAGAGTTTGTTTCTAGTATGAATATGTCATCTGCTTAGTGCACAAAGTTTAAGGAGGAAACGTAATCTGATAAGCCATTAATGAACAAGGAGAAAAGAAAGGGTGCTAGTACTGGCCATTTGGGGCACCAGTGTTTAGGGTACCATGTGAGGAAAGAAGATCCTTCATATAAACTTGGACGGTTCTGTTTTCTAGATAATATTGGAATCAATTAATAGTAGTTTCACCAAAGTTTAACTTGAGAAGTTTGCTTATGAGAAGTTAATGGTCAGCTTTTTCAAAAGCTCTGGACATCCCTGCAGATATACTTTTAGTAACAAGGCCTTCATTAATATTGTGGTAGATAGAGTTAGTGGCTGTATATAAGGCTGTAAAACTACAAAAGGCATTTGTGAAGCCAGTTGTTTATCTGATAGGAGATTATAACTAGTAATATGCTTGAGCAGTTGTTTGTATAATAGTTTTTACAAATATTTTAGTAATGGCACAAAGAATAGAAATAGGTCTCCAGTCCTTAGGGGATTTTAGGTCAGGTACTTTTGGGAGCATGATAATGGCATCATATTTTAATTCAGGGGGTAGAATGCCTGTAGTAAGTGACAAATTACATTTTTATGTAAGGGCTTTACTATGCAGTTTGCTGATTTAGCTAAAAAAGTGGAGTGGAGCATGGAGTGTTTAGGGAAGGACTGTTTAAGGTTGGTAAACATGCTTTTGGATTACTTTATGGTGATTTATTTAATGTGGAAGGAGACTGCCAATTCTGCTAGGGTGTTAAAGCTTGTTTTCATTATTATTATTTTGTGGGACTGTGAATTATTACTAGTAGGGATGAAAGTATTAGTTATTTCATTGATGAAGGATAGCAGGAAGCATTTAAAAATTCTCAGCTTTGTTATTTCCACTGTTGCTATTGCTAGAAATTTGTTGCTGAATGTTATCACATATGTATCCAGTAAGTTGACTGATTTGCTTCCAGAAGTGTTTGGGGCTAGATAAAGCAACTATTTATGTATCCATAGGTTCATAGGTTCACAGGTTCATAGGTTCATATGTGTTTACTAGGCTAACGACCCCAAGGGCCTTTTTATGCCTAGCCATGCATCCCAAATCTCTTACAAGTACTTGTTTATTCCTAAAGTATGTGACCTTTTGCAGCATTTATTGCTATTCTTCTTTGCTTTCTTAGGTTAAGGTACTTTTGGTGGAGATTTATATCATTTGACTATGTTTCCATGTTTTCCAAACTAGAGCTGTGAGAGTATTAAAGAAGTACACAATGATAAACAACTGTACGCACACGCATTAAGGGAGTAGTCTAATTCTGTTGTGGAGTCAGGAATGTGATGAAGAGGTTCCAAGATGATAAGACTGAGTTGTTGTTGAAGTATGGCTGCATGGTGGTCAGGAAAAGGTCTGCCACACACTATTTGGAGGTGAGGTTTAGGTGTTTTGAAAGACCCATGCTGAAAGAACAGGAAGTTGGTCACCAAAGGAGTTGAGAAGTGTGGACATGGCTAAGTGGTGGTGTCCTATGTTTGAACGTGTAAGATCAAGTGTGGTGTGTTTGCCCATTTGAGAACTAAGTGGGTATTTAATTAATTTTTCTTTTATTTAGTTGTGTAAGATCCATTTTGCATCAACATTAGTGTCACCTAAATAAATGTTATTTTTATTGCAGCCATTTGGGAGTATTTCAGAGAGTGTAACTTTTATAGCAGTAGGTGAAGATGGGAGTGAGATGTACACAGCAGGAATGTCAAGGTGAGTGTGCTAAGGAGATGCAAGCTCGGATCCACTTTGGTGAATTGTCATTTATTTGACGAATGGCAGTGAAGGAGCAAAGTTCTATACAGGACGAGTGCTTTTCAGTAGTAGCACAACTCATCCTCCAATTCTTTTAACTGGCCTGTTGCCATATAAAATACTATAGTTTATTTCAAGGTAGCAGAGGGGCAGCAGATACTTTATGCCAAGTTTAAGAGATGGCTAGTATATGGGATTGGTCTCTTTTAATCCATGCTTTTAATGAAGCCTATTTGTTGCTAACAATATGCACATTAGCACTACTTATATTATGAGGTTGTCATCCCTTATTATGTTATTACTGTCCATGCTAGTTGTAGAAGTTATGTTGGAGAAGTTAGGTTGCACGGGAAGGCCTGGGTTGGATCGAATATTCTCTGATCTTAGAAGCTTTAGCAGTAGAAGGCATTTTAAATGTTTAAAGAGATTCTTAATTGTGATTGTGTTTTTGCCTTGTTGTAGGTTGTATGTTTGGATGATAAATTATTTCTTAGTAATACAGGTCGGGCATTGAGTGTAGTGATTCAAGTTAAAAGGGATTTGGATGGAGATATATTCAGACAAACATATGCCAAAAGGTTCATACTCAATAACTGGTCTAATATGATAAGAGTTATGGGAACAAAGACTTGTGTGGCTCTAATAGAGATGCCTTTGGAAATTAATAAGTCAGACAGAAGGCCTTTCAAACTGCTGTGTTGATATGATGGTTAAATGATAAGGAATTATCAACAAGGGTATGTCACCTATATGGTATGTGAAAATGTCTTGTTTACCAAAATGAACTATGCCATATCTTATCGCATTTAATTTGAGAGCATTGCCCTTGCACCAGTAGTTAACATGGTCTGACCCTTGGATCAATTGTGAGTCAGGGGAAAAGAATGAATAACAACACCCAATTTACAATCATCTAAAGCTTAGATAACTGCATACCAGAAATGCTGGCCTGAAGGTCTGAGATACAGATGTCAAATAAGAGAGAGTCCAACACTAAGGCTTGTGGTACACCATTGGTAATATTTTTGCTTTCAAAAGTGACACCTGCAACTCTAACCACACAGATTCTAATTGACAACCAATTTACTAACTAACCCTAACAGAATTATTTATATTCAGATTTACTAGTCTATCAATCACACCTGCATGGAGAATAGTGTCAAAGGCATTGGCCCGATCCAGATATGCTGTATGTACTGCATAACTTGCTATCCAGTATTTCGATTAATGTTTTAAATAAATTTATGAGGTTTAAGAAGTAGGACCTTTCTTTGACAAAGCAAAATTGATGAAGGTCCAGTACTGATTGTTCAAAATACTCAACTAAAGAAAATGATTTATACAACCAAAGTTGAATTCCTGAACAATCTCTCCACATATGTTGTCTCCCAGCTGATGTTATCAATGCCAGCACTGATTATTTTGCTAGATCCATTCCATTCTGAATGGAGCTCAGTATGCTCTATAAAATATATTTTGCTATAAAACAGGGTCTCTAAAAGAATGATACAATATCTTATAATCTTACCAAATTAACTTAAGATCCACTAAGTGAGACTGAAACTTTTTTATTCCAATCTGCAATAATTGTATGCATGTATGTGTCTTTATTTAACAGACAAAAAAATATATTGATCGAGAGAGAGAGGGAGGGAGAGATAGAGAGATAATCAGGCATTCTGATAAAGTTAGTAATTTTAACCTAGGATTTTTTTTACCAGCATAAATAACTTTAGCATTATAATCCCAAGTTCAAAAAAGAAGTTTCAATTTGTTACATCTTTTTGTAGCTCCTATAACAAACAAATTTATATAATGAAAAAATAGGTTGGATCGCTTCTCTTCTTAAATTTCCTTCAAACAATCTCATACTTCTCTTACAGGCATCACAGAAAATGTTCAATATATAACATTTTATTTATTTATTTATTTGCAGTTTGTTGCCAGGATGGTCCATTGGGCCACTAGGCGTATGCTTTCAATGGAATCATGAGGAGAAAAGCTCCAGTACATGAATCAAAACAATTAGAATGTAATTACAAAGCAATTATAACAATAGATAATGTAGCAATACCCAAAATGGGAAAACTAGAAAAACATGCATATATTAAGAAGAAAATACAGTGATTAAACAATTTCATTTCTGTTGGTTGCAATAGGTGCTTATTACAGTGTTATGCAATTATATTCATATACAAGTGTATAGATATAACAGATGCTTATTGGAGTAAAGCAATAATAGTAGGATGTTTGGATGCTTATTACAGTGTTATACAATTTTGTTTATATGGGCGGCCATGGTGGTACAGCGGTTAGCGTTGCTGCCTCACAGCAAGAGGTTCTCCGGTTCGATCCTTGGCTGGGGTGCCTTCTGTATGGAGTCTGCATGTCATCTCAGTAGTCACATGGGTTTCCTCCGGTTTCCTCCCAAAAACATTCAGTAGGTGGATTGGGCACTCTAAACTGAACCTGTGTGTGTGTGTGTGTGTGTGTGTGTGTGTGTGTGTGTGTGTGTGTGTGTGTGTGCCTTCTGTGGAAGTTTGGGTGCTGGGCTGGCAACTCAACACTGTAAAAAAAAAAAACTCCACTGCCAATCATGAGCGGATAGATGATCCACTGTGGTGACCTCTAACCAGGAAAAGCCAGAAGAAGAAGAAGATACAAATTTGTTTATATACAGGTGTATGAGTACAATAAATGCTTATTGCAGTTAAGTAATAATAGTAGGACGTTTGGAGGTCTGCTGAATGTAGGGGAATAGCTTGGGTTGGGAATTTCATGCAGGATGGGTACAGAAGCATTCCCATTTGGAAGTTGGATGGGACTGGAGTAAGGTTTTGAAGACAGATAGGTTGCTAGCTGTGCGGATTAGTGGAAGAAGAGAATTCCACAGGTGAGCTAGGGAGAAGGACAGAAGATTTTTGCCTGGAGGACGGGTGGGTTTGTGTAGCTCAATGAGATTTTGGGAGTTTGATCTTAGGGATTTATTGGGCTGGTGTATCTTATAGGTGGAGGCCAGGGAGGGGCAGAGAGATGGGTAAAGATGAGTTTATGGGCTTGAGTGAGTTGAATATAGGTGAGGTAGTTAGGTAGTTCTAGCCAGTTAAGTTTGTGAAGGGCAGTGCAGTAATGTGTTAGGGATCTGTGGCCTGTTGCAAATTTTGAAATGTTACAGTAACAGGACGATAGTTTAGCTTTTAGGGAGGATTGTAGGTTGGTGAGGAGTGGGGATCCATAAAGGTTAGTTTGGTGGCGAGGGAGATGTACCGATTGTGGCGATAGGGCATGCCAAGTTTCTTGTGTGTTTTCTTGATGTTTGCTTGAAAGTGAGTGTCAAACTTGAGTTGGTCATCGATTAGGACACCTAACAGTTTTGTATTATCTACTATTTCAAGGGGTGTATTATTCTGACTGGTGATGATGAAGGTATTTTTGTCTATGATGGTGGTTTTTGAAGGAGCAAATAGCATTAGTTTAGTTTTTGGGGCATTGAGTGCTAGATGGTTGTCTAGCATCCATTGTTCAGTTAAGGAGAAGGCATTTTGGGTTAGTTAGTTAGTTAGAATGGGGATGGAAGTGGCAGAACAGATTATGGTGGAGTCATCGGCATATTGGATGAGGTGAGTTTCAGGAATGGTCCGGTAGAAGTCATTTATGAAAATGTTAAATAGCAGGGGCCCAAGAACAGAACCTTGGGGTACTCCAGTGGGAGTACTGAGGAATGGGGATGTAGCTTCTTTCCATTTGACTGCCTGTTGCCTATCAGATAGGTAACTGGTAAACCATTTGATAGTGGTAGGGGAAAGGTTTAGTTCAGAGAGTTTGGTGAGGAGAAGGTTGTGAGAGATGGTGTCGAAGGCTTTGGATAGGTCTAGTAAGAAGGTGGACACAATAAGGCCGGAGTCATGGGCTTTGTTGATAGTTTTGAGGAAGGTAAGGAGAGCGTTGATGGTGCTGTGGCCAGGCCTGAAACCATGTTGTGTGGTGGTTAGGAGTTGGTTATTTATGAGATAGGGTAATAGTTGTAGGTGGATGCATTTTTCTAGCAGTTTGGAAATGGGGGATAGGATGGCAATTGGGCAAAAACTTTGGATATTATTATTGCTCCCACCTTTGTGAAGTGGAATAATGAAGGCCTTTGTCCAGGGTTGGGGTACCAGACCTTCTGTAATTGACCTGCTTATTAGGATACAGATGGGAAAAGCTATGGCATCTGCGGATATTTTTAAGAAGTAAGAGGGGAATTTGGTCTGGGACATTTGAACCTGGTTTCAGCTTTTGTAAGAGCTTTTTAATAGTAGGGATTGGGATGGGCTGTATGGAGAAGGGAGGGGGTATTAGAGGAGGGGAAAGTTGAGTGAGAAGAAGTACTAGAGGAGGAATAAGTGGGTGGCTGTAGGGGTGTAGAACTAGGATGGTTGGTGAAGGAGGAAGTTAGTTTGCCAATGGAGTCGATAAAGAAAGAATTGAATTGGGTAGCTAGGTCTATGTCAGTGGCATTTGAGTCAGGGCAGGGGTTTTCTTTTTTTCCTGGAGTAAGCAGAGGGGAGATAACCTGCCATTAAACAGAACCTTTGTTTCTAAAGACGTATCTAAACAAGGAAAATAAAGTATAGGAAGCATATAGATACTATTTTAATCACTTGTTGGACAGAAGGAAAATGTATTTCTTTAGACGGCTTGGTTTGAATCTAACAAAGTAGATGGACAAATATGCCATAGACCTGAATGTAATCTATATTTGTCTTCTTTAAAATGTTGTCAGTTATAAATTTTAACAACAAGACTGTACCCTAAGGAACAAGAATGGACCCCCCAGCAGACATTGTACTAACTAATGTATCTCAAGGAATTCTGGGAGAAACCCTCCTCCAAAAAAATGTTTCCGTATCCTTTTAAATTTATTGTACCAAACAGATTAAGAGGGATTTAAAAAACTCTTGATGTAAAAGGACCAAAGGGAATACATTTTAAGCTCCAAGAAATTTATACTTCCTGCGAAAGAAATCTTTATAATTTGCAATTAATTCAGAATAGCTAATGTCATTTCAGACAGAAAATGTGTCTGCATTTCAGTTATGTGCTTTCCATTATGAAAAAAGTGTCATCCTAAAATTTAAAGTTTTTAAGTTATCTATGAAAAAGATTTACAAACTTTAAGTGGGTAATGTTCAAATCTGACTCTTAAGTAAAATATTGGATCAATACCTAATAGAAAAATGCATGTAAATAAGAGACAGCCCTGGCAAACCCCTCTCAGTCGTTGGCACAGCCCCAACACCTTCTTATTTACTTCTAAATGATCATAAGTTTTTAGAACTAGCGCCTGCATTATATTAGAAACTTCATCTGGGATACAAATTAACTTACGTAATTGCATTAAATGCTATTACGTGTATCAATTATCTTATATGCATCTATAGCACAAAACACAGGATTGTCATTATCAGTGTTTTCCTTTTAAAGTGCCATATCTTTCCAGCCAAAAATCCAGACTGACTGTAGTGAATTAAATTAGAAAGATATAGTAAAATATACTTACTACTTTTAAAAAGATCTTATAATCTAAATTTAGCAAAGCTATTGGCCTATAATTTTCTGTATGTTATGTATCCTTATGTTTTTATTTTTGCCACAGAAAAAAATATTGTTCTATGAAAGATGAATGTGTTAGCAATCATTTATAAAATCTAAACAGATAAGGAATTAAACTACCTTGGAATTGTTTGTAAAACTCATCAAGAAAAACATCAGGTCCTTTAGCTTTATTAATACGTGATTCTTTATTGGTATCTTCATTTCAGTGGTGAAATGGTTCAAAAAATAAACAAATTTAGGGTCTACACTGACCAATTTAAAGTTTGCCTAAGAACTAAAAAAAAACAGTTATCTAATGCCAGCTTAAATGTTGATACATCATTTGCCAATCTTAAATGTCTAGGTAATGAATTCCACATCCGTCCTGTCCTAATATGAAAGAAAGATCTCTAACTTGAAGTTGGAAATAGGAATTCTTACATCTAAATTTTTATGCCTTGTACCAATGCCTGCAGTAACAGACAACAACGAATGTGCCTCAGTTTAGAAGAAATGATTTAAAGGAAGAGTTGCTTGATTTAATAGAAATGAATAGACTTAAGATCAATGAAAGAAATCAATTACAAAAAGTAAAGAGTAAAAATGTTAGAAGTGTGATAAAGCAAGAGAAGACGCTAATCAAGATATGAAGAGAAGAAAACAGGACATACCACTGTGCAGCTAAATTAATAACAGACGTGTTCTTACAACAAAAACGCAGAGCAAAAAGGAAAACGAAGGAAGGAAATACAATGCCTCATGGAAGCATCAAATAGAGAAAACCAGACAGCGATTAAGACAAGAATGTCATTGTTAGATAAGTGCAGAGGAGGGAACAGATCAGCAAAACTACTTAAAAAGACAGACGTGATAAAACAATGTACAGTAGCAGAACAGCTAAGGATCTCTAATACACTACTGGAAATAAACTAAAGATATCAGCACAGGCAGAAAACTTAGAAGAAATGCAAATAAACATAAACAAAAAGTACAAATAAGCAATTCAATGACGATGTAAAAAATGTTATCAATAATTGGGAAACAAAGCAAAAGGAATAGAGGCACTACCAAATAGGGAAGAAATAGACACATTCTGGAGAAATATCTATGAAGATCCTGTGGAACATAACAAAGATGCTGAATGGATAGAAGAAGTAAAAGAAAGAATAAGAAGTTTAAAGGTACAGGATATGAAATGGCATGAAGTAACAGCCAGAGAGACTGAAACAAATTTAAGAAAAGCTTCTAACTGGAAAACCCTAGGCTCAGATGCAGTACCTACATTTTGGCTAAAAGTATTAACATTTTTAGACAAAGATTTAGCCTTGAGTAAGAACTACTTCTGTGTGCATCCCAAACAGACAATGACCTGGTTAACAACAGGAAAAATGTTACTTGAGCATGGACCTGCAAGCTGTCCTAAAAATATAAATCAATAATTTGCCTTCCAGAGATGTACAAACTATGTAATGGAATTGATGTAGACAGAGTTTATAGTAATTTATTAGAAAACTCAATCATTGCAAAAAAACAAAAGGGTAACAAAAGAAAGTCATATGGAACTGAGGATCATTTGTTGCGAAATAAAGTCATAAAAAGAATTGTAAAAATCTAAGCATGTCATGGATATCTCATAGAAAATCATTTGATAGCATCCCACATCATAAACAAAAGACTGCTTACAGGTTTATAAGATACACCCTACATTGATCAATTACATTACAGTGGCTATGAAACAGTGGCAAACCACTTTGCAATTAAGTTATAACAAAGGACAAATTATTACCCAAGGATAAAACTTCAAAGGGGGTATTCCAGAGGGATTCTTTGTATTAGCTGCTATTTTGTATTGTGCATCATCCATTAAATGGTTTTCTTAACAGATTAGGTCTTAGTTACATTTTGACTACCAGAAAATGTCCAACTGTAAGCACTTCTCATCTTTTAGTGTCATCTTCTTTTAGTGAATGACTTAAAAATATATAGTTCATCTGATAAGAACTTGAAAGCACAATTGCAAGTGATGAAAAGTTTCTCAGATTATATAAGAAAGTCATTTAGTCTTGGTAAATGACCAAAAGCAACATTTAAAGCCGGAAAGTAGCAGCACCAAGAAATATCAACCTGCGACAGGAATGTGAAATGAAGGAACTGCAACATGAAGGAGTGTATAAATATCTGGGAATTAATGAAAGGTCAGCAATAAGACATAAACAAACGCAAATAAAACTCAGTAAAGAATACTTCAGAAGACTAAAACTAATATTGAAAACAACTCTGACGTCTAGGAACAAAGTCCAAGCCATAAACCGATATTCTCTTCCTGTTTTAACTTACGGTTTTGGTTTGATTGACTGGCCCCAAAAGGTATTGTATCAGTTAGACAGAAGAAAACAAAAAATGATTCACACGTCACATTTTACAAAAATATCAGTGTATATCAAGATTATATATCTCTTGCTCTGATGGAGGGATGGGCCTTCTCAAAACTGATTACATGGAGAGACCTAGAATTCTGGGACTGTATACATATCCTATGCATTATAGTTATTCACATCCCCCCAGGCAATAATATTCCTATTCTTGAAGATATTCTTGCCTGGACAACCAGCAATATAAACAATGAAGCCATCATCCTAGGCGATGTTAATATTAACTGGCTAGATATTTCCAATAACAACCCCTCTACTGATATTAACTTCAACATTTATACTCAGATAATCTCTGACATTACCAGACCTGACAGTAAGAAAAACAAAGGCTCAGTCTTGGATTGGAGCTTGCTTTCTGACCCAGAAAAAAATCTCCTCTTCTGGGACTCCCCTAAATAACATCAGTAATCATTCACCAGCATTCATAATATGCAAGCCCGTCACCATACTAAACATACACCGATATCGACTCGTAAGAGAGCTATCCCATTTCTCCCCAAATACATTCAATGATATCTTGCATAACACTAACTTGACCTCTCTTAAATTTCTTCCACTCAGTGAAGCTGTATAATATTTAATCCTACATTTCTCAAGGTACTAAACAGTCTTGCCCCAATCCACCTAAAGAGGATCAAGGCAAAACATGCTGCTTGGCTTACAAATTTCAGAAAGCAAGTTATGTCGCAAAACACTCTCTAACCTCACACAATATAAACAACTTTGCAATGAGGCCAAATGCTTACTTATCAAAAACAAAAAAGAATATTTCCAAGCTATCCAAGAACAACATAGACTAAATCCCCCCAAAATGTGGGGAGCTATCAACTCCCTTCTCCACCCAGGAACTAATGATAACCCATGCCCAAACCCAGAAAAACACCCTCTGAGCTAGCCTCCCTCTTTAACACATACTTCACTGACACCATCACTAAATGTAGTTCCATCTTCCCACCCATAAACACTGACCCACCGGAGACACCTTTAGCGCATTTCCCTTCTAATCCTCTTCCCCCTTTCACACTTTCACCCATAGCCACCTCTACCATTAAAAACTTCTTCTCAAAGTCAAACCCTGTATCAATGCCCCAGATAACTTAACTGCAGAATACTTGCAAGTCTCAGCTTCCTTCACTGCATATCCCATTAGTATCGTCATCAATAGGTCCATTAAAGAATCTTACATCGCTCTTATCTGGAAAAATGGTTTTGTCCCTCCTCTGCGTAAAGGTGACAATAACTCTGACATCCCTCACTTCTATCCTATTCCCATTCTCTTCCCATCTCAAAAATACTAGAGAAATGTATTCATTCTCAGGTGCTCTCTCATCTGGTAAAACACCAAATCTTCTCCCCTACTCAGTACGGCTTTAGGCCTGGACGTAGCATCAACATTTCACTCATTTCCTTTTTGGATAACGTAAACAGGGCTGGAGATGTTGGTGCCTTAGTTTCAGCACTCTTTCTTGATTTATAAAAGGCTTTCAACACTATATCCCATTCCCTTCTGCTTACTAAACTCTCTGACCTAAACCTATCTGCCCTACCCTAAAATGGTTACTAATGACCTCAGTAATAGGCAGCGATCCACTATATGGTAACACTCCTCGTCCTCTTTCATAAATACTAATACCAGTGTTCTCCAAGGTTCCATAATGGGTCCCCTCTTATTCAGCATACTTGTTAGTAACTTTCATACCACTCTTACCCATAGTACCATTATCCAATATGCCGATGACTCCACTATCATCTGTTCTTCTAAATCTAGTAGTGCACTACAGCATCTCACCCAAGAAGCTTTCTTGCACCGAAACCTGGGTGTCCTAGAAACATCCTGTCCTCAACCCCAATAAAGCAAAACTTCTAGGTGTCATCATTGATGACAATTTAACTTTTGACCTTCACATCTACAACAACATCAAAAAAACCTACTAAAAACTGAGTGCCCTATATAGACACAACTATTTTCTTAGCCTCTCTGCTAAAAAAAGCCCTGGCCTATGCCTTCCTGCTTCCTACTTTGCTATACGGTGCTCCCATCTTGATCAATCTTCAGTCTTCCTTGAGAACAGAACTTGACTCTTGCTACAACAAAGTCGCCAAATTTTCTACTAATGCAAACTTTTCTGCCCATTGTTGTTCCTCACTAAATTGGCTAGAACTCTCACACCATCCCTCTTTCCTACACTTAACTATAGCTCACAACTCATCTATCACCCAGAAACCTCTGCTTCCCTCTCCTCCAACCCGACCATGTACCACCCTAACCGACACCTCAGGTTAGAAAATAAAATGCTGCTGTCTATTGAGAAACCCAAGTTATCAGCTGGGCAAATGTTGTATTCCTATACTGTCTCCAAGGCGTGAAACAATCTCCCCCCTTGCACTCAGGACTATCTATAATCCTGCCCTCTTTATAAAACATCCCTCAAACTACATCTATCCTCTCGTTGGTTATGCTCCTGTACCCAAATAACCAAGCCCAACACCTGACGTATCTTTCCTGTGCTTCACCTTTAATTCTTCTATTAATGTCATTTTCTTACTCTTCTCTCTGCCTACCTACTACTTGATGGCTCATTAGCTTTATTTTTCCCTCCTTAGCCCTCTATTCTTACACTGAATTTAACTTCCCTCTGATATGATCCTTGCAGATATATGTTACACTAATGTGTGTTAGTATGTATGCCTGTTATTATCTATTTTATCATGATTGTGATTCTACTGCTTGTTATTTTTATTTGTATTAATATTTTATATTATTAATTGTATGTAATTATTGTGGAGCTTTTCTCCCAGGGCCTCGACTGAAAATGGGTTCATTCTAGGCACAGTGGACTTTCCCAGTTAACAAATGCAATAAATAAATATCTGCTGACCTCACCAGATCCAAACAAAGTGAAAGCTTTAAAACATCTGGAGAAGTCTAAAATGACTTTCCTGCTTAGTTTAGTAAATCAGTGTGAAGCGGGAATGGAAATCAAACCAGCAGACAATAATCAGGCAGCGACTGAATGTGCCAAAAAACAAAAGAAAGAATATAAGGTGAAGGAACAGATGAAAAGGCAAGAAATGCAGAAATGGCATAAATACTGAGGTAAGTACAGAAAACTCCTTGAACAACCTCATGATGATCAGGATTTAATGCAGGAATGGTTAAGGAGAGGTGAGTTTAAACCAAACAATGCAAGGTTAGTACTGGTGGCCCAGGACAGTGGAATGTGAGTTGGGTTGGGAGTGAGCTGCGAGTGGGTTGGGAGGGTGGCTTAATGGTTAAGGTGTTTGCCTTATAAACACAAGGTGGAAGGTTTGAGTCTCACAAAGGATAACTGGCTAGGCTTAAAATGGCTCGCAAGAGCAGTCAGCCTAGTACTAATTTATGATCCTATGTGCGCACTTTAGTTTACAAACTCCATTGAAGATGTGGGAGAAACAGAAACATGCAGGTTCTGTGAAACAGAACTGGAAACAGCTGCACATCATTTGATGGGTGTGATACTAAGGTGTTTGCCTTATAAACACAAGTGCAGGGTTTGAATCTCACAAGGGATAACTGGCTAGGCTTAAAATGGCTCGCAAGGGCAGTTGGCCAAGTATATCCACACTTTGGTTTACAAACTGCATTTAACATGTGGGAGAAACAGAAACATGCGGGTTCTGTGAAACAGAACTGGAAACAGTCGCACATCTTTTGATGGGTGTGATACACTAATGGCAGAAGGACTGTATACTGAAAGGTATAATAATGTGGTAAGACTATTGTATTGGCGATCGTGCAAACATTATAATACTGAAACAGCTGAGAAGCATTGGAAACATGAACCCCAAAGTTTTATAAACAGTGATAAAGTTTATATCACATGGGATCAACCATTGCCAACAGTTCAGAAAATACATGCAAGAAAACTAGATATAGTAGTCCATGAAAAGAAGACAAAAGTAGCATTGACCATTGAAATTCCTACACCCAGTGACTACAGTGTTTTACATACAGACACACAAAGTCATAAAATGTCAACATTTGCAGGCAGAAATGAGGACAATGTGCAAGAAGGATACCCAGACAGTTCCAGTAGTAGCAGGAGCAACAGGTCTTATAAAAAAAGAATTTGCAGTCATACTTAGATATGCTACCAATACATGTACTTTGGTATGAATTGCAGAAGGAGTCAGTTCTGGGACACATTGTGGGTGCTGCAAAGAGGATTTTTGGCTAAGATTAAACATTGAAACAATACTAATTCCATAAACATTAATCATATCCTGATTTAGGAATGGGGTCCATTCTGGTTGTGGTATTGGAAACCCAAAAGACTTGGAGGAATTAAACTGAGGCATGTCCTCACATTTTACCTCACATACTATTATTTATTATCAAACATTTGTTTACCAGGATAGTCCATCCTGGAGCACGCCAATGTTTAGTAGAGGCCCAGAGAAAAAGAGAAACACTCCAGACACATGTCTTTGTCATGTGGGTGGAAACCGGATCACCCAAAGGAAACCCACACAAATGCAGGAAGGACATGTAGACTCCACACAGAAGGCACCCAGGTGATAATCGAACCGGAGAACTTCTTGCTGTGAGGCAACAATGCTAACCTACTGTACCTTTAGTTCAGTTATCTATTACTTTTTAAAATCTTTCTATTGACTCAAATCTAATAAGTTAACTATTTTTTATATAGTATTTTTTTGTCATTTTATATATATATATATATATATATATATATATATATATATATTTTTTTTTTTTTTTTTTTTTTTCTGTATCTTTATGAACAATGTGGTTATAATCTCCTGGGCTGTGCCTGAAATTGGTCCACTAGAATCAATGTATTATCCCAGTAATCAAAATACGTGGCAATTTTTTCATTTGTTCTATTAAAAATTGACCCAAGGATCTAATAATTGTAGAAGGAGCAGACCATTCGAGAAATGAAGGCATCAACATTAACATGGCATAATGTTTTAAAAGGAAACATGAGTAAAATAAGGTCACATTTACTTCTATTTTATTTATTTTATTTTTATTTAACATTTGTTGACCGGGAATGTCCGACTAGGTTCCACAGAGCCTATTTTCAGCGGAGGCCCGGGGAGAAATGCTCCAGACTTCTAAACATTTCCCATGTAAAAATTCTAACTAAGCCAGAGTAATGAGTCCTTGCAAAAGTAGATTCAACAAATCTAGCATATTTACTAGAAACATGCTGAGATATCTACCGTTAGCTGACAGTCGTGTCGAGAGAAACCAGCTTGAAATTATTTTAGAAAAAAAGAAAAACACTGAGATAAGCTTAACGCATTGCAGCTAAGTGTGCCTCCAGACATTTTGGCAGTTACCTCTTACTGCACCTCTAGTTGTCAAACATTGCTTGCTCATATTTGCATTAATAATTCCAAAATCATGCTACACGCAAGGTATCAGAATACTTTATGCTGAAGCATACATGACAGCAAACACAACTGTACAGTTATTTGACCTCTGTCAATGAGTATTTGTTAGAACTGCAAGGTGATAACTTCAGTTTTAAAGGCTCAAGCCCCACCCACTGGGAGGTACACACTAAAACGATGGAATAAGTTAAGCCTCAATCGGAACAAAATAAAGTCCCTAATTAAATGCAAGCACCTTATCATTTAGTTGCATTTCTCTGCTGTGCGAATGTAAGGGTATTGAACACACAAATTATTACTGAATATAACTCCTAACTACTAGATATTACCTACATGGTGAATGTGCCTACATCTGTAAAAAAGTAATCAACTCAGCTGCAGTGGGTGAAGCTGTAATGGGCACTGCATAACAGACTGGATCACCCCTGCTAGCACTGAGAAGGACTTTACCCTTGCTAGTATGTAGCAGTGATTTTTCCTGCTAGCTTTAAGAAGTAATTCACCTCTGCCAACATTTAGCAGTAATTTTTTTCCTGCTAGTATTTAACAAGGATTTATACGTTAGCACTTAGTAGGGGTTTCCCCTGCTAAAACTTTGCAGAAGACTGGATTTCCTAAACCAGGTTTGAAGCTAATAATTACTCTTGATGTTTTCCTTAGGCAGTCTTACAAGATTCAGTCCTTCGCAACCAAGCAGTATTATTTGTGTATTGAACATTTACTGGGTGACCACAATGCGTACACAGGCTTTTGTAATAAATACTGAAAACAAATGACTCACAGGTAATATCTTGAGGGACACTTTCTGTGATAGGAACTCACAAAAATATTCATACTTATGTTTTTTCAGCTTGTATTTTTTGTCTTTGAGGTGATTAGGTTCATAGATTAGTACTGGATTAACTGCCCTTGCAAGTCATTTTAAGCCTAGCCAATTATTCCTTATGAGACTCAAAACCTACACTTTGTGTTTGTAAGGCAAACACCTTAACCATTAGGCCACCGTCCCAACCCTAATAATTAGTAAACTAATTTAGGTTGTTATTAACCAGACCAAGTGCACCTTGCCTAATAATAAATTACTTATGATTAAGAACAATGAGTACTTAGACAACTGAAAAAACAAAGCAAAGATTATTTCCTCATGGGAAGTATTTTTGACTGGAAACAGACTGCCTACCCTGCTTGGATTACTTTCAAATACTTAATAATTCTGTACAATATTTCAAATCATATATTTTTTATTTTTTTTTTACTTAGGATGAGTTTAAGTTCGCTAATTCTACTACCATTATCTGATATGATTAATATACAGTGATTAACTAGATATATATGGATTGAAAATCTTCCACACAGTGAAGTTTCTTAAACTCGTTTGTTTCAAAAAAATATTATAAGGGACCTAGGGACCCAAGTAGATAGTCAGCTTTCCTTTGATAACCATGTTGCCAAGGTGGTTAGAAAATCCTTCTATGTGACCCATCTGGTCACGAAAGGGTTCGCATCAAGATCTAAGGATGTAATGGTGCCCCTCTACTCTTCCCTCATCAGACCCATTATTGAGTACAATGCACCAATTGGAATGTACCTGGCTAGACATCTCCAGCAGCTGGAGAGACCACAGAGGTACCTAACCAAGAGGATTACTGGCCTCAAACAGTTGCCCTATGCAGCATGATTGAAAAAGCTAAGACTGTTCTCTGTTGCATACCACTTTCTCAGAGGCGATCTCTGTCTAACGTACAGAGCCATGTCCAACCCAGAATTGTTAAACATGCTCCATCTTAGCAAAACCAAATCCACTCGAGCTACACGCTCTAGGGATATAAACCTCAGCACAACAATAAATAGAACATGCTGGAGGGATAGATTCCCTTCGCAAAGACTTCCCTTGCTATGGAACAAGGTCCCTATCTACATAAGACAGAGCCCCTCACTATCACTCTTCAAGAGGAACCTTGACGAGTGGATGGGTAACAGAAAGTTCAGACCAGGGATCATACCAACAGCTCTACTAGATAGGGGCCAAGGGTACTAGCTGCTAGATCAAGGGCCTAGGGAACTAACCAAAGGGGCGGTGAATACTGCAAAACGAGGCTGGGCTAATATATGCCTTCAGGCAGATAGCCCAGTATCTACCTATGAACCTATGAACCTATAAGATACTGATAAGCATTCAGGTCAATGGGAAAATGTTTCCTGAACCATGTTTAGACTGACTGAATACGCTGTTTGATCCAATAAAGTCAGTAAAATATGGAATAGTGCATTCTGTAGTAATAGGCATATAAAGTGCCTTTATTGAGGAAAGGGTGAAGATATAGTCCTGCAGTGTCTTTTACAATACTTCTACTGATAAAGAACGGAAGACGGATAGCTATAGGAATGTAGAATTGGTTAGAAGGGGCTGGAATCTATTGGAGAAAACTGGTGGAGGATCCAAGTTATTGGGAGCTGCAGACTGGACAAGGAAGGGTAATGGAATGGGAAGAGGCCAAGAAAACATTTGAACTGCAGAGTGGAGATGGTCTCCCCTATCAGGGATTGATAGCGTGAGGATAGGGATGGAGGAGTCCTTAACGAAAGGCTTAGTCTAGTGGAGTTTTAATTGAATGTGGAACAAACACTGCTGTTAAAGGTATGATTAGAAGTGTAGATAATATATTGCATGATCTCTACAGGAATCAATTGAAGGAGGCTGGAAAGGACTGGGAAGAGAGATTGGATAAGCAATTAAAATGGGGTAATAGGAGGCCATGTGCATGGCTACCAAGTATGTAACAGAGTTTAGAAGATTTAGGAGTTTTGCTTGGAAATGTTTGCATAGGTATTTTTATACCCCAAGCAGACTCCAAAGATGTTTTCCTGGGGTAGATGGCAAATGTAGGAGGTATAATGAGGAAGAAAGAAGTAAGTGGGGACATATGTTTTCAGAGTGTAATGAGTTGGCAGACTTCAAAAAACTCCCTACAGAGTACTCTGTCAGGAATACTGGGTGAGATCATGGATGTAACTAAGGAAAAGATGTTTTTTGAGTTGGGATACAGGATCTGAACTGCCTAGAAATAATAAGGGCTTGATAAGTTTAATTCTAGTGGCTACCAAAAATCAGTTACTAGAAAATGGAAATCAGAGTCTACACCAATTGTATTTGAAGTTCTGAATGTAGAAACTGAAAGTTGGAACTTTAGAAGAGGCTAGGAACAAATTACAGAGAAAAACTGGAAATTATGGGAATAACACATGCATGAGGAGGAATGAGATTTAAGGGAAGGCAAGGATTGAGAAATGTATGTAATTTTGGACTGATGATAGTTATACAAAAAGTATGTAACATATAATGTATGTATCTAGGAAGATTTATTTATTTATTGACATTTGTTTACCAGTAAAGTCTGAGTGAGCAGAGGTGCTCATTTTCAGTGGAGGCCTGAGGAAAAAGAGCTCCAAGATAACAAATGTAATGCAATCAGTATTTACAATAACAAAGTTTATAATGTAGTTTCAGTAAACACATAGCATAGTAGTCAATATAATAAAATTTGTATTGATATTTACACATTAATTTACAAACATTGCATTGAGAATTTACAGACAGAAGAGTGCCATATATGACAGGTCAGAGTAATTTAAGAAATACGTTAGAGTGAGATATTACAGGAGATAAGCAAATTTAAGTGTGACTAGAGAAGTTGGTAATATGGATTGTTTTCTTTTAAATAAATGTATGTTTGCCTATGTCTTAAGTGATAATTCGGTAAAGATGTTTAAAAAAAGAGGGATGTTTATTATGTACAGGGCCTTCCCTAAAACGTCCAGAACCAGACCAGTACTTAAGGGATCTAGTAACCAAGTAAAATGACGTTCTGACTTTAGGTGGGATAATGACTGAGTCTTCAGATTCAGAGTCAGAGACTTTGGTTTTTGGCAAAACCTTTGAAATACAGCACACTATTTTCAAACAGAATTTTTTGTCAAGTGTACTACTCACTCCATTTGCGTATAATGAAGGAGAGTTAGTGGTGTTAGTTTATGAACAATTCTGCAAACATTTTACCCATTTTTCCAGGTTAAGATGTAGGAGTAGAGTGTTTACCAGGGTGAAGAAGGTAACTTATGCTTTTCAAAAGGCTTCTGGTGTTGATGAACCGCTTACCTTGGAAAAAAAGAAACTTTGTTTGTGCTGCTTTAACAGCGGTGTATACATGGTCTGTTTTTACAAAATGTGACTGCTATTCCTATGTTGAAGACATTGGGTCTTCCCCTTATCCTTGCAGATCATTAGTGTCATCCATGGACATCAGGAATCTTTTACCTGCAATGAACTCAGTGGTGTCCGATTGTCTAAGATATGCAGTACTGACCCCTCGAAGTAAAACAATAACATAATCAGGGTCAGACAGATTGTCCTCCAAGCTCTTCCAGTTAAATCCTTGTAAAATCTGAGTAGCCCCTATCCTGTTCCGGATTTTTAAATATTTAACATTTCAATATCTGTGACTATTATTACTATGGCTTTATACAATTTCTAAATTAGAGCGGCAATCCATTATGTTATCAGATGGCATCCCTAGAATACAGCTGTGAATAAAATAGGATGTAATTACTGAACTGATGAGTTCATTCTTCAGAGTTTTTTTATCAGTATAACTTATAAATTATATTAATTGGCTTTGTCAGATTATTTTTAAAATGTGTGAGATTCAGCCCTTCCAACTTTG
Organism: Protopterus annectens; assembly: GCF_019279795.1. Classification (NCBI taxonomy): domain Eukaryota; kingdom Metazoa; phylum Chordata; order Ceratodontiformes; family Protopteridae; genus Protopterus; species Protopterus annectens. The sequence continues at coordinate 1,523,404,926 of NC_056726.1, read as the reverse complement.
TGTCTTTAACATTGCAAGCCACTGTCAACAGTATACCAAGGGGATGCTTAAGGAGAATATAAAAACAACCACATTTTAGAAATTATGTGAACCAGATGGGACACTGACTATTTTATCATCTCAATTTTCACTATAAGGGTATGTCTTATTAAATACATGGCAAATGAAGCAGACCTTTACTAGGATGGCTGTATCACCTGCCCCTATATGGGATCCATCATGCTTAACTAGGACAATTTTATGCATTACTCTTTTTATGAGTGTCAGTTGTGCAGTTTCAGTGGTGCAACAGGTAGCACACTTGCCTTTGGTGCAGAAGACTTTGGGTTCTATTCCCACACCAGGTAGATTAATAATGGACACTGCAGTGCAGCATAAGGAAATACTGCACTTCTCAGTGTGTTGCTCTTTGAATGAGAAATTAAGCCAATGCCCTATCTGCTTAAGTTGGTAATGAGCTTTCCTCTAATTCTGCCATGCTGGACTCATGAATGCTCTGCCCTAAGATAATGTTATGTGGTTACTTTGTACATTATCCATTGTACTGGATATGTTGCACATACAAGCTTGGTCTGTCACAGAGACCCATTCCAGTTACAGCAATTGTCTTCCACTGAAAGGGATTTCTTAGTCCTCCTTTACAAGTTCATTATCAAACTGTGCTGACAGATACCATCAAAGGCAAAGATCTCACATCTGACAAATCAGCTGTGTAATTTCCTATCCTTGATGTATAGATACTATGATTCAGGTCTCACTCATATGGCATAATACATAATAAGAAATGTGGTCATCTCCATGGCATAAAGGGTCAAGCTGTGAGTATAATCTACGTAACCAGGTTCAGCTTGTGGCATGGCATCACAGAAGCCAATAAGGACTGGGTGAGGATGATGGCAGCTATGGAATAGCTGCTTCTGAATATGGATACAAAGTATCACAGCTGGCCTTAGTTCAGATGGAAGACATGTCGTGTATCCCATGATACACAGTGGTGTACTCTAGGATTAGATAATGTTATAAAGTTACATGTATGATTGACTTTTTCTGAAAAAGTATGATGTCACAGGTGAGTCCTAAGATTTATGCAGGAAAGCAGTAGTTTATCTGAGATAAAGTGACATTCTTGGTTCTGCACTCTTGCTTCCTGGGTTAGTACTTTACAAAAACTAAACAATGCCTTCTAAATATCTTATAAATTAATATTTCTATGTCCTTTGAAGGAGAAAGTGTGGTAAAGCAATGCAACAAGGTATCTTAACTGTTTCACATCATCCAAGTATTTGCACTCAGTGTCCATGATGCTAAGTTTAGTGGCTGAGTTTTGTGTTTATAGCTGAAGTCAATATTGTCTGCAAGGCAATGTCTTCTATAGCAATTAATATCCAAACAACAGATGGATAAATGTAATCTGATACACACAATGAACATCCATATTTAATTTAGCAAATCATAGATGTAGCCTCTTTCAGTTAGATGATAGGTGTCACTAGACTAACCTGCACTATGCATTGTATATACAGCTGAGAGGCAGTCTATACATGAAATAAAAAGTTTTAAGATAGTCACTGTCGAGGATAGCAGTGTATGTGGACATTTATTTATTATTTATTTTATTTTACATTTGTTAACCGGGAAAGTCAGACTGGACAGATATTAATTTTCAGCGGAGGCCCGGGGAGAAAAGCTCCGGTTACAAACTTACACAAGTTTATTAAAAAGACTTACAAAAAACTTACAAAAAAGTTGCAAAAGCTTACTCAGATTTACAAATTTTACAAAAGCTTACAAAGTTGTCAAAAAGAACTTAGAAATTCCAAATCTGAAATATGAACACTGTAAAGAGGCATACAGATAAAAATGACATTATTCAGGATGAGTGATATATTGCATAGGTGGGTAATGTAGATGCTGCCCCTCCAACACTAGTAAGTACATACGTAATTATTCATAATTCAGAAAAAGCAACTGAGGAGAATAAAGTCAGGAGAGGTGATTTGAAAGGATTAGAAGGGACATCAAGGAATGAGTAGATAGGTAGAGTTATACCTTGGAGGTCTATCCCGGACTGTTACAGGAGCAAAGCCAGGTATCTTTCAGGTGTGATTTTAGGTGTTTTCTAAACTGAGTTATAGAGCTGCAGGTAGTAATATGGGTGGGCAGTTTGTTCCAAATTTTGGGAATGTAGTTAGAAAAGAGTGATTCCTCTGCTATATTATTTGTTTTGGTGTTGAACAGAAGGAATTTGTTGTTGGATCGGAGGGGTTGAAAGGAGTAAGGTTGCAATAGATTTTAGAGGGCAGGGGTCTTGTCTGATTGATGCAGTATTTTATAGGCAAAGGTTAACTGGATAAAGTGTAGTAGTTTAGGGAGTTCTAGCCATTATAACTGCTTTAGAGCTGGATCGGAGAGGTTGAGAGGAGTAAGGTTGCAATAGATTTTAGAGGGCAGGGGTCTTGTCTGATTGATGTAGTATTTTATAGGCAAAGGTTAACTGGATAATGTGTAGTAGTTTAGGAAGTTCTAGCCATTATAACTGCTTTAGAGCTGGATTGGAGGGGTTGAGAGGAGTAAGGTTGCAATAGATTTTAGAGGGCAGGGGTCTTGTCTGATTGATGTAGTATTTTATAGGCAAAGGTTAACTGGATAATGTGTAGTAGTTTAGGAAGTTCTAGCCATTATAACTGCTTTAGAGCTGGATTGGAGGGGTTGAGAGGAGTAAGGTTGCAATAGATTTTAGAGGGCAGGGGTCTTGTCTGATTGATGCAGTATTTTATAGGCAAAGGTTAACTGGATAAAGTGTAGTAGTTTAGGGAGTTCTAGCCATTATAACTGCTGTAGAGCTGAGCAGTGACGTGGCCTGTAAGAGGCACCTGTGGCAAACCCAGCAATTTATAACAAGATTCAAGCTTGGTTAGTTCAGTCATGCGGAGCTTGGTTAGGATTGGGGAAGCATATAGGATAGATAAGAGATGAGTACAAGAGATAGTAACTTTTGTGCGTGTGTTAGGAATTGTTTGTTTCTATATAGGAGACCTAGATTTTTGTGAGTCTTCTTAATGGTTTGCACTATTGTGTATATCAAACTTAAGTTGCTGTCAATTTCTATGCCTAATAACTTGGTATGAGTTGATGGGGTGAGAGCAGTTTTATTTTTGGATAGAATGATGAATGGTTGGGAAGATGAGGTGGATTTTGTTGGACAGAAGAGAAGGAGCTTTGCTTTGTTGGGGTTTAATATAAGCTGAGAGTTGGCGATCCATGATTCAATGGATAGAAATGATTCTTGTGTTTTGGCGTGGAGGTCATGAAGGGAGGAGGCTGTGCATATTAGAGTAGAGTCATCTGCATACTGTATGACTATGGTGTGAGGAGTGATGGTGTGTAGCTGGTTGATAAAGAGAGAGAGAGAAAAGTAGAGATCCAAGGTTGGAGCCTTGTGGAAGTCCTGTGGTGACAGGGAGAAGAGGGGAAAGTTGGTGTTTCCACTGGAGGGCCTGCTGTCGTCCTGATAGGTAGCCATTGAACCAAATGATGGTGGAGTTACTGAGATACTTGTGTTATATATAAATGTGCTAAAATTTATGCATAGTGTATCAGAGTTTACATGGAACCTAGAAGTGCATGTACATCTGTTCAGCTTATTACTGCAAAACAGAGGAGACCAAACATTACAACATTACAATATTGATGCTCGCTATAGCATATGTTTTACAAACACACACACACACACACACACACACACACACACACACACACACACACAGTTATGTATGTTTACACATCTGGGTGAGTATGCTTTCTGTGACATTCAAGCAACAATGAACTGGCAGGAGGAACCTCCTCTGGTGTGACCCACATTTTATTCTACTGTGAATGTAATTAGTTCCATCCCAGCAAACTGATAATACATTCAGAAACTGTTGGCAAGCAATGTTTAAAAACTACATTTTTTAGAATCAGTGAGAAGGGAAATATAGCAGGCAAGGTGAACATTTTGTGTAAGAGTGTATACAGAAGATAGTGGTATAAGTACTGCATTAAAAGCTACTTAAAGCAATTTGCTTTTGTGGAAAAAGAAGCTAAAGAGTTATTATATAAAGATACAGTCCCTTAGATGGTAGAGACTAGAACGGAGTTTATCTAAAGTCACCAAGGCTGTTGGGCCGGGACCCTTATTGTTTTAAGTTTAATAAATGCATGCATCTCAGCTGTTCTAGGTAGGCTTAGGCCTGAATCACAGGACATTCAAGAACGTATGATAATGCTACACATTTATACGGTTAACTATTTAGTGTAAATTTAACAAAAGATTAGCTTAAATGTCAAATGATAACACTCAATATATAAATATTCTTACAGTTCAATAGTAAATAACTACTACAGTAATACAATTAATGGTGTGCATAAGTGTGTGTGTGTGTGTGTGTGTGTGTGTGTGTGTGTGTGTGTGTGTGTGTGTGTGTGTCTCTGTGTGCCTGCATGCATATGTGTTTGTGTTTTATAGTACACTGCATACTTTTCCTGTATGGTGAAGCCCAGAGTAATTTTTTGATATCTAAGGGAGGCTTAAGTACTTCTTATGTTTGAGACAGGCTCGCTGTAACAAGAGTCTCATAAACAGTATAATTTTTGTGCATAGTCTGTTTTATGCACAGTGCAAGTTATTTTTGCCTAATTATAGAAAATGTAATAAGTGCATGATGTTTGTGCAATTTATGGACATGGGCAGTATGCAGTTCATACAAAATGTAAAAATAAACTGGATGTGGAATCATCAATGCTCTATACATCATTTGATGTTATTGTGAACTCTGTTAGCTGCAATGCATTTTGACATTTAAATAGAAAGATTTTCCATGTGGGCTTCAAAACTTGCACTGCCTTTATAGGGGAAGACATCACGGATTACTCACGATAGATCTTCTAACTACAGTTCACATCATCTATGCACAATTTTGTTAATGCACAGATTTCAAATTCAGGGTGCAAGCAACATTCCTGTACAAAACAAAGGGATGCATCAGATACAGGTGTTAATAATATAGTGCTAGCATATTATGAATCCAAGTAGGCATAGTGGTAGAATTTTAGTTTGCTACCTTTATATATATATTTAATATAGGGCAATAGTTCGGCTGTATAATCCTGTTACTAATGAACACTACAGTGAATAATTAATACAGTTCCATATAGTATGCTTAACTGGAACAAAGAAAATCTTTCTTACTCAGATACTATTGCAGTAGTTAATGCAACACTGCTTTTAGTACATGTTTAAGACAAATAGAGAAAATATAATGATTGCAAAAGGCATTACTCACTCCCCCATCCCTTTGGAAATCAATGGAAAAATAAGAAAACCATATCAGTGGAGTTTGGTTTAAAAAGTATTTGTTTCTGTGTATCATCACCTAATTAAGCAATCATGTGTTAGGATTTATTTCTCTTTTGTAATAGACTTTCGACTTACCTTATCTCCTTTTATTCCATCTTTTCCAGGTAATCCATTGTCTCCTTTACCGCCCTGTTAAAAGCAAAAATCTATGTTGAAATTTTCAAGCTATTTAAACATAATGATTATGTTTGACCATTCAGCAACTGGAGGGTTAGGTAAAGATATTTCTCAACACTGCATCACAACAAGCAGCAAATACTAAAACTAGAATGCCAATACTACACAATCAGGACCTGGAGTGATAGTGATGGCTCATCATTTAAAATCACATCATTATTTTTGTAAAGTAACTTTCTTTCACTACTTTTCAATCCTCTAAGGTGGTATTCTAAGATATTTTGTGTGAAGGTAGTGCTATATGACCTGATTTTACAGTAGTGGTGCTGCGGTAGCGTTGTCGCCTCACAGTAAGACGCTGTCCGGTTCGATTCTCAGCTAGAGCATCTTCTGCATGGAGACATGCGTGAATGGGCATACCTTCATTGAAGGTTGTGCATTAGGACTGGTAACTCGGCACATAAAAATCAAATACCAATCATTAGCGGACCAGAGTTCCGCTGTGGCGACCCCTAACCGGTAAAAGCCGAAAGACACAACAACAACTCAGAACATTTTATGAGTATTATATTGTTACTAATATTTTTGATTAAAGTTTCAAAACAAACATGAATAATAATACATTCTCAATAATAATAAAAATTTATGATAATACCAAACTGAATAGAACTTGAATTAATTTTCTTATCTATATATGAGTATTATTTTTGACCCCACTAAAACCATCTCCCTTTAAATGATACTTAACACTACACATTTTTTATACTACAAATTCTCTTACCATCAACGTCAAAAAATGAAACACTCTGGCATTTTGCAACTTCTCCCCTATCATTTTATATATTATTGATAGACAACAACTGAAAGTTGACAAAAAAGAAAAAGGCTTTGGAGTGCTTACAGAAAACAACCTTTCATTTGATACCCATATAATTGCTAGAATCCCACTCCTCCATGATATCACAAGCAATACCAGTGAATTAGTGCCCCCTCTACATACAGAGCTATTATCAAGCCAGTTATAAAATACTGTGCCCTCCTTCTGCAACCTATTCACATTCAGTCTGGTATATTTGGAAAAATAAGACAATTCCTCACAGACATAATTAAAGGAGTAAAAGGCTTGTCTTAAACCAATGGCAACAGCAACTCTATCTCCCACGTATACAATCACCTTCTTAGAGGAGATCTATACCTGACATATGGAGTGCTAAATTTTCCCTTGCTATTCAAAACACTTTGCTTACAATCTCCCCATCGTTAGCAGAACTTAAATATTAATATCAACTGTACCATGACTCATGGCAACTTCTTATCTCAAAGACTCCCTCCTTTATGCATACATCCTCCTTTTCAAACTCATCCCATCAAGCCATACCTTAAGGAAGAAACTGGACAACAGCATGGACAACACAGAACCCAGGGGAACAAATACATGAACAACATAGAACCTCGGGCTTCTAGCTTCTTAGTGGGCAACAGACCATAAACTTGTGCACCAGATTCATGAATGTATTACCTTATTCCATTTCAGAATAGTATTCAAATTCTGTTCTACAGCTTCTGCACTCTGTAAATTGACTTGTGTTTCTGAACTTGTAATGAAATACCAATCACAATAATTTTTACTGTACTTCCTTCCCACAAGCAGGTAGTTTGGTAGTAGAACTCTGAATACATCTTCTTTTCCTTGAGTGCATTACTCTGCATACACTTGAGTTTTTCTGTACTGCATTAGCTTTAGAACTTCCTAAACCTTTACGATGACAGCTTAAATGAATGTTCTGTATTCTGTCACCCACCTTCTCATAACACTAAATATTAACCTAGTTCTGCATGTTTCCAGTAATATTTGGCTGCTCATTCTGACTTCAAACTGAATTTTTAGCATTCAATTCAATAACAAATTCTCTTTTTTTTTTCATAAATTATTTTCTCTAAAGCCACACAAGAACATCTGCCCAGTATATTGGTTGCTTTATCTGACTCTGCAAAGTGATTATGCAAAACAACAGCTTATACTTTATTTTTGTGCATACATTTCAGCCAGACATGTCCCAAGCACTTCACATGTGTATACAATAAGATGATACATATGAATACACCCCTCTTCAGCTTAAAATTTAAAGTCCACATTTTATTGGTAGATGTTGTCACCATATTGCATTATACACCAGTATCCAGTTTAAAAGCAACAATTTTTCTCTAAATTCATTGCTCTTCAGACCAACATTATATTTTTAAACATAGTTTCTGTAGTTGCACATAGCTTCTCTAGACACCATTGAATCTATCATTATTGCATTTAGTACATGCTATATTCAGTAAATGTACTTTATCGATATCCATAAATGTTTCAAGCTTTAAGTGCTCATTACTTTCAACAACATTAATAGTGTGCTGCTGTATTTTTTCAATTTCAAGCACACACACTGCCAACATGACTGCAACTGCCATATAGTCTAATATGTTTGATTTGGTACAGCATGTCATTTTATGGCTAAAGCCATGCCATCTCCTGCAATATATTTTTTAATTGAATTTTCATGTACAGTTTCACTTTTATACACTTTAAACTCCTACTTAATGATTTTAAGTTACATATTGGCAGTACCCTAATCATAACATAAATACTGATTTTTCTTTTTTTTAAATAATTGTATTACTTTTAACATATTTAAACTATATACATATAAAGGAGAAAGGAAGATTCAAAATTATTTTTACATAACAATAGTATTTTCAAATCATCAAAAACTGAACTTCAAAACTGGTTATTAACATCTCCAATCTCCCAAAAGAAGGTTTTATAATACCATTTTAGATCTTATATTCTTTATCTCTTTTTCATTATTCCATAGGATAGTGGTTAATTTTATGAAATGATTGAATCACGGCATTAAATCAGATTTCTGTTTTCTAGCAATTACTTTTCTAGCAGGTGTTTAGATACCCCAGAAAGTGCACTACTGATTGCTGCTTATAACAGAAGGTATTGGAGTATTTACCAAAAGTGTTGCACTTGCAATGTCACATTTATCTACCCATATTGCCTTAAATAAATTATTTATATAATAATTATCAACGTTCCACAATCCACAAATAGATGTATCTAATCTGCTTTGATTATTTTACCACATCTCGAACATTAAAACATTTCCAACTTACTAAATTTTGATATTTGGAATGCTGTAATAAAACTTCTATGAATATATTTCCATGTGAAAATGTTATAATGTAAACTTGAGAAGAAGATAAACCTATAGATTTTAATATCAAAATTCTGTTTTTTTTCTTCCATCTGATAGATCTTCTGCATCTATTTTTTTCAATAAAATTCCAAAATCTATTTTTAAAGTTATCTTTGTTGTTAATCATATTTTTGTAGGCTTTAGAGAGAGACCCCCTTTAAATGTAACATTTTCTTGAATAACAGAAATTAAGTATTTTAATATTTTAGGAAATATATGTTTTTGATTATCATTCATATAGCACAACTTGACCTTTACATTTTTCAAGTATACTATGTAACATTAATTTATGTATACTATCCATACTATATTTTCACAATTTGTTCTAATGTTAACAATGAAGCTTTATCTAAACAATCATACCAAAGTGTTATATTTTCATTTTTAAGAAGTAGCATGTTATTAAGGTTTTGACTTTGTATGAATCCTGGTGTGTATGCAACTGGGAATTATATAAACTTCCATGTTTAAGTGTTGGGAAACTTTAACAAATAGTTTCTAAAAGTCTTCAATATATTCATTGTATAACTTGTATCCAATTTTACTTTTATATCCCCATCTATATAATTTTTAATAATCATAACCATTTATTACTTATTATTTCATCTTTATGTACATCAATATATGTATATGATTTTTTTAATAATTTGTTTGTGTAAACTATTCCATTTACTTGTATAATGTGGACTTAACGAAAGTGTAATCTTATTTAGAATTGTGGCTAAGGAATAGGATTTTAAATCTGGAAAACATCTCTCGCTCTCTCTCTCTCTCTCTCTCTATGATCCCAAATCCTTATCTGATATTTATATGCAATTTTTGGTTATATTGGAGACTTCAAAAAGAAAATTATCATTTTTTTTCTAATTTTTATTAGCTTATCTGGAAACATATCAGTTGATTGTATTATACACAATATTTCACGTAAAACAATTTTTATCAGCATCAATATTTCTTCAAATGTAAAGAAATATGCATTCCATTGTTAGAGTAAAGATTTTATTTCATCAAAAATACTGATAAATACTGATAATGTTAAATTTAATAATTAAATTAATGTCTGAGTAAATATTTTTCCTAAGTATTTGACATTTTTATTACAATCAAAATTATATTTTAATATTTGCATCTACAGTTTGATTAAATAAAATAACTTCATATTTATTATGATTAATATGCATTGAAGAAATTAATTTAAACCAATCAAATTCCTTATTAATTTTAGGGATTGACTTGTTGATATCACCTACTGGTAATACAACGCTATTAGCAAATAACTGCATCTTAGATTGAACAATCTTTGTTAATCTCAAAACCAACTACATTTATATTATGTTTAATACTTTTAATAAATGGTTCTTTTATTAAGGCATATTATAATGGGGACAATGGACATCCTTGCCTTGTACATTTAAGATGTAAGGATTTCCTGTGAAATCTCTTAAGGCAGTGTTTTGTATTCTTCCTGTGAAATAAACAAACCTATTTTCCAAATTCTCTAGAGCCTATGTAAAGATTTTTAATTAAATCTACAAAACTTTCTGGAAATTTAAATTATGTTAATATTTTAAATAAATATTTCTATTCAATTGAATCAAGTGATTTTTCAATATCTAAACTAATCAAAGGTAGTTTTATTTTATAGTTATTTGCTAGATCTACTACTGTGATTATTCTTCTAATACAATCAAATATTAGTCTGTAATAAAGTCAGTTTTGATTTTTACTTATAAGCATATCTATAATTTCTCAAAATCTGTTAAATAATATTGTACAATTTTTATAGTCAACATTTAATAATGAAATTGGTATATAAGTGTTAACTAACTTTATTTTTATCTCTTACTTGCTTAATAATTGAATAAATTATGGTATATTTCAATGGTATATTTCAATGACAGAGTAATTATTTTAAGGTTTAGCATTAGTTTAAAAACATCTTCCATTATTATTTGGTAATACCTTACACATTTTTACAGATAATCCATGAAATCCTACAGCTTTTCTGCTCTTATTTTTTTTATTGCCTCTTTAATGTCTTTTTCAATATTTCTCTATCTGTTCTTCTTTTAATTTCATAGCAACATTCTTCTATAAATATTCATCTAGTACAGTATCACTGATATGAGTTTTATTAATATTTCTTTTCTCCTAAAATTATTTAACAATTTAAAAAAGCATTTCTCCTATATCAGTTTTATTTTTGTCACTGGTTTTAGTATAGTATTTATTTGAACTTTTTATTCATTAATTTGCTTCTTTTAGCTAACATATCTATTTTTTAGTGACACTGCACAGTTTTGTATCTTGACTTTTTCTAAACCTATTTCAGCTTTATGATACAAAATATTTTGTTATTGTGACTTTAATAATTTGTTCACTTTTATTATATTTTCTTTTATTTGCTCTTCAAATTTTAAGTTCTTTTTGTATATCAACTATTTTTCTGTCTTAGTATTATATGACCATTTCCCCATTTTTTTTCTGCGATATGAATTTTTGAAAGTGTCCCATAGAATCTTTCTTACCTTTTGTAATTCCTTCATCCTACAAGCATTACTGTGTCATCATACCTTATGTTATATACCTCTGTATTTCTGCTTCCATATCTTTGTCACCATACCAACATGTAGCACCAAACTGCCTATTTCTTCTACTCATACCATCACTTCTTTACCTCCAAGCAAATATCACATCTTGCCCTACTATACTTCCTTCTTTTGGATTCTCCTTCCAAGTCAGCTAGTAACAGTGGCACACACTGCCCATACTCTCATTATGATAACATATCATAAATTGCATATATATTATTATGTGAATTATATTTTATTATGCATGTATGAACCTGATAACCTTATGATGTTGTTCTAATGAATGGATTTAATGCCTTTTTTGTTAATTTTAGTCTGTATGTTCATTTTGTATGTAATATTTGTGGAGCTTTTCTCCTGAGGCCTCCACGGAAAATGGGTTTCTGACCCAGTGGACTTTCCCAGTTAAATATTTATAAATAAATAAAGTTCTTTGTTATCATTAAATGAGAGGAAATAATCAATTTGCACTAAAATGTTTTTTTAAATCATTACATCTAAGTGATGCCTCCAAGTGTGTCTGCAGTTACCTCCTACTGGTATCTCTAGGTGTCAGATATTGCTTGTTCATATTTGACACCTAGAGATGTCAGTAGGTGTCAAATATTGCTTGTTCATATTTGCAACAATAATTCCAAAACCATGCTATATACAAGGTTTTAAACGATTTCTTGTCAAAGCTTACACAATGGCAAACTCAACTGCATTAACATTTGACCTCTGCCTAGTGCAGGTAGAGATATCAACTGCTGTTTTTATCATATTAATTTATATAGATATAATGTTTACATTTTTTCTAAATATCTCATCAACCAAGTAATACAGACAGAACTCCCTAGCCTCATATAAAATCTCTCAGCTAGATAAATAGAATGCTGATGACAGTATGTGTGTAACTTGATGGTTGCTGAAATATTGTAAGTTGCTTACAAAATATTACAAACCTAATAGTTACCTGTGTTTACTGTGATTTATAAAATACACTTATCTAACACTTTAGCTGAAAATGGAATTGTAATATTTTGCCACAACTAGTATATTTTTTCTCTGTGGTGCAACTAAAATACTCAACCATAATAAGACTACCCTTCCAAATACTTTGCAAAATTTCAAGATAATCCTTAATTGTATTTATGCCCAATCCTGGTATCCAATAAAAGTTAACCAATGTATATACTCTATTATTATATTGAATAACTACAGCTGAAAATATGTATTTGCAGTCTTTAAATGTAGCCAAGATCTTTGGCATAACTTCTGCCTTTTCCATAAAATAGTCATTCCTCTTCTTTATCAATACAGGAAGAAACAATAATTTTGTAACTTAAGCTATTGAGCAAATGTATATACTTCTCTATTATGTGTGCTTCCTGAAGATATATAACATCAGCTTAATTTAATTTTAAATATTTTGATAGTGCCCTTCTTTAATGCTACTATGTAATCCATTTATATTAATAGTGCATAATTTTAATTTATTAATATTTTAATTTCAAGACTTTGATACCTTGAACAAATTGAAATATGCTAGTTAAATTATCTACACTTAATAATGAAAACTGTATCACATTAAGTAGTAAATAATTGTCCCTATTTATTATTATATATGTTGAAACTTTTCTTCCAAATTCTAAAATGATACATGTACATATTATTAAAAGTACCATTCTAGTATGCAAACAAAACATATTTACAACCCTATTATCTATTGATACAAAGTTCCTAACCTATCTAAACCTACAGACAGATTATCTAAACTTCAACTTCTCTATCAGTTCAAATCTTACCCTATGCTACTGTAATTAGCATATAATGTCTTGAAAATCTATTTAATTAATTATATTGAATGCAAATAATCAAAATAATTTAGAAAATAAAAGTTTTTATTTATCAACTTAGATTAATAATAATTAATTCTGCATAAAATAATGTAGTATCCCTAGGTTGATAGAAAATAAAATGGAATTAATTTACTATGTAGAATATTTTATTGACCACCTTTTTTATTTCTCTCATTTTCTTTTACCCTTTTTTCTTCCTTTTGCCTTCTTATTTCCTCTTTTTCTTTCATCTTTATTCTCCTTTTACTTTTTCTTTTCATTATTTCTATTCCACTGAGATACTGTAGTTCTAACTACCTATTATATCCACATATCAATATATGTCAGGCATGTACATAAATGACTTACGCTATACCTGTCCCGAGTTCAACATTTTATACAACTGAACATTTTTTAATAATTATTAATATTAAAATAAAGGTATCTATGCAAAGATTTCAAGACACTCTAAATCTTCTAGACTTTATTGTATATTTCAAAGCCATATGCATGCCCTTCCATTGTTTCTTTGTGAATTCCATATCTAATCTCTCTATCCACTTTTTCTTTCCTCTTCTGATTATTATGTAATATTTTATATGCTCTACTAACTAGCCCTTTTTAACAGAAGTGTCTGTTCTAGAGTCAGTTAAAAAGTCATCCAGTGTAGGCCTTTCATTTAGGATTCCCCTGACAGAACTGAATCATTCAGATGTTTGGATCAGTTGTTCATTTCTTGTGAAGGTAAGATGAAGGGACAACCTGTGTCAAAACAGATCATTTATAAATGACTGTTATACCCACTATATCAAAACTATTCCAGGCAGGGTCAAGGCCCACTCTACTAGATCCTTGGCCTCATTTACATTTTCTTGGAATGGGATGGATTCTAAAAGTATTCTAGAAGCTGCTATTTGGTCCTCTGTACATTTTATTTACAAAGCAGTATAAGCGTGATTCCTTTTCTAGGTCCAGATAATGCTTTGCTAGGATCATTCTCCAAGGGTTCTTGGACTCTTCTCCTTCTACTTCCAGATGTATTTACCTAAGGAAACCTTGACAGTCTGAGTCATTGAAGGTGCCTTGAAGCTTTGGAAGCTGGCCGGCTGTTATATCCTTGGTAGGATATAATACCCATACAGCTAATGCTACTACAGCAGTGATAATTTGAACATCTACTGTCATTTTATTTATTTTATTTTATTTTTATTTTACATTTGTTGACCGGGCTAGTCCAGCTGGATAATTTCCATTTTCAGTGGAGGCCCGGGGAGAAAAGCGTACTTCTACTTACACAACTGTACTTCCTTAAGAAAGTCACTGTCAGTGCAGTTTTTATGTCTGCACAAGCAGAGACTTCTTCCTTTTTTTTACTGATTTCTCTTTTCTCTGTGATTGTGCAACTGAAGATGTGATATATGGAAACATGCATACGTTTGGCATGAAGAGGATTAGCCTCTGCAAAAAGACTTTTTACAAAACATCTTATCAAGTTGAAGGTCTTACTGGTTATTTTCTTCTAGTTGAACCTTTTATTATCTGTAACTAGGGAAGACATAAAGGAAACTTGATGGTCTCCTCTCTTGTGAAATAAAGAAACGTGGCACTCTAGAAATATTCTGACTCATTTCTAAGGCCACTCAATGTAAGATACAGCTCAAAAGCGTAACTCTTCTAGGAACTGCAGTTTTCAGTGAAATTCTCCTGTAATTTCAGAAGTGTTAGTAGTTGTAGGGTAATTATCTCAATTCAAAATGTGAAACAATGGAGAGAAAATGCAGAGTTGGTTCAGTGGGGAGTTAGTTTTGTGACCCTGAGATTAGGAATGACTGTGCAATGAGGCCACACTATTTTAGTGATATTTCATCAAACTACAAAAACAATGTTAGAACTGCAATGTGAATACTAAGGGTGGTTGCCTGCACAAATCTTTATCAAGATTACTTTTGATCTGATCATATACAGCAAATCTGGAACAGCCTGAAGTACAATATGGCAGCAAGAAAATTTAGCAAGTCCAAAACCCAAAATACATCACAGTACCACAAATAAAGCTTTCTTCTAACACCACATAAGATCTGAACCTTCTCCTCCTCTGTACCTCTCAGCCAGCAGATATTGAAGATAGGAACAAATGTCCTTTAAAAGTTGGAACATCCAGCTAAAAATATGGACATCTAATTAGCATAAAATCTGATTACCAGGTAGCACATTACTCTAAATGCTTCCAGTAGAAATGTAGGATACTACTCAGAAACATGTTTAAAAAACAGAGTTCTCTGATTCCTTTTCTTTTCCATTGTTCATAGGTTCATATGTTCATAGGTTCATACTAGGCTATCTGCCCAAGGGCATTTATAAGCCTAGCCCATAGTTATGTGGCTTTCGCCACCCCTTTAGTTTGAATAAAAACTATGCCTATCATTTTTCTGTGCCTCTGTCAAGCAGTGACACTGAAGTAATCCCTGGGGTATATCTGCGATCTCCCATCCGTTGGTCAAGATTCCTCTTGAACAAGGCCAGCGAGGTGCTCTGCCTCACATGTACCGGGATTTTGTTCCACAGCATAGGGAGTCTCTGGGTGATGAATCTGTCCCTCCAGCATGTTCTATTTATAACCGTGTCAAGGTTTAAGTCTCCGCCCTTGTGGTTCTGAGGGATCTAGATTTTTGAGGTGAAGCATATTCATCAAATCTGGGTTTGACATGGCCTTATATGTCAGGCACAGGTCACCTCTGAGCAAGCGGTATGAGACTGAATAAAGCTGGAGTTCTTTCAGTCGGGCAGCATAAGACATATTTTTGAGACCCTTTATCCTTTTGGTGAGGAACTTTTGGGGCCTTTCAAGCTGCATCAGGTGTCTGGTCAGATACATTCCGAACAGGGCATTGTACTCAATCATAGGTCTAATGAGTGATGAGTACAGGGGACGATGACCTCCCTTGATCTAGATGTGAATCCCTTCATGATCAGGTGGGCGATATAGAAGGTTTTCCTAACTACTTTAGCAACATGAGTGTCAAACGAAAGACTACTGTCAACTTGGGTCCCCAGATCCCTGATGACTTTTTCTGTGCTCAGTGGATTGTCACCTATATGGTAGCTAGGGGTAACCTTGTTTTTCCCGAAGGGTATGACTATGCATTTTTGGCGTTTAACTTCAGGCCATGGCTCTGGCACCAGTTATCCGTTTCTGTGAGGCCCTTCTGGAGGATATCTGTGTCAGATGTGTTTTCGACTATGGCACCCAGTTTGCAGTCATCTGCAAACTTTGTCAGCCATAACCCTCCTGTGTTTGCTTGTACTTCAGAAAAGTAGATGCCGAACAAGAGTGGACCCAGGACTGAGCCCTGTGGGACACCACTTGTGACAGGCTTTGAGTCTGACATGGCTCCAGCAACTCTGACCCTGTGGGTTCTGTCGCTTAGCCAGTTTGCAACCCATCTTGTGATGTATGGGTTTACATTCAAGCTGATGAGTTTTTCGATGATACCTGAGTGGGGTATTGTGTGAAGGCCTTTGCCAGGTCGAGGTAGGCTGTATGGACTGCCTTTCCCTCATCAATGGCCTTGGTGACTGTCTCGAAAAAGTCAACCAAGTTTAAGAGGCAGGATCTGCCTTTGACAAAGCCAAGCTGGGTTGGATCCAAAGTCTGCAAGTTCCCTATGTCTTTATTTATGAGTTCCATTATGATCCTCTCCATGGCTTTGCAGATAAGGCTTGTCAAGCTAATGGGGCGGTAATTTCCAGGGTCTGTGGAGGCACCGCCCTTATGAAGTGGGACCACAGTCGCCGTGCGCCACTCCTTGGGTACGTATCCTGAGGTGAGGCTAAGATTAAACAGCTGTCCTAACTGTGGGTTTAATTCCTCATTGAGTTCATGAAGCACACAGCCGGGGACACCATCCGGTCCCATGGATGCTGTGTTTTTTGTCTTAGTGAGGGCAGTTCTCACCTGGGCGTTGGAGATGTTTGGGGCTACAATCCTCTGGAATAGATATCTCTCCTTTGGGGGTGGGGAAGTTTGCACTGAACCTGTCAGCCAGTATGTTAGCAATGTGTGTAGGTTCAGTAATTTTCACATCATTTTGAACTAATTCTGAGCATATCTGGGAGTTTCCTCCTAGGTTTCTAACATAGCTAAAGAAGGCCTTATGATTGTCTTTAGAGTCCTTGGCGATTTTTCTCTCAAAATTTGCCTTTGATGATTTTATGAGAGCTCTTAGTTTTTACTTATAATGATCAAAGGTGTCTTACCTTTCAAGGATTTTGCTCTATCTTGTAGTAGCTTCCTCCTTTTGTTGTAGAGCTTGTTTATGGCTGGGGTCCACCAGACTGGACGCTTGCCTTTGGTACAGAGAGTCTTAGTTTTGTTTGGGATTGCCTGATCCATGCAGTCCTGTAGGTGCTGGTAGAAGGCATTTGTAAGTGATTCAGCGGTTTGAGTAATGTTTACCACTGGCTCAGGGGCCTTAAAGGAGACCACACTAGTTTTTAGAAGTGTGAAATCGGCTTTTGAGAAGTTTTTCACTGTGGTCTTTTTGTTTCAGGTGGGGCGGGATGAGGACCTCCAGCGAGATTAGTTTATGATCTGATCTCACCAGTGAGGGGTATACTTCGGTGTTGAACATTTTGATCCCATGTTCGTGATGATGAGATCAAGTATGTTTTCACCTCTTGTGGGGATGGTGACTAGTTGTTCCATGGCATTTGAGTTTATGAACTCCAGGAATCTTTGGGTTAGAGTGTTCGGGCTTGAGTAGTGTTCCCAGTCTATATTAGGGTAGTTGAAGTCACCTAGTATGATGGTGTTTGGAGATACATTTATCCCCTCCAATGTTTTCAGGAAGGCCATGTGAGGTTCCTGAGTTTGAGAGGGTGGCCTGTAACAAGCTACAAATTGCAGAGCAGTCTTGCCTATGGTTAATTGCACCTGGATGGTCTCCGATGCATCGTGCGTTGCCACCAACCTTGAGGTGTGGGTGTCCTTTATGAATATGGACACCCCTCCTTTCTTGGTGTTGTCCGGATTTTGGGGCCGGAACGCATGATATGAGGTGAAACCTGTTAGTGCTGGGGTGCTCTCAGGAGCCTTGAACCAGGTTTCTGTCACAGCACAGACATCGATGTTCTCCATATTGAGCAGGGCCTCGAGTGCGTGCATCTTGAGATTGAGACTTCTGGCATTGAGCAGCATTACCCTTAGTTTTTTTCCTTTTTGGTGTTCTAGGGTGGTAGGTTTAGAATTTGAGCCTTGCCTAAAAAGGCACTATGGGGGTGGCAAGAGCCTTTGCCAATATCCGAAGCCCAGGGGTGACAGGTGCAAGCCGTCCCTTGCGAAGCAGCGTGGCTTGTCCAGCATGTCATCCCAGGCAGACAGACATTGGATCCCCTTTGAATGACACCAGAATTTAAGCCAATTATTAAAGCTGATCATCTTATCACTGTATTGTGGCATCATTCTAGGTGAAGGTAGGATACTGCTCAAGGTCAGGGTCATACCTGCCTGGGCTACATAATCAGAGAGCTCCTCGACGTCCCTTTTCATGTAGTCCAAGGAGGTACGTCTCAGGTCGTTGACACCAGCGTGGACAATGACTGAGTCGTACTTGTACCTGCTGTTGAGAGACCTGAGTGCTTGCGTTATGTGGCGGATTCTAGCGCCCGACAGGCAGCTTACTGTGACCTTCTCCTTACTCAGTCTGGTGTTGGTCAGTGTGTCTGACTATGGAATCACCAATGACAAGTGTGTCTGGCATTTTGTTTGGCCTTAAGGGCTGTGACTGTTTGACACTCTGACTGTGTGGTCTATGTGTTGCATGTGTTGGGTCGTGAGGTGGTAGTTGTTTGGGTGTCTGCTTTGGTGGCCTCTGCTGTTTTGGTAAATTTTGATCAGAGCCTCCGAGTATGTCTTTGTGTGAGTATGTGTATGATTTGAAGTTGTGATGGTACCATGTGTGACTGGGTATGTATTGTGTGTGGTTACCTTCTCCTCCTGTCTGGTCTTGCCAGTCCTATGTTGAGAGAGCTCAGCCTCCAGTTTGGCCGTATAGATGCATCTCTAAGTATTTGTGTTTTGTGGGAGAAGGAGAGGATTGTCTGTGTACATGAGGCAATTGTAACATTGCCTCAATATTCCCAGGTTCACCAGTTGAGCTGGAGAGGACACTAGCAACTGATCCCTCGACATACTAGAAGTAGTAGATAAAGAACTTTCAAAGGACTCCGGGGAAGTGGGTTTTAGGCTGGTGGGGTACTATCTATAATAAGAGTGCTTTATCAAGGTGCAAGTACTGTAGGAGTAAGTGCTAGGCTTTACAGATAGAGAATAGTCTACTTGGGAATCAAGTAGAGATGAACTTTTCAGTTATAGGATATGCTGGTTAGATCAGCAGTACAGTTTAGCGTGTTTTATAGCAGGGGCTGAAGGGAGCTAGGAATTGGCCCAAAGCGACCAATGGACTACTAGTTTCTGGCTGAAACTTCACCAAATCGGACAAAAGGCGCTCAGTGCTTCCCACTCCCACTGGTAAGCAAAGAAACTTCCCTCCTTCCTAATAAGGCAATGGATCAGTAACAGGAACTAAAAACAAAGCCCAGGGATCAGCAACTCTGAAACTGGACTACTCTAGTTCAGTAAAGTGGGAAAACAAGAGATTTTTGTTTTATTACAGAGATAAGGAAAAAAAACAGACAGTAAATGCTATAAATGCTGTAAATCGGCTAGCACACTTTAGTGTGTAGCCTACAGAAACAATTTGCAACAATTAGTAACTTAAAGTGCAATAAACAGTGTAAAATGCAGAAATCACTTAAAGTAGCAGTAAAACAGGCGAAATGCAGTCGCTAGCTAAATAACAGTGGGAAAGCCACAAAAAATTCTTATATCTGGTAGAAAGTCACTCTTTTAGCTCTCTGCTGCTTGGATCACTCTGCAGGCCACCACGAGGATCTGTGCTGAGTTGGTACAAGCTGGAAAACGCGTGTTTAGCGTGTTTTATAGCAGGGGGCTGAAAGGAGCTAGGAATTGGCCCAAAACGACCAATGGACTACTAGTTTCTGGCTGAAACTTCACCAATTCGGACAAAAAGGCTGCTCAGTGCTTCCCACTCCCACTGGTAAGCAAAGAAACTTCCCTCCTTCCTAATAAGGCAATGGATCAGTAACAGGAACTAAAAACAAAGCCCAGGGATCAGCAACTCTGAAACTGGACTACTCTAGTTCAGTAAGGTGGGAAAACAAGAGATTTTTTTTTTTTTTTTTTACAGAGACAAGGAAAAAAAACAGACAGTAAATGCTATAAATGCTTTTAAGTGGCTAGCACACTTGAGTGTGTTAGCCTACAGGTAAAATTAAGCAACAAATAACTTTTTAAGAGTGCAAAACAGTTAATCAACACTCTTAAAAAGTTGTGACTGATGTGTTGGCATCATTGTTAGCCAGTCAGTATTTCTCCTTAGCTCAGTTCTCCTTTTCTCTGTCCTAGTTCTTCTGGTTGATATACTCAGAGCTGCACATCCATTCCCACTAGGAACCCTCTGTGAGTCTACCAGTTTTTGAACTATTGCACTCCACCAAAAGCTCTTTGAATAGTCTTTATTTCTACATGTGGTTCAGCCACAAATCTATTCTGTCACCTTCACACGTGGCTCAAATAGAGATCAGTTGTGCTGTTTTCACATGTGTTAAAGCTTGCCAGTGAAATACTTTCTCTAATTATGGTTTACAAGGAACTTTAGGGACTGCATCATTATTACAAACTGCTGGTCAAAGACTTCCAAAAAATAAAATTTGTAAAGATATGTAGGATATATATGTTGCAGTATTCACATAAGCTGCTTAATGCATTCTGAGGACACTTAGATAGTTCTGCTGTTTCCATTTTAGAAAAAGTAAATTGATTATTCTGTTAATAAATAATCTTTACATTTTGTATTTTGGAAATAATATGTCTTGTAAAGGTGCTGTTGGTTCAGCAGGACTGACTTATTTAACATAATTAAATATGTACATATATATTCATATACAGAAATATACCTAGTAGAACAGGGGAACTAGAATCTGCTGTTGTTTAAAGGGGAATTTACCAGAATAAGGTATGGCACATTCACGACAGTCTGTTGGCCTCTTACAGGTTCATAGGTTCATAGGAGGTTATTAGACTAGTGACCCTAGAGCCTTTATAAGCCTAGCCATCTTAATCCCAGGTTGTCCCAATTGTCCTTGGTTAGATAGACTTACTTTACAAATCAGCACTGACTACCCTTGTCCATGAGGGACATGGGTGCTACTCCCAGGGTGAATTTGTAGTCACCCATCGACTTGTCTAGTTTGTGCTTGAATAGGGTCATTGAGGAGTTCTTCTTCACATGAAATGGAAGTTTATTCCAGAGTAGTGGCAATCTCTGGGAGACTTACCTGTCTCAATAGCATGTTCTGGTAATGTCACTGGCAAGGTTGAGATCCCTAGAGTGAGTGACTCTACTGCCATTTGATTTGTGAATGTGCAGTATTTCCATCAGCTTGGGGTTAGAGACTGCCCTCTAGGCCAGGCACAAGTCACCTCTCAGTAACCTATATGGTACAGAGTAGAGTGACAGGGCATTCAGTCTTGAGAAACCTCGCTGGTCTCTCCAGTTGCTGCAGGTGTCTGGTGAGATATATGCAGAAGGGAGCATTCTACTCAATTAATGGTCTGATTACGGTTGAGTAAAGTGGGGTTATAACATCTTTAGACCTGGATGTGATGCCTTTACTTATGAGATGAGCAATGTAGAAGTCTTTTCTTACCACTGTGGAAGCCTGGTAGTCAGTTCAGATTGCTGTTGACCTGTATTACTAGATCTCGCACCACTGGGTTTGAACTTAGAGGGGTGCTATCGATATTATAATTATTGGGGAATTGTGCTTTGCCAAATAGGATTTTACTGCTCTTTTTTTGCGTTTTGTTTTAGACTGTGACTTTTGCACTGGTAATTCTTTTGTGTTAGGCCCTCCTATAATATGGTAACATCATTGGGTGACTCAATGACTAGGCAAAGCTTACAATCATCAGTGAACTTAGGAGGCCAAAGGCCATCTACTTTAGCCTGGACTTCCAAGAAATAGATTCCAAATAGTAAAGGGCCCAGCACAGATCCTTGTGGTATGCACTGATGACGGGTCTACTGGTAGAGGACACAGATCCTTGTGGTATGCACTGATGACGGGTCTACTGGTAAAGGACACAGATCCTTGTGGTATGCACTGGTGACGAGTCTACTGATAGAGGACACAGATCCTTGTGGTATGCACTGGTGACAGGTCTACTGGTAGAGGACACAGATCCTTGTGGTATGCACTGGTGACAGGTCTACTTGTAAAGGACACAGATCCTTGGTGGTATGCACTGGTGACGGGTCTACTGTTAGAGGACATAGATCCTTGTGGTATGCACTGGTGATGGGTCTACTGATAGAGGACACAGATCCTTGTGGTATGCACTGGTGACAGGTCTACTGGTAGAGGACACAGATCCTTGTGGTATGCAATGGTGACAGGTCTACTGGTAGAGGACACAGATCCTTGTGGTATGCACTGGTGATGGGTACACTGGTAGAGGACACAGATCCTTGTGGTATGCACTGGTGACAGGTCTACTGGTAGAGGAGGAGTCACAAACTTTGGCAGTCCGTGTTCTGTTGGAGAGCCAGTTAGTACCAATCTAGTGATGTAAGGGTTAACACCTAGTTGGGAAAGTTTTTCAATGCTAGTTGAGTAGGGGATTTTGTCAAAGGCTTTGGCTGGGTCCAGATAAGTGATATGCACCATCTTACCTTCATCCAGGGCTTTGTTGACTTTCTTGAAAAAGTCTAGCAGATTCTGTAGTCAAAGTCTACCCTTAATAAAGCCAAACTGGGTTGGGTTTAGAGTCTGAAGGTCACCTATGTCCTTGATGATGAGGTCCATGGTGATCCTTCCCATGGCCTTGCAGACGAGGTTGGTTAGACTTATGGGTCCATAATTTCCAAGGTTAGTTGATGGCCCCCTTTATGCAAGGGGATCACTGTTGCTGTTTTACATTCTGCTGCTGCAAAGCCAGTTCTCAGGCTATGGTTAAAAAGAATGGAAAATGTGTCAGCTAGATCTTGTTAAAAACTGCTTAGCAAGCAACCTAGGATGTTATCTGGTCCCACTGAAGCCATGTTTTTGGCCCTGGAGAACGCAAATATGACTTGATCTGTAGAGATACTAGGTAGTGAAATGGTATCAGGTATGCTTTGTGGTATGGCTGGTGGGGATAGGGGGGTGAAGTTTGCACCAAATCTGTCAGCTAGCAGGTTAGCAATTTGCTCCAGTATAGTATGAGTGGCACCATCTACCACCAACTTAGAACATAGTTGGGCACTTCCTTTTAGATTTCAGGCAAAGTTAAAGAATGCCTTACGGTTGTCCTTGGCTAGGGATGCTATTTTAGCATCATAATTAGCTTTAGAGGACTTTACAAGACTTTTGATTTGTGTGTTCAATTTGTGGAAGGAATTCTTCCTCTGCAGAGGCAGTTGCCTCTTGTTCTTGGACACCAGTTTCTTCCTTTTGTTACACAATCTTTTTATACTAGATGTCCATGAAGGTGACTTGTTTTTTGCAGGAGGGCCTGGTTTTAATCTGGTCAGTTACAGCTAACTCTATACAATTGCTAAGATGATTATTTGGGGCATTTCTGTACATCTCTGCATAGGAGTCATTATTGCCTGTGATTGCAGGGGGCATACAACTTTTTATACCATTACTTAGTAGACTGTAGTTTTCTTTGGAGAAGTTTCTTAGTTTTTTTCCTCCTTTGGGGGTGTGGGGTCCAACAGTTACTTTGAATCAGACTGATTTATGGTCCGGCCTTACCAGGGAGGGCATCACACAGTGGGCAGTGCAGTGGCCACCCATGTTGGTGATTACTATGTCAAGGACATTGGAGCCACTTGGGGGTGTAGACTGTCTATTCCCGAGTCTTTCCATTGACAAAGTCCTTTGGGTGAGCATGGTTGAGCTCATGTATTTTACCCCAGTTGATGGAGGGATAACTGAAATCTCCCATGACTAAAGTGTTGGGCTGTATGGTGAGTGACTCTAGTAAGTCCAGGTAGGCATTATGGTTTTCTTGATTCATGGAGGTGGACCTATAGCTATCAATAATGTGTTAGGATGTTTTGCCTATAGATAATTGGGCATGGACTAGTTTGAGATAGTTGTACTGTTTGACCAATCTCAGAGTGTACTTGGCTTTAATGAAGATGGATAAATTCCACATTTGGTAATTTCACACTTACTCCGAGGTCTGAATGTGTGGAAGGAAGGCATTGTAGCCTTGTACAGCTGAGGTATTCTCTGTGGCCTTGAACCATGTTTCAGTGACTGCACAGACATCAGCATCTTCCAAGGTGAGGAGTGCTTTAAGGGAGTGCAGTTTCATGTTTATACTCTTAGCATTAAGCAGCAGAACCTTGAGTTTGTCTTGAGTGGTTTCTGCTATGTTGGAAATATTGTTGTTTTGACATTGCCTATAAAAGGCACTATGGGGGAGGCAATCACCTTAGCCAGTATCCGAAAGCCTAGAAGAGACAGGTGCAGAGTATCTCTGGAAAACAGTGTGGTCTGTCAACCATGTCTTCCTAGGATGACTGGATCACCCCTGGAATGATACGAGAAGCTAAGCCAATTGTTGAAGTCAACCATTTTTTGTTTATATTGTGGCATCATCCTGGGTGAAGGTAGAATGCTGCTTAGGGCTAGAGTCATACCTGTCTGGTACCTATAATCTGAGAATTCAGTCATGTCTCTCTTCATATAGTCCAAGGAGGTATGTCTCAAGTCATTCACCCCAACTTGGACTATGACAAAATCATAGCAGTACTTGTTGTTGAGTGACCTGGGTGCATGCATGATCTGATGCAACTTGGCGCCCAAAAGGCAGCAGACCATGACCTTCTCCTTTAAGTTTCCAGGTGTGTGCATCTATACAGGGTAGTGCTAACTCCCCCCATTGTGTAATGCACAGCTACGTGCAAAAGCGAGGCTTAAATACAGGTAAAATTTAACAGTTTTAAGACAAACTGAGGCATTCTCCAGCAATCCCCAACTAAGATGGAACATGAGCTAAACAGTTCTGCCACATGGGTGCAGGGAGGACCTCTTAATGTAAGATGGCTGGTTTAGAGCACAGCAATATCAAACAGTCTAGATTCAACAAGTCTGAATCTAGCATATGCTATGTAAGGCAGTAACACAGAATTTACAGAATTTCAAAGTGCAGGAAAAGAAATGCAGACACAATCACCAAAAATGAAGCAGTAATTCAAATTAATACAATTAAATTGCAATACTGGCTTTAAATATAGTTATTTTTCAGTAAGGTAGAAATAAAAAAACCAACAGCGTTAGCAGATGCTGTAAGTCTCAATCACAAAATCCAACGGACGATGAAAGTAAACCAATCTTCTCTTTTATTCAATACAAGCATGTAAAACGTTTTTACATGCTTGTATTGAATAAAAGAGAAGATTGGTTTACTTTCATCGTCCGTTGGATTTTGTGATTGAGACTTACAGCATCTGCTAACGCTGTTGGTTTTTTTATTTCTACCTTACTATTTCATTATTCTTAAGAACCCAGCGTTTACTTGCAGCTAGACAAGTTTGTTCCGTTATTCATTATAGTTATTTTTCAGTTGTTTGAAGTAGATGCCTTGGATTTCAGTTCAGATGCACTCCAGATCTCTGGCTAAAGTCACTAAACTCTGAGCAGCTCTGGTTAACTGAGAGCAAACCCGTGCAAATGCGAGGCTTAATTACAGGCAAAGTTCAACAGGTTTTTAGACAAACTACCAATGGGAAAGCCCCAAACGGTGCCTTTCTGCAGCAATCCCCAACTCAGATAGAACCTGAGCTACACACCTGCCACAAGGGAGCAGTGAGGCCCTCTTAATGTAAGATGACTGGTTTAGAGCACAGTGATGCCAGTCAAAATTGAGCAAGTCTGAATCTAGCCTATATTCCTCTTGATTTGAAATCTTCCTGGGTCCTTAAGTATTATTGCTTTTGTAATTCTAAGAAAAATGGCTCAGGAAAAATGCCAGCGTCCACAAACAAGTATTTAATAAAATCAATGTCCTTTAAAAATCAATGTTGTGATGGAAAAAAGTCCAAAATAAGCCAAAAAAAACAAGAATCAACCAATCCACGTGTGAAGCGCTTTGGTTTTTAAAGGACATTGATTTTATGAAATACTTGTTTGTGGATGCTGGCATTTTTCCTGAGCCATTTTTCTTGTTTTTCACATCAGATGTTAAGTTGTCAATCTCACCTTCATTCTTGCTGGATGGGTTCGGAGCCGATCCTCGGCTCCGACTCGGCACTTGCTTTAGCTTGAGAACTCCTTTTACCAGCTCGAGGCAACCCTATATCCCATGATGCAAGGCGGAACTACCTCAGATCTCGTTTGCCGCTTAGTGAAAGAGGGCTCCTTTGCCAGCTGAGGTAAGTTAATATTGTCTAAAAGCTTAGTTAGGGATTTATTTCCCCCTTTTTACCCTTTTCATTGTGTGTAGTCTTTCTATATCCCACCCTATTTCCCTTATAGTTAAAAACTTTTAAATTCTTTTCATAGTTGTAAAACAGTTTTAAGTTAGGCCTAGACCCCATTGGTTAATCCCTACCTGTGTGTCTGTGTGTTGGGGATTAATTGTGTGTTTGTTGGGGTGTGTGTGTGACTTCTTCCTCTAGGACTATTTCAAAGGAAGGCAAGGTCTCAGGCTTCAAGAAATGTGACTCGTGCTGTCAGAAAATGTCTCTGACAGACGGTCACACTTCTTGTGTTTACTGCCTGGGGCCTTTGCACCTGCAGGACTCCTGTGCTTTGTGTCACTCTTTTAGCCAGAGAGTCCTGCAGGAAAGGAGGAATAAATTGATCCTCCGTGGCTTACTTAAGCCAGAAGGTTCTCCCTCTAAATCAGGGTCTAGTAAACCTTCTAAGCCACCGAAGGTTCAGGCTACAGTATCCAAGCCTCCTCCGGTGGCTCCGGCTCCGTCGGAGCCGAAATCGGCTCCGGCTGGAACCGATCTTTCTGCTTCCAAGGTAGTGGGTTCGGCACCGATTGGTTCCGACACCCGGTCTACTGTGGCTTTGTCGGCTCCGGCTGGAGACGACACTTTATCCAGCATCGGAGCCGAGAAACCTTTGGCTCCATCTGGAATTCAGGGGACTTCGGCTCCGATGACTTCGTCCCGAAAGAGATCTCGGTCCCCTTCATTGGAGAGTATCCACTCGGCTCCGGGGTCTCCTCTTTTGTCAGAGCGGAGCCATCGGAGCCGATCTTCGAGATCTTCCAGGCTGTCTGACCACGACTTAGAGAGGGTGGTAAGCAGGCTGTTAAAGTTGCAGGCACTGGCCCAAATGCTCCATAGCCCGTCAGACTTCGGCTATTGCTTCACCCCTTGAACTTCCTCCTCTGACTCCCCACCAGAGTTTGGAGCCGGAGCTTCTCGGGACAGTGACTGTTTCGGCGCCAGAGCCGATACATCCTTCGGCTCCATCGTCTTCGGCTCCAATCTCCTCCTTGAGACCTTCCTTGGAGGGATCCGGTCGTCGAGTTTCCCTGGTCGGCTCCGAGGGGGCTAGTGGCATCGGACCCTTGTCCGACCCCGCTCTCCCTCTCGGGGCTTCGGCTTTGGTAAGCTCGGCACCGACATCGGCCTCGGAGCCTTCCCTCTCAGTGGAGCTGGGAATTCCTGTATCCTCGGAACGGGGATATTCCGGTCTCCTGGGGAGGGGAGCCTTTGAGGTGATGAGGAGTGTCCTGGCTCCTGAGCCAGGTCAACGGTCCATCCCTCTAGCTCCTCCCTCTTTGGTGCCTGTAGACACCTCTTGCCAGCCTCTTGCTCTCAGGCCCAGGGATCCATCACCCCAGGTTTCCCCATTGGGAATTTCCTCCTCTTCCGAAGTTTCTCCTGATCCTGCAGGTGAACCCCCTCGGAAGCGGACGTGTAAGAGGAAACACACAGACTCCCCCGAGTCTACTACATCTGATACCAACTTAGATGAGTCGGAGGGTTCCCCACGATCCCCCTCTGAGGATGTCTCCTTTTCAGACATCCTTGAGCTCCTCAGACAGAGGGGGAATTGGCCATCCATTGATCCCTCCGAGGATGAGTCGGTATACCTGGAGGCTTTTGGATCCCAACCCTCCACCTCCTGGGTGTCTCCGCCTTTCGACCCACTTATGCAGGTAGTGGCTCGGAAGGCGTGGGCAGCTCCGGATTCTGTGGAACCTGTTCCCAGGAGACCATCCAAGTTTATTACGGCCCCTACGGACAAACAGTTTCTTTCCAAGGGCGTCTCTGTGGATGCTATGGTGGTGGCGGCCACTAAGAAGGAACTGGCGGATCCTTCAGTACCTGTCCATCCTCCTAACAAGGATTCTAGGACCATGGACAGGTATGGAAAGCGGATGTTTTCTTCAGCGACCTTTGCTATGCGTTCGCTGAACTACCTTTGTCACTTCACCAGGCTTCAAAGAGATATTCTCAAGGAACTGGGTGAAGTGGTCCAGGATCCTTCTGCTGCTGGGGCTCAAGAAAAGATTGCCTCTCAGCTAGCAATCCTGAATTCCTTATCCAACTCCTCCATGCGGCTCATATCCTATGCAGCCGATGGAGTGAGCAGGGCCGCAGGCACAGGAGTGGCTCTTAGACGCCAAGCCTGGATGCGGCTTTGTAATTTTGTGGACCCCTTTAAGGCATCCTTCACCAATACCCCCTTTGATGGTTCGGTTTTTTCGGACCTCAGGTGAAGGATACCTTGACCAGGTGTGAGCAGGACGGTAAAACTCTTTCTGCCGTTGGAGTCCATTTTTCCACCCCTTCTAGACCATACCCCAAGGGTCAGAAGGGAGGGAAGATGTGGTTCCGCAAAGCCCAAAGAGCTACACCGGACGCACGTGGTCAGTTTACCCCCAGAGGCAGAGGGGGTAACAATAATAGACGCCGCCCTAGAGGCAGGGGGGTCCTCAGAACCAGGGCAACAGGGAGTCTCTTCCTGAGAAGCCCTTTCAGCACCCCTAAGGTGTTGCCCGACTGTCCACCCTTGGAGGCAGTCGGGGGAAGGATTTCGCTGTACCCAGTAGCCTGGCATTCCCTCTCACAAGATATGTGGGTACAGTCGATCATATCCGAGGGTTACAAAATCCCCTTCAAAGGTATCCGACCTCAACAATCCCTTCCAGACATCTCACCCCGTCAAAGGGATTTGGCAGAACAGGAGGTTTCAAAGCTCCTAGGAAAAAGAGCCGTCCAGACTGTGCCGGCAGACCAAGTAGGATCCGGCGTCTACTGAGATTCTTTTGGTCCCCAAAAGGACGGGAGATTGAGACCAATATTAGACCTGAGCAGTCTAAACAGATTTGTCAAGAAGGCAAGATTCCGGATGGTCACGCTTCAGTCCATTCTGCCCTTTCTGGGCAAGGACAACTGGATGTGCTCTATAGACCTTCAGGACACGTACTATCACATAAAGATTCACAGGCGCTCCAGAAGGTTTCTCCACTTTCGGCTAGGGACCAGTCATTACCAATTCAGAGCCCTGCCCTTTGGCCTCACTTCAGCCCCCAGAGTGTTTACCAAATGCATGGCAGTGGTCACAGCTCATCTGAGACGTCAAGGATTCCAGGTGTTTCCTTATTTGGACGACTGGCTCCTCTCCGCCACCACCAGGTGTCAGCTTCTTCAGACGAGAGACTACACTCTGCAGCTTTGCAGGAGTTTGGGAATTTCAGTAAATTTCGAGAAATCTTCTCTGCGGCCTTGCCAGTCTATCACCTTTATAGGCGCAGAATTAAACACCGTCAAAATGTTAGCCAGACTAACAGATCAAAGAATTCTGGGCATCCAAAAATTCGTTCGGATTCTATTGCAGAGCAGCAAGGTCAAAGCCAGATTGATACTAAAGGTTCTAGGTCTTATGGCTGCGGCCATTGTTCTTCTACCACTGGCTCGCTTCCATATGCGTCTTCTGCAGTGGATGTTATTCACTCAGTGGTCGTACCACAGTCTTCCGATGAGGCACGAAATCTTAGTCACACAATCGTGCAGAACTCATCTGAACTGGTGGATATCTTCCCTCTTCTTCATCAGGGCCGACCCTTTGTTCCCCCTCCTCCAGTTGCCACAGTTACTACGGATGCCTCTCTGATTGGGTGGGGGGGCATTATCAGGGCAGGATGGTCCACGGGACGTGGCAACCCATAGAATACCATCTGCACATCAATGTCCTGGAGATGAGAGCGGTGCTTTTAACGTTGCAAGCCCTCAACGACTTTCTTCCCACGGGGACTATTGCAGTACAAACGGACAACATGCCCGTGGTCTGGTACATCAACAAGCAGGGCGGGACCAGGTCCTATCCGTTGTGTCGAGACGCTCTCAGACTTTGGCAATGGGCAATCTCCTCTCATCGGTTTCTGATAGCAACGCACATCCCCGGCAGGTTCAACCTCTTGGCGGACAGGCTGAGCAGATCCATTCTGATGCCTCACGAGTGGTCTCTCAATCAATCTGTAGTGGATCAGATTTTTCTGAAGTGGGGCACACCTTGTTGCGATCTTTTTGCTACACCTCAAAACAACAAGTGCCCCGATTTTTTCACCCTCTTTCCCCTACCAGGCCAACCCCTGAGAGACTCTCTAACCCAGGATTGGCCCCGGGGACTTCTGTACGCTTTTCCTCCCTTTCCCTTGATTCCACAAGTCATTCAGAAAGCCACCGTTTTGAGGGCCAAGTTGATTCTCATTGCCCCTTACTGGCCTCGACAAATTTGGTTTCCGTTTCTGCGTCACCTCCTGGTGCAGCCCTGGCATCTGGACCCAGTTCCGGATCTCTTGATCCACCAGTCGGGTCAGCAGCACCGGGCCATTCATTCTCTCAACCTCACTGCTTGATTGCTCCACTTCCTTCCCTAGCCAGGCTTCCGATGATCTCTGATTCAGTCAGAGACATCTTAGTGTCTTCTTTAAAGTCGTCCACTAGAACTGTTTATGCTAGCAAGTGGCGACGTTTCTCTATTTGGGCAAATTCCAGGAATATTGATCCCTTTACTGCTCCTGTGCATTCTGTTTTAGATTTCCTGGCTGAAGTTTTTCATTCAGGATCTTCTTCATCTACAGTTAAAGTTCAACTGGCTGCTATTTCCAAGTATCATGTTGGCTTGCATGATAATAACATTATGTCTCATAGATTATGCAAGTCCTTTCCGAGAGGAGTTTTTCTCCTAAAACCGCCGATAAAGCATCCTCCTCCACAATGGGATCTAAATTTAATGTTGGCATCCTTGATGCTACCTCCCTTCGAACCGTCTGCTTCATGTTCTTTGAAGTTATTGACCTGGAAAACTATATTCTTACTGGCTGTCACTTCAGCAAGAAGGGTTTCCGAGATTCAAGCTCTCTGCATTCGTTCCCCTTACTTGGTTTTTCATAAGGACAGGGTATCCTTAAGAACGAACCCGTCCTTTCTCCCCAAAGTTGTGTCTCAAACCAATATTAACCAATCCGTAGATCTACCAGTCTTTTTCCCAAACTATTCTGACAGAGCTGAACAAAAGCTTCATTTTTTGGATGTCCATCGTCAGCTCAGGTACTATTTGCATAGAACTAAACAATTCAGGAAATCGGACCAATTATTTGTCTCCTATGCAGAAAACAGGATAGGTCTTCCAGTTTCTAAAGTGACCTTATCCAGATGGTTGCCTTCCACCATTTCCTATGTGTACTCTCTCAGAGGCAAACAGCTACCTTCTAAACCGAAAGCACACTCAACCAGGAGTCTATCCACTTCAGCAGCTTTTCAGGATAGGCTACCCATTGATACCATTTGTGCAGCAGCTACTTGGGCCACGCCTCATACCTTTGTCTCTCATTACAAGTTAGACTTGGCCTCCAGAGACAGGGCCAGTTTTGGTTCCACAGTTCTCAAGAGTCTGTTCCACTGAGCCACCCGGGATACAGGTGCTAGGGACGCGGTCCCATCCAGCAAGAATGAAGGCGAGATTGACAACTTAACATTTAGAAGTTATGTACCTACCATAACGTTCCATGTTAGTTGTCTTCTCTCGCCTTCTTTCTTGCGTCCCTCCCTCCTTCCCCCTGGCCTGGACAGATCTTGAAGAGTTCCTATTGGGTTGTTTCCTCCTGAGCCTTCATATAAGGACTCTTATTATGAACTTGGTTTTCATAATTATGTTAGGTTAGTCCTTAGCAGGGTAGGTTAGCTACCAAACGAGATCTGAGGTAGTTCCGCCTTGCATCATGGGATATAGGGTTGCCTCGAGCTGGTAAAAGGAGTTCTCAAGCTAAAGCAAGTGCTGAGTCAGAGCCGAGGATCGGCTCCGAACCCATCCAGCAAGAAAGAAGGCGAGAGAAGACAACTAACATGGAACGTTGTGGTAGGTACATAACTTCTAATTTTTTGTTCTTGGTGGTTGCTTTTGTAATTCTATCATCCCCACCTAAGCCCATGGCGCTTATTACACTCCACATTATGACAGAGCGGCTAAGGCTACTCCTCCTCAAGTCCTGATTCTAGGAGCCACTTCCTCTCTCCAGACTGACAAAATCTAGCCTTCGATGTGTTCTGGACATTACCTAAAAGGAACCACTAACTCACTGAAATTGTTATTTGCTAACTATGAAAGCCCCACTGTGTGTGTGTCCCTACTTAAGTGCCTTTCTCAGAGTCACACAGTAGGCAAATGAAGGATGATAGAATCAGACCTCAGACTAGGGGAAGTATTAGTTAGTAGCACATAGCCCTAATCTTCTGTGCTAACTGCCAGGCTAATCCATTGATATAAAAGAAGGAAACATTAACTTGAAATGCATACTTTCTTTAAAGGAAAAGCAAACAATATTTGTTAACATTGTACTTACAGGTTTCCCAGCTGATCCTTTTGCACCAACAGAGCCCTGTAAAGAGAAAATGTGCATTAGAAGAAATCTTCAATGGAACATGACACAGATGGGGTGTGTTGTTCAGCTCTTATTTTGTAAATTTTGTTACAATGTATTTAAAATGGAACTATGAGTTTGGATTCCTTCTTTGGTAAATTGTGTTACAATGTATTTAAAATGGAACTGTAGGTTTAGGTTTAACATCAGCAATTGGCCTCTTCCCTGTCATGTGCTGCTGACTAGTAAATATTCTGGACTAAATAAAAGATACACCTTTGGTTTCCTGGTTAAACTGGTTACGACCACTGCAGCCATTTGTATAATCTGTTGGATGAAGGAGCCCTCAGTTTCATTTTCTACCTCAGCTCTGTTATTTGCTGTCATCCATTCATGTTGCCTCCCTCTGGTCTGCATACCAGACTGCAGTCTTCTCCTCTTTATTTTCAAACTTCTGTCCTTACTGCTCCTCCTCTTCTGACAGGCAAGTGTTAGGCTCAATGTCTTAACATAATTAAGTGATTAAATACATATATACATTCGCATACTGGGCATGTTAACTGTTTCCAAGTGGTTCCCTTATTTATCTTTTGCAGCCCTTCTGTGCTGGTAAACATACCCACCATTTGATATCTCCACCCTTTCTGTCACTTCTTTCTAGCCAATGAGGTGAGCACATCCAGTATATCCCTGAAAGACTAAGATCTCTTATAAATATCCTTCTTTATCTCTGTGCCCATCTTTCAGACCTGTTCTGGAGCTTGCAATGTGTAATCTGAATGCCACCCCACTAGAGAGCATTTACCCCATTTAACACCCGTAGGGCCAAGACTTGAGTTTGCCTTTCCATCCTTCTCTTCTACTTCATTTGTCTTTCCAAAAAGTAATAAATCCTTTAATTATCCCATATTCTGCTACTCCCTCATAGCTTCTTTGGACTCCTCACTAGGCATAGTGAACACTAGAGGTACTATATCCAGTAATCACAGTGATTCACCAAAACCCACCCAGGCAATTCCTCTCTCTTTGAAATACATTCTTCCAAAACATAAAGGAGATCCTCACCAGGGAAGGACTCACAGTTCTTCAGTGTAAGAACACAATGTATCCCATCTAACTAAATCTAATGTACTCCAAGGTCATAGACCTACATGGTATAATACATAATATTTTAATTAAGTTATAACTCAGTGAGTCTATCCTGGTTAAAGAATGATTTACTAAATGCGGTACTATCAGGGCAGTAGCCCCCTCCACCCCCATGTACATATACCTGTCTCATGGAAAAGAGTACTTCCAAATACCAGCAGTGGGCAGAAGTGGCAGAAACATTACAAACAAAACATAGGTGCTGAATGCTTGGAAGTGTTCTTTCAGAAATGTGCAAACAGTGTACTTCAGGCTAACATGGCATCTTTTGTCACATTGCATGATCGGTAGTAATAGACATCACTCATTGTTAGGAGGCACATCAATAAATTTCTGCAATGTGACAATTATTCAGCAAATTTTATGTTCAAGTTTCTGTATTAAAAACAGGAGTAGGAATGAATGTTGTTGCATTAATACATTAAGTCTTGGTTACTATCTGTACCCCAAACTTGAAAAGAAGAATACAGCTGAGAAATGTTGTGGTCCCAAAAGTGTAAACAGAAAAACAGAATCATATACTGAATATGCTTGATTTTACAAATGTTGATTTTATAGTACACTGCATTGCAAGGTTTAGTGGGTTTACCTTTTCTCCTTTTGGTCCCTGCACACCAGGAAGTCCAGTTGCACCCTAGAAAACAACATAACAATAATCATAATCATAATCATATCTACAGCAACTGTGAAATGACTAAAAATAATCATAATCATATCTACAACAACTGGGAAATGACTAAAAATAATCATAATCAGATCTACAGCAACTGGGAAATGACTAAAAATAATCATAATCATATCTACAACAACTGGGAAATTACTAAAAATAATCATAATCATATATACAGCAACTGGGAAATGACTAAAAATAATCATAATCATATCTACAGGAACTGGGAAATGACTAAAAATAATCATAATCAGATCTACAGCAACTGGGAAATGACTAAAAATAATCATAATCATATCTACAACAACTGGGAAATGACTAAAAACAATCATAATCATATCTACAGCAACTGGGAAATTACTAAAAATAATCATAATCATATTTACAGCAACTGGGAAATGACTAAAAATAATCATAATCATATCTACAGCAACTGGGAAATGACTAAAAATAATCATGAGATCTACAGCAACTGGGAAATGACTAAAAATAATCATAATCATATCTACAGCAACTGGGAAATGATTAAAAATAATCATAATCATATCTACAGCAAATGGGAAATGACTAAAAATAATCATAATCATATATACCGCAACTGGGAAATGACTAAAAATAATCATTATCATATATACAGCAACTGGGAAATGACTAAAAACAATCATAATCATATCTACAGCAACTGGGAAATTACTAAAAATAATCATAATCATATCTACAGCAACTGGGAAATGACTAAAATAATAATAATCATATCTACAGCAACTGGGAAATGACTAAAAATAATAATAATCATATCTACAGCAACTCGGAAATGATTAAAAATAATCACAATCATATCTACAGCAACTAGGAAATTACTAAAATAATCATAATCATATCAACAGCAACTGGGAAATGACTAACAATAATCATAATCAGATCTACAGCAACTGGGAAATGACTAAAATAATCATAATCATATCTACAGCAACTGGGAAATGACTAAAATTAATCATAATCATATATACAGCAACTGGGAAATGACTGAAAATAATCATAATCAGATCTACAGCAACTGGGAAATGACTAAAAATAACCATAATCAAATCTACAGCAACGGGGAAATTACTAAAATAATCATAATCATATATACAGTAACTGGGAAATTACTAAAAATAATCATAATCATATCTACAGCAACTGGGAAATGACTAAAATTAATCATAATCATATATACAGCAACTGGGAAATGACTGAAAATAATCATAATCAGATCTACAGCAACTGGGAAATGACAAAAAATAACCATAATCAAATCTACAGCAACGGGGAAATTACTAAAATAATCATAATCATATATACAGTAACTGGGAAATTACTAAAAATAATCATAATCATATCTACAGCAACTGGGAAATGACTAAAAATAATCATAATCAGATCTACAGCAACTGGGAAATGACAAAAACTAATCATAATCATATATGCAGCAACTGGGAAATGACTAAAATAATCATAATCAGATCTACAGCAACTGGGAAATGGATAAAAATAATCATAATCATATCTACAGCAACTGGGAAATGACTGAAAATAATCATAATCAGATCTACAGCAACTGGGAAATGACTAAAAATAATCATAATCAGATCTACAGCAACTGGGAAATGACAAAAACTAATCATAATCATATATACAACAACTGGGAAATGACTAAAAATAATCATAATCATATCTACAGCAACTGGGAAATGACTAAAAATAATCATAATCATATCAACAGCAACTGGGAAATGACTAAAAATAACCATAATCATATCTACAGCAACTGGAAAATGGCTAAAAATAATCATAATCAGATCTACAGCAACTGGGAAATGAGTAAAAATAATCATAATCAGATCTACAGCAACTGGGAAATGACTATAAATAATCATAATCAGATCTACAGCAACTGGGAAATGACTAAAATAATCATAATCAGATCTACAGCAACTGGGAAATGGATAAAAATAATCATAATCATATCTACAGCAACTGGGAAATGACTAAAAATAACCATAATCATATCTACAGCAACTGGGAAATGGCTAAAAATAATCATAATCATATCTACAGCAACTGGGAAATGACTAAAAATAATCATAATCATATCTACAGCAACTGGGAAATGACTAAAAATAACCATAATCATATCTACAGCAACTGGGAAATGGCTAAAAATAATCATAATCAGATCTACAGCAACTGGGAAATGAGTAAAAATAATCATAATCAGATCTACAGCAACTGGGAAATGACTATAAATAATCATAATCAGATCTACAGCAACTGGGAAATGACTAAAATAATCATAATCAGATCTACAGCAACTGGGAAATGGATAAAAATAATCATAATCATATCTACAGCAACTGGGAAATGACTAAAAATAATCATAATCATATCTACAGCAACTGGGAAATGACAAAAATAATCATAATCAGATCTACAGCAACTGGGAAATGACTAAAAATAATCATAATCAGATCTACAGCAACTGGGAAATGACTAAAAATAACCATAATCATATATACAGCAACTGGGAAATGACTAAAAATAATCATAATCATATCTACAGCAACTGGGAAATGGCTAAAAATAATCATAATCATATCTACAGCAACTGGGAAATGGCTAAAAATAATCATAATCATATCTACAGCAACTGGGAAATGACTAAAAATAATCATAATCATATCTACAGCAACTGGGAAATGACTAAAATAATCATAATCATATCTACAGCAACTGGGAAATGACTAAAAATAATCATAATCATATCTACAGCAACTGGGAAATGACTAAAAATAATCATAATCATATCTACAGCAACTGGGAAATGACTAAAAATAATCATAATCAGATCTACAGCAACTGGGAAATGACTAAAATAACCATAATCATATCTACAGCAACAGGGAAATGACTAAAATAATCATAATCAGATCTACAGCAACTGAGAAATGATTAAAAATAATCATAATCATATCTACAGCAACTGGGAATTGACTAAAAATAATCATAATCATATCTACAGCAACTGGGAAATGACTAAAAATAATCAATCAGATCTACAGCAACTGGGAAATGACTAGAAATAATCATAATAATAGCTACAGCAACTGGGAGATGACTAAAATAATCATAATCATATATACAGGAACTGGAAAATGACTATAATAATCATAATCATATATACAGCAACTGGGAAATGAATAAAAATAATCATAATCATATCTACAGCAACTGGGAAATGACTAAAATTAATCGTAATCATATCTACAGCAACTGGGAAATGACTAAAAATAATCATAATCATATCTACAGCAACGGGGAAATGACTAAAATAATCATAATCATAACTACAGCAACTGGGAAATGACTAAAAATAATCATAATCATTAATACAGCAACTGGGAAATGACTAAAATAATCATAATCAGATCTATAGCAACTGGGAAATGGCTAAAAATAATCATAATCATATATACGGCAACTGGGAAATGACTAAAAATAATTATAATCATATCTACAGCAACTGAAAAATGACTAAAAATAATCATAATCACATTTACAGCAACTGGGAAATGACTAAAAATAATAATAATCAGATCAACAGCAACTGGGAAATGACTAAAAATAATCATATCTACAGCAACGGGGAAATGACTAAAAATAACCATAATCATATCTACAGCAACTGGGAAATGACTAAAAACAATCATAATCATATCTACAGCAACTGGGAAATGACTAAAAATAATCATAATCAGATCCACAGCAACTGGGAAATGACTAAAAATAATCATATCTACAGCAACGGGGAAATGACAAAAATAATCATTATCATATATACAGCAACTGGGAAATGACTAAAAATAATAATAATCATATCTACAGCAACTGGGAATTGACTAAAAATAATCATAATCATATCTACAGCAACTGGGAAATGACTAAAAATAATCATAATCAGATCCACAGCAACTGGGAAATGACTAAAAATAATCATAATCATATCTACAGCAGCTGGGAAATGACTAAAAATAATCATAATCAGATCCACAGCAACTGGGAAATGACTAAAAATAATCATATCTACAGCAACGGGGAAATGACTAAAAATAATCATTATCATATATACAGCAACTGGGAAATGACTAAAAATAATCATAATCATATATACAGCAACTGGGAAATGACTAAAAATAACCATAATCATATCTACAGCAACTGGGAAATTACTAAAAACAATCATAATCATATCTACAGCAACTGGGAAATGACTAAAAATAATAATAATCATATCTACAGCAACTTGGAAATGATTAAAAATAATCACAATCATATCTACAGCAACTATGAAATGACTAAAATAATCATAATCATATATACAACAACTGGGAAATGACTAAAAATAATCATAATCATATCTACAGCCACTGGGAAATTACTAAAAATAATCATAATTAGATCTACAGCAACTGGGAAATGACTAAAAATAATCATAATCATATCTACAGCAACTGGGCAATGACTAAAATAATCATAATCATATATACAGCAACTGGGAAATGATTAAAATAATCATAATCATATATACAGCAACTGGGAAATGACTAAAAATAATCATAATCATATATACAGCCACTGGGAAATGGCTAAAAATAATCATAATCATATATACAGCAACTGGGAAATGACTAGAAATAATCATAATCATATCTAGAGCAACTGGGAAATGACTAAAAATAATCATAATCATATATACAGCAACTGGGAAATGACTAAAAATAATCATAATCATATCTACAGCAACTGGGGGATGACTAAAATAATCATAATCATATATACAGCAACTGGATAATGACTAAAATAATCATAATCATATATACAGCAACTGGGAAATGACTAAAAATAATCATAATAATATCTACAGCAACTGGGAAATGACTAAAAATAATCATAATCATATCAACAGCAACTGGGAAATGACTAAAATAATCATAATCATATGTACAGCAACTGGGAAATTACTAAAAATAATCATAATCATATATACAGCCATTGGGAAATGGCTAAAAATAATCATAATCATATCTACAGCAACTGGGAAATGACTAAAAACAATCATAATCATATATACAGCAACTGGGAAATGACTAAAAGTAATCAATCAGATCTACAGCAACTGGGAAATGACTAAAATAATCATAATCATATCTACAGCAACTGGGAAATGACTAAAAATAATCATAATCATATATACAGCAACTGGGAAATGACGAAAATAATCATAATCAGATCTACAGCAACTGGGAAATGGATAAAAATAATCATAATCATATCTACAGCAACTGGGAAATGACTAAAAATAATCACAATCAGATCAACAGCAACTGGGAAATGACTAAAAATAACCATAATCAAATCTACAGCAACGGGGAAATTACTAAAATAATCATAATCATATCTACCGCAACTGAGAAATGACTAAAATAATCATAATCATATATACAGCAACTGGGAAATGACTAAAATAATCATAATCAGATCTACAGCAACTGGGAAATGGATAAAAATAATCATAATCATATCTACAGCAACTGGGAAATGACTAAAAATAATCACAATCAGATCAACAGCAACTGGGAAATGACTAAAAATAACCATAATCAAATCTACAGCAACTGGGAAATTACTAAAAATAATCATAATCATATAAACAGCAACTGGGAAATGACTAAAAATAATCATAATCATATATACAGCAACTGGGAAATGACTAAAAATAATCATAATAAGATCTACAGCAACTGGGAAATGACTAAAAATAATCATAATCATATCTACAGCAACTGGGAAATGACTAAAAATAATCATAATCAGATTTACAGCAACTGGGAAATGACTAAAAATAATCATAATCATATGTACAGCAACTGGAAAATGACTACAAATAATCATAATCATATCTACAGCAACTGGGAAATGACTAAAAATAATCATAATCATATCAACAGCAACTGGGAAATGGCTAAAAATAATCATAATCATATATACAGCAACTGGGAAATGACTAAAAATAATCATAATCAGATCTACAGCAACTGGGAAATGACTAAAAATAATCATAATCATATCTATAGCAACTGGGAAATGATTAAAAATAATCATAATCATATATACAGCAACTGGGAAATTACTAAAAATAATCATAATCATATCTACAGCAACTGGGAAATGACTAAAAATAATCATAATCATATCTACAGGAACTGGGAAATGACTAAAATAATAATAATCAGATCTACAGCAACTGGGAAATGACTAAAAATAATCATAATCATATCTATAGCAACTGGGAAATGATTAAAAATAATCATAATCATATATACAGCAACTGGGAAATTACTAAAATAATCATAATCATAAATACAGCAAGTGGGAAATGACTAAAAATAATCATAATCATATCTACAGCAACTGGGAAATGACTAAAATAATCATAATCATATTCACAACAACTGGGAAATGACTAAAAATAATCATAATCAGATCTACAGCAACTGGGAAATGACTAAAAATAATCATAATCATATCTATAGCAACTGGGAAATGATTAAAAATAATCATAATCTTATCTACAGCAACTGGGAATTGATTAAAATAATCATAATCATATATACAGCAACTGGGAAATTACTAAAAATAATCATAATCATATCTGCAGCAACTGGGAAATTACTAAAAATAATCAATCTGATCTGCAGCAACTGGGAAATGACTAGAAATAATCATAATAATAGCTACGGCAACTGGGAGATGACTAAAATAATCATAATCATATCTACAGGAACTGGGAAATGACTAAAAATAATCATATCTACAGCAACTGGGAAATGGCTAAAATAATCATAATCATATCTACAGCAACTGGGAAATGACTAAAAATAATAATAATCATATCTACAGCAACTGGGAAATGACTAAAAATAATCATAATCATATCTACAGCAACTGGGAAATGACTAAAAATAATCATAATCAGATCTACAGCAACTGGGAAATGACTAAAAATAATCATAATCATATCTATAGCAACTGGGAAATGATTAAAAATAATCATAATCTTATCTACAGCAACTGGGAATTGATTAAAAATAATCATAATCATATCTGCAGCAACTCGGAAATTACTAAAAATAATCAATCTGATCTACAGCAACTGGGAAATGACTAGAAATAATCATAATCATATATACAGGAACTGGAAAATGACTAAAATAATCATAATCATATATACAGCAACTGGGAAATGAATAAAAATAATCATAATCATATCTACAGCAGCTTGGAAATGACTAAAAATAATCATAATCACATTTACAGCAACTGGAAATGACTAAAAATAATCATAATCATATCTACAGCAACTGGGAAATGACTAAAGTTAATCATAATCATATCTACAGCAACTGGGAAATGACTAAAAATAATCATAATCATCCCTACAGCAACTGGGAAATGACTAAAATAATCATAATCATAACTACAGCAACTGGGAAATGACTAAAAATAATCATAATCATTAATACAGCAACAGGGAAATGACTAA
Organism: Protopterus annectens; assembly: GCF_019279795.1. Lineage (NCBI taxonomy): Eukaryota > Metazoa > Chordata > Ceratodontiformes > Protopteridae > Protopterus > Protopterus annectens. Next base: position 1,523,362,319 of record NC_056726.1, on the reverse strand, counting down.
AATAATCATAATCATATCTACAGCAACTGGGAAATGGCTAAAAATAATCATATCTACAGCAACGGGGAAATGACTAAAAATAATCATAATCATATATATAGCAACTGGGAAATGACAAAAAAAATTCATAATCATATATACAGCAACTGGGAAATGACTAAAAATAATCATAATCATATCAACAGCAACTGGGAAATGGCTAAAAATAATCATAATCATATATACAGCAACTGGGAAATGACTAAAAATAATCATAATCAGATCTACAGCAACTGGGAAATGACTAAAAATAATCATAATCATATCTATAGCAACTGGGAAATGATTAAAAATAATCATAATCATATATACAGCAACTGGGAAATTACTAAAAATAATCATAATCATATCTACAGCAACTGGGAAATGACTAAAAATAATCATAATCATATCTACAGGAACTGGGAAATGACTAAAATAATAATAATCAGATCTACAGCAACTGGGAAATGACTAAAAATAATCATAATCATATCTATAGCAACTGGGAAATGATTAAAAATAATCATAATCATATATACAGCAACTGGGAAATTACTAAAAATAATCATAATCATAAATACAGCAAGTGGGAAATGACTAAAAATAATCATAATCATATCTACAGCAACTGGGAAATGACTAAAATAATCATAATCATATTCACAACAACTGGGAAATGACTAAAAATAATCATAATCAGATCTACAGCAACTGGGAAATGACTAAAAATAATCATAATCATATCTATAGCAACTGGGAAATGATTAAAAATAATCATAATCTTATCTACAGCAACTGGGAATTGATTAAAAATAATCATAATCATATATACAGCAACTGGGAAATTACTAAAAATAATCATAATCATATCTGCAGCAACTGGGAAATTACTAAAAATAATCAATCTGATCTGCAGCAACTGGGAAATGACTAGAAATAATCATAATAATAGCTACGGCAACTGGGAGATGACTAAAATAATCATAATCATATCTACAGGAACTGGGAAATGACTAAAAATAATCATATCTACAGCAACTGGGAAATGGCTAAAATAATCATAATCATATCTACAGCAACTGGGAAATGACTAAAAATAATAATAATCATATCTACAGCAACTGGGAAATGACTAAAAATAATCATAATCATATCTACAGCAACTGGGAAATGACTAAAAATAATCATAATCAGATCTACAGCAACTGGGAAATGACTAAAAATAATCATAATCATATCTATAGCAACTGGGAAATGATTAAAAATAATCATAATCTTATCTACAGCAACTGGGAATTGATTAAAAATAATCATAATCATATCTGCAGCAACTCGGAAATTACTAAAAATAATCAATCTGATCTACAGCAACTGGGAAATGACTAGAAATAATCATAATCATATATACAGGAACTGGAAAATGACTAAAATAATCATAATCATATATACAGCAACTGGGAAATGAATAAAAATAATCATAATCATATCTACAGCAGCTTGGAAATGACTAAAAATAATCATAATCACATTTACAGCAACTGGAAATGACTAAAAATAATCATAATCATATCTACAGCAACTGGGAAATGACTAAAGTTAATCATAATCATATCTACAGCAACTGGGAAATGACTAAAAATAATCATAATCATCCCTACAGCAACTGGGAAATGACTAAAATAATCATAATCATAACTACAGCAACTGGGAAATGACTAAAAATAATCATAATCATTAATACAGCAACAGGGAAATGACTAAAATAATCATAATCATATCTACAGCAACTGGGAAATGGCTAAAAATAATCATATCTACAGCAACGGGGAAATGACTAAAAATAATCATAATCATATATATAGCAACTGGGAAATGACAAAAAAAATTCATAATCATATATACAGCAACTGGGAAATGACTAAAAATAATCATAATCATATCTACAGGAACTGGGAAATGACTAAAAATAATCATAATCATATCTACAGGAACTGGGAAATGACTAAAAATAACAATAATCATATCTACAGCAACTGGGAAATGGCTAAAAATAATCATAATCAGATCTACAGCAACTGGGAAATGAGTAAAAATAATCATAATCAGATCTACAGCAACTGGGAAATGAGTAAAAATAATCATAATCAGATCTACAGCAACTGGGAAATGACTAAAATAATCATAATCATATATACAGCAACTGGGAAATGACTAAAAATAATCATAATCATATCTACAGCAACTGGGAAATGACTAAAAATAACCATAATCATATCTACAGCAACTGGGAAATGGCTAAAAATAATCATAATCAGATCTACCGCAACTGGGAAATGACTGAAAATAATCATAATAATATATACAGCAACTGGGAAATGACTAAAATAATCATAATCAGATCTACAGCAACTGGGAAATGGATAAAAATAATCATAATCATATCTACAGCAACTGGGAAATTACTGAAAATAATCATAATCAGATCTACAGCAACTGGGAAATGACTAAAAATAACCATAATCAAATCTACAGCAACGGGGAAATTACTAAAATAATCATAATCATATATACAGTAACTGGGAAATTACTAAAATAATCATAATCATATCTACAGCAACTGGGAAATGACTAAAAATAATCATAATCATATCTACAGGAACTGGGAAATGACTAAAAATAATCATAATCATATCAACAGCAACTGGGAAATGACTAAAAATAACCATAATCATATCTACAGCAACTGGGAAATGGCTAAAAATAATCATAATCAGACCTACAGCAACTGGGAAATGAGTAAAAATAATCATAATCAGATCTACAGCAACTGGGAAATGACTATAAATAATCATAATCATATATACAGCAACTGGGAAATGGATAAAAATAATCATAATCATATCTACAGCAACTGGGAAATGACTAAAAATAACCATAATCATATCTACAGCAACTGGGAAATGGCTAAAAATAATCATAATCATATCTACAGCAACTGGGAAATGACTAAAAATAATCATAATCATATCTACAGCAACTGGGAATTGACTAAAAATAATCATAATCATATATACAGCAACTGGGAAATGACTAAAAATAATCAATCAGATCTACAGCAACTGGGAAATGACTAGAAATAATCATAATAATAGCTACAGCAACTGGGAGATGACTAAAATAATCATAATCATATATACAGGAACTGGAAAATGACTAAAATAATCATAATCATATATACAGCAACTGGGAAATGAATAAAAATAATCATAATCATATCTACAGCAACTGGGAAATGACTAAAATTAATCGTAATCATATCTACAGCAACTGGGAAATGACTAAAAATAATCATAATCATATCTACAGCAACTGGGAAATGACTAAAATAATCATAATCATAACTACAGCAACTGGGAAATGACTAAAAATAATCATAATCATTAATACAGCAACTGGGAAATCACTAAAATAATCATAATCATATCTACAGCAACTGGGAAATGACTAAAATTAATCATAATCATATCTACAGCAACTGGGAAATGACTAAAAATAATCATAATCATCCCTACAGCAACTGGGAAATGACTAAAATAATCATAATCATAACTACAGCAACTGGGAAATGACTAAAAATAATCATAATCATTAATACAGCAACAGGGAAATGACTAAAATAATCATAATCAGATCTACAGCAACTGGGAAATGACTAAAAATAATCATATCAACAGCAACGGGGAAATGACTAAAAATAATCATAATCATATATATAGCAACTGGGAAATGACAAAAAAAATTCATAATCATATATACAGCAACTGGGAAATGACTAAAAATAATCATAATCATATCTACAGGAACTGGGAAATGACTAAAAATAATCATAATCATATCAACAGCAACTGGGAAATGACTAAAAATAAACATAATCATATCTACAGCAACTGGGAAATGGCTAAAAATAATCATAATCAGATCTACAGCAACTGGGAAATGAGTAAAAATAATCATAATCAGATCTACAGCAACTGGGAAATGACTATAAATAATCATAATCAGATCTACAGCAACTGGGAAATGACTAAAATAATCATAATCATATATACAGCAATTGGGAAATGACTAAAAATAATCATAATCATATCTACAGCAACTGGGAAATGACTAAAAATAACCATAATCAGATCTACAGCAACTGGGAAATGACTAAAAACAATCATAATCATATCTACAGCAACTGGGAAATGACTAAAGTAATCATAATCATATCTACCGCAACTGGGAAATGACTAAAAATAATCATAATCATATATACAGCAACTGGGAAATGACTAAAATAATCATAATCAGATCTACAGCAACTGGGAAATGGATAAAAATAATCATAATCATATCTACAGCAACTGGGAAATGACTGAAAATAATCATAATCAGATCTACAGCAACTGGGAAATGACTAAAAATAACCATAATCAAATCTACAGCAACGGGGAAATTACTAAAATAATCATAATCATATATACAGTAACTGGGAAATTACTAAAAATAATCATAATCATATCTACAGCAACTGGGAAATGACTAAAAATAATCATAATCATATCTACAGGAACTGGGAAATGACTAAAAATAATCATAATCATATCAACAGCAACTGGGAAATGACTAAAAATAACCATAATCATATCTACAGCAACTGGGAAATGGCTAAAAATAATCATAATCAGATCTACAGCAACTGGGAAATGAGTAAAAATAATCATAATCAGATCAACAGCAACTGGGAAATGACTATAAATAATCATAATCATATATACAGCAACTGGGAAATGGATAAAAATAATCATAATCATATCTACAGCAACTGGGAAATGACTAAAAATAACCATAATCATATCTACAGCAACTGGGAAATGGCTAAAAATAATCATAATCATATCTACAGCAACTGGGAAATGACTAAAAATAATCATAATCATATCTACAGCAACTGGGAAATGACTAAAATAATCATAATCATATCTACAGCAACTGGGAAATGACTAAAAATAATCATAATCAGATCTACAGCAACTGGGAAATGACTAAAATAATCATAATCATATCTACAGCAACTGGGAAATGATTAAAAATAATCATAATCATATCTACAGCAACTGGGAATTGACTAAAAATAATCATAATCATATCTACAGCAACTGGGAAATGACTAAAAATAATCAATCAGATCTACATCAACTGGGAAATGACTAGAAATAATCATAATAATAGCTACAGCAACTGGGAAATGACTAAAATTAATCGTAATCATATCTACAGCAACTGGGAAATGACTAAAAATAATCATAATCATATCTACAGCAACTGGGAAATGACTAAAATAATCATAATCATAACTACAGCAACTGGGAAATGACTAAAAATAATCATAATCATTAATACAGCAACTGGGAAATGACTAAAATAATCATAATCAGATCTATAGCAACTGGGAAATGGCTAAAAATAATCATAATCATATATACAGCAACTAGGAAATGACTAAAAATAATAATAATCATATCTACAGCAACTGAAAAATGACTAAAAATAATCATAATCACATTTACAGCAACTGGGAAATGACTAAAAATAATAATAATCAGATCCACAGCAACTGGGAAATGACTAAAAATAATCATATCTACAGCAACGGGGAAATGACTAAAAATAATCATTATCATATATACAGCAACTGGGAAATGACTAAAAATAATCATAATCATATATACAGCAACTGGGAAATGACTAAAAATAACCATAATCATATCTACAGCAACTGGGAAATGGCTAAAAATAATCATAATCATATCTACAGCAACTGGGAAATGACTAAAAATAATCATAATCAGATCCACAGCAACTGGGAAATGACTAAAAATAATCATATCTACAGCAACGGGGAAATGACTACAAATAATCATTATCATATATACAGCAACTGGGAAATGACTAAAAATAATAATAATCATATCTACAGCAACTGGGAATTGACTAAAAATAATCATAATCATATCTACAGCAACTGGGAAATGACTAAAAATAATCATAATCAGATCCACAGCAACTGGGAAATGACTAAAAATAATCATATCTACAGCAACTGGGAAATGACTAAAAATAATCATAATCATATCTACAGCAACTGGGAAATGACTAAAGTAATCATAATCATATCTACCGCAACTGAGAAATGACTAAAAATAATCATAATCATATATACAGCAACTAGGAAATGACTAAAATAATCATAATCAGATCTACAGCAACTGGGAAATGGATAAAAATAATCATAATCATATCTACAGCAACTGGGAAATGACTAAAAATAATCACAATCAGATCAACAGCAACTGGGAAATGACTAAAAATAACCATAATCAAATCTACAGCAACTGGGAAATTACTAAAAATAATCATAATCATATAAACAGCAACTGGGAAATGACTAAAAATAATCATAATCATATCTATAGTAACTGGGAAATGATTAAAATAATCTTAATCTTATCTACAGCAACTGGGAATTGATTAAAAATAATCATAATCATATATACAGCAACTGGGAAATTACTAAAAATAATCATAATCATATCTGCAGCAACTGGGAAATTACTAAAAATAATCAATCTGATCTACAGCAACTGGGAAATGACTAGAAATAATCATAATAATAGCTACAGCAACTGGGAGATGACTAAAATAATCATAATCATATCTACAGCAAATGGAAAATGACTACAAATAATCATAATCATATCTACAGCAACTGGGAAATGACTAAAATAATCATAATCATATCTACAGCAACTGGGAAATGGCTAAAATAATCATAATCATATCTACAGCAACTGGGAAATGACTAAAAATAATCATAATCATATCTACAGCAACTGGGAAATGACTAAAAATAATCATAATCATATCTACAGCAAATGGAAAATGACTACAAATAATCATAATCATATCTACAGCAACTGGGAAATGACTAAAAATAATCATAATCATATCTACAGCAACTGGGAAATGGCTAAAATAATCATAATCATATCTACAGCAACTGGGAAATGACTAAAAGTAATCATAATCAGATCTACAGCAACTGGGAAATGACTAAAAATAATCATAATCATATCTACAGCAACTGGGAAATGACTAAAAATCATAATCAGATCTACAGCAACTGGGAAATGACTAAAATAATCATAATCATATCTATAGCAACTGGGAAATGATTAAAAATAATCATAATCGTATCTACAGCAACTGGGAAATGACGAAAAATAATCATAATCATATATACAGCAACTGGGAAATTACTAAAAATAATCAATCTGATCTACAGCAACTGGGAAATGACTAGAAATAATCATAATCATATATACAGGAACTGGAAAATGACTAAAATAATCATAATCATATATACAGCAACTGGGAAATGAATAAAAATAATCATAATCATATCTACAGCAGCTTGGAAATGACTAAAAATAATCATAATCACATTTAGAGCAACTGGAAATGACTAAAAATAATCATAATCATATCTACAGCAACTGGGAAATGACTAAAATTAATCATAATCATATCTACAGCAACTGGGGAATGACTAAAAATAATCATAATCATATCTACAGCAGCTGGGAAATGACTAAAATAATCATAATCACATTTACAGCAACTGGAAATGACTAAAAATAATTATAATCATATCTGCAGCAACTGGGAAATGACTAAAATTAATCATAATCATATCTACAGCAACTGGGAAATGACTAAAAATAATCATAATCATATCTACAGCAACTGGGAAATGACTAAAATAATCATAATCATAACTACAGCAACTGGGAAATGACTAAAAATAATCATAATCATTAATACAGCAACAGGGAAATGACTAAAATAATCATAATCAGATCTACAGCAACTGGGAAATGACTAAAAATAATCATAATCATATATACAGCAACTGGGAAATGACTAAAAATAATCAAAATCATATCTACAGCAACTGGGAAATGACTAAAAATAATCATATCTACAGCAACGGGGAAATGACTAAAAATAATCATAATCATATATATAGCAACTGGGAAATGACAAAAAAAATTCATAATCATATCTACAGTAACTGGGAAATGACTAAAAATAATCATAATCAGATCCACAGCAACTGGGAAATGACTAAAAATAATCATATCTACAGCAACGGGGAAATGACTAAAAATAATCATAATCATATATATAGCAACTGGGAAATGACAAAAAAAATTCATAATCATATATACAGCAACTGGGAAATGACTAAAAATAATCATAATCATATATACAGCAACTGGGAAATGACTAAAAAATCATAATCATATATATATAGCAACTGGGAAATGACTTAAAACAATCATAATCATATATACAGCAACTGGGAAATGACTAAAATAATCATAATCATATATACAGCAAATGGGAAATGACTAAAAATAATCATAATCATATATACAGCAAGTGGGAAATGACTAAAAATAATAATAATCAGATCTACAGCAAGTGGGAAATGGCTAAAAATAATCATAATCATATCTACAGCAACTGGAAAATGACTAAAAATAATCATAATCAGATCTACAGCAACTGGGAAATGACTAAAAATAATCATAATCATATTTACAGCAACTGGGAAATGACTAAAAATAATCATAATCATATATACAGCAACTGGGAAATGACTAAAAATAATCATAATCACATATACAGCAACTGTGAAATGACTAAAAATAATCATAATCAGATCTACAGCAACTGGGAAATGGATAAAAATAATCATAATCATATCTACAGCAACTGGGAAATGACTAAAGTAATCATAATCACATATACAGCAACTGGGAAAAGACTAAAAATCATCATAATCATAAATACAGCAACTGGGAAATGACTAATAATAATCATAATCAGATCTACAGCAACTGGGAAATGATTAAAAATAATCATAATCAGATCCACAGCAACTGGGAAATGACTAAAAATAATCACAATCATATCTACAGCAACTGGGAAATGATGAAAAATAATCATAATCATATATATACAGCAACTGGGAAATGACTAAAATAATCATAATCATATCTACAGCAACTGGGAAATGACTAAAAATAATCATAATCATATATACAGCAACTGGGAAATGACTAAAAATAATGATAATCATATCAACAGCAATTGGGAAATGACTAAAAACAATCATAATCATATCTACAGCAACTGGGAAATGACTAAAATTAATCATAATCATATCTACAGCAACTGGGGAATGACTAAAAATAATCATAATCATATCTACAGCAGCTGGGAAATGACTAAAATAATCATAATCACATTTACAGCAACTGGAAATAACTAAAAATAATCATAATCATATCTGCAGCAACTGGGAAATGACTAGAAATAATCATAATCATATATACAGGAACTGGAAAATGACTAAAATAATCATAATCATATATACAGCAACTGGGAAATGAATAAAAATAATCATAATCATATCTACAGCAGCTTGGAAATGACTAAAAATAATCATAATCACATTTACAGCAACTGGAAATGACTAAAAATAATCATAATCATATCTACAGCAACTGGGAAATGACTAAAATTAATCATAATCATATCTACAGCAACTGGGAAATGACTAAAAATAATCATAATCACATATACAGCAACTGGGAAATGACTAAAAATAATCATAATCATATCTACAGGAACTGGGAAATGACTAAAATAATAATAATCAGATCTACAGCAACTGGGAAATGACTAAAAATAATCATAATCATATCTATAGCAACTGGGAAATGATTAAAAATAATCATAATCATATATACAGCAACTGGGAAATTACTAAAAATAATCATAATCATAAATACAGCAAGTGGGAAATGACTAAAAATAATCATAATCATATCTACAGCAACTGGGAAATGACTAAAATAATCATAATCATATTCACAACAACTGGGAAATGACTAAAAATAATCATAATCAGATCTACAGCAACTGGGAAATGACTAAAAATAATCATAATCATATCTATAGCAACTGGGAAATGATTAAAATAATCATAATCTTATCTACAGCAACTGGGAATTGATTAAAAATAATCATAATCATATATACAGCAACTGGGAAATTACTAAAATAATCATAATCATATCTGCAGCAACTGGGAAATTACTAAAAATAATCAATCTGATCTGCAGCAACTGGGAAATGACTAGAAATAATCATAATAATAGCTACGGCAACTGGGAGATGACTAAAATAATCATAATCATATCTACAGGAACTGGGAAATGACTAAAAATAATCATATCTACAGCAACTGGGAAATGGCTAAAATAATCATAATCATATCTACAGCAACTGGGAAATGACTAAAAATAATAATAATCATATCTACAGCAACTGGGAAATGACTAAAAATAATCATAATCATATCTACAGCAACTGGGAAATGACTAAAAATAATCATAATCAGATCTACAGCAACTGGGAAATGACTAAAAATAATCATAATCATATCTATAGCAACTGGGAAATGATTAAAAATAATCATAATCTTATCTACAGCAACTGGGAATTGATTAAAAATAATCATAATCATATCTGCAGCAACTCGGAAATTACTAAAATAATCAATCTGATCTACAGCAACTGGGAAATGACTAGAAATAATCATAATCATATATACAGGAACTGGAAAATGACTAAAATAATCATAATCATATATACAGCAACTGGGAAATGAATAAAATAATCATAATCATATCTACAGCAGCTTGGAAATGACTAAAAATAATCATAATCACATTTACAGCAACTGGAAATGACTAAAAATAATCATAATCATATCTACAGGAACTGGGAAATGACTAAAGTTAATCATAATCATGTCTACAGCAACTGGGAAATGACTAAAATAATCATAATCATCCCTACAGCAACTGGGAAATGACTAAAATAATCATAATCATAACTACAGCAACTGGGAAATGACTAAAATAATCATAATCATTAATACAGCAACAGGAAATGACTAAAATAATCATAATCATATCTACAGCAACTGGGAAATGGCTAAAATAATCATATCTACAGCAACGGGGAAATGACTAAAAATAATCATAATCATATATATAGCAACTGGGAAATGACAAAAAAAATTCATAATCATATATACAGCAACTGGGAAATGACTAAAAATAATCATAATCATATCTACAGGAACTGGGAAATGACTAAAAATAATCATAATCATATCTACAGGAACTGGGAAATGACTAAAAATAACAATAATCATATCTACAGCAACTGGGAAATGGCTAAAAATAATCATAATCAGATCTACAGCAACTGGGAAATGAGTAAAAATAATCATAATCAGATCTACAGCAACTGGGAAATGACTATAAATAATCATAATCAGATCTACAGCAACTGGGAAATGACTAAAATAATCATAATCATATATACAGCAACTGGGAAATGACTAAAAATAATCATAATCATATCTACAGCAACTGGGAAATGACTAAAAATAACCATAATCATATCTACAGCAACTGGGAAATGGCTAAAAATAATCATAATCAGATCTACCGCAACTGGGAAATGACTGAAAATAATCATAATAATATATACAGCAACTGGGAAATGACTAAAATAATCATAATCAGATCTACAGCAACTGGGAAATGGATAAAAATAATCATAATCATATCTACAGCAACTGGGAAATTACTGAAAATAATCATAATCAGATCTACAGCAACTGGGAAATGACTAAAAATAACCATAATCAAATCTACAGCAACGGGGAAATTACTAAAATAATCATAATCATATATACAGTAACTGGGAAATTACTAAAAATAATCATAATCATATCTACAGCAACTGGGAAATGACTAAAAATAATCATAATCATATCTACAGGAACTGGGAAATGACTAAAAATAATCATAACCATATCAACAGCAACTGGGAAATGACTAAAAATAACCATAATCATATCTACAGCAACTGGGAAATGGCTAAAAATAATCATAATCAGACCTACAGCAACTGGGAAATGAGTAAAAATAATCATAATCAGATCTACAGCAACTGGGAAATGACTATAAATAATCATAATCATATATACAGCAACTGGGAAATGGATAAAAATAATCATAATCATATCTACAGCAACTGGGAAATGACTAAAAATAACCATAATCATATCTACAGCAACTGGGAAATGGCTAAAAATAATCATAATCATATCTACAGCAACTGGGAAATGACTAAAAATAATCATAATCATATCTACAGCAACTGGGAATTGACTAAAAATAATCATAATCATATATACAGCAACTGGGAAATGACTAAAAATAATCAATCAGATCTACAGCAACTGGGAAATGACTAGAAATAATCATAATAATAGCTACAGCAACTGGGAGATGACTAAAATAATCATAATCATATATACAGGAACTGGAAAATGACTAAAATAATCATAATCATATATACAGCAACTGGGAAATGAATAAAAATAATCATAATCATATCTACAGCAACTGGGAAATGACTAAAATTAATCGTAATCATATCTACAGCAACTGGGAAATGACTAAAAATAATCATAATCATATCTACAGCAACTGGGAAATGACTAAAATAATCATAATCATAACTACAGCAACTGGGAAATGACTAAAAATAATCATAATCATTAATACAGCAACTGGGAAATCACTAAAATAATCATAATCATATCTACAGCAACTGGGAAATGACTAAAATTAATCATAATCATATCTACAGCAACTGGGAAATGACTAAAAATAATCATAATCATCCCTACAGCAACTGGGAAATGACTAAAAATAATCATAATCATTAATACAGCAACAGGGAAATGACTAAAATAATCATAATCAGATCTACAGCAACTGGGAAATGACTAAAAATAATCATATCAACAGCAACGGGGAAATGACTAAAAATAATCATAATCATATATATAGCAACTGGGAAATGACAAAAAAAATTCATAATCATATATACAGCAACTGGGAAATGACTAAAAATAATCATAATCATATCTACAGGAACTGGGAAATGACTAAAAATAATCATAATCATATCAACAGCAACTGGGAAATGACTAAAAATAAACATAATCATATCTACAGCAACTGGGAAATGGCTAAAAATAATCATAATCAGATCTACAGCAACTGGGAAATGAGTAAAAATAATCATAATCAGATCTACAGCAACTGGGAAATGACTATAAATAATCATAATCAGATCTACAGCAACTGGGAAATGACTAAAATAATCATAATCATATATACAGCAATTGGGAAATGACTAAAAATAATCATAATCATATCTACAGCAACTGGGAAATGACTAAAAATAACCATAATCAGATCTACAGCAACTGGGAAATGACTAAAAACAATCATAATCATATCTTCAGCAACTGGGAAATGACTAAAGTAATCATAATCATATCTACCGCAACTGGGAAATGACTAAAAATAATCATAATCATATATACAGCAACTGGGAAATGACTAAAATAATCATAATCAGATCTACAGCAACTGGGAAATGGATAAAAATAATCATAATCATATCTACAGCAACTGGGAAATGACTGAAAATAATCATAATCAGATCTACAGCAACTGGGAAATGACTAAAAATAACCATAATCAAATCTACAGCAACGGGGAAATTACTAAAATAATCATAATCATATGTACAGTAACTGGGAAATTACTAAAAATAATCATAATCATATCTACAGCAACTGGGAAATGACTAAAAATAATCATAATCATATCTACAGGAACTGGGAAATGACTAAAAATAATCATAATCATATCAACAGCAACTGGGAAATGACTAAAAATAACCATAATCATATCTACAGCAACTGGGAAATGGCTAAAAATAATCATAATCAGATCTACAGCAACTGGGAAATGAGTAAAAATAATCATAATCATATCAACAGCAACTGGGAAATGACTATAAATAATCATAATCATATATACAGCAACTGGGAAATGGATAAAAATAATCATAATCATATCTACAGCAACTGGGAAATGACTAAAAATAACCATAATCATATCTACAGCAACTGGGAAATGGCTAAAAATAATCATAATCATATCTACAGCAACTGGGAAATGACTAAAAATAATCATAATCATATCTACAGCAACTGGGAAATGACTAAAATAATCATAATCATATCTACAGCAACTGGGAAATGACTAAAAATAATCATAATCAGATCTACAGCAACTGGGAAATGACTAAAATAATCATAATCATATCTACAGCAACTGGGAAATGATTAAAAATAATCATAATCATATCTACAGCAACTGGGAATTGACTAAAAATAATCATAATCATATCTACAGCAACTGGGAAATGACTAAAAATAATCAATCAGATCTACAGCAACTGGGAAATGACTAGAAATAATCATAATAATAGCTACAGCAACTGGGAAATGACTAAAATTAATCGTAATCATATCTACAGCAACTGGGAAATGACTAAAAATAATCATAATCATATCTACAGCAACTGGGAAATGACTAAAATAATCATAATCATAACTACAGCAACTGGGAAATGACTAAAATAATCATAATCATTAATACAGCAACTGGGAAATGACTAAAATAATCATAATCAGATCTATAGCAACTGGGAAATGGCTAAAATAATCATAATCATATATACAGCAACTGGGAAATGACTAAAATAATAATAATCATATCTACAGCAACTGAAAATGACTAAAAATAATCATAATCACATTTACAGCAACTGGGAAATGACTAAAATAATAATAATCAGATCCACAGCAACTGGGAAATGACTAAAAATAATCATATCTACAGCAACGGGGAAATGACTAAAAATAATCATTATCATATATACAGCAACTGGGAAATGACTAAAAATAATCATAATCATATATACAGCAACTGGGAAATGACTAAAAATAACCATAATCATATCTACAGCAACTGGGAAATGGCTAAAATAATCATAATCATATCTACAGCAACTGGGAAATGACTAAAAATAATCATAATCAGATCCACAGCAACTGGGAAATGACTAAAAATAATCATATCTACAGCAACGGGGAAATGACTACAAATAATCATTATCATATATACAGCAACTGGGAAATGACTAAAAATAATAATAATCATATCTACAGCAACTGGGAATTGACTAAAAATAATCATAATCATATCTACAGCAACTGGGAAATGACTAAAAATAATCATAATCAGATCCACAGCAACTGGGAAATGACTAAAAATAATCATATCTACAGCAACTGGGAAATGACTAAAAATAATCATAATCATATCTACAGCAACTGGGAAATGACTAAAGTAATCATAATCATATCTACCGCAACTGAGAAATGACTAAAAATAATCATAATCATATATACAGCAACTAGGAAATGACTAAAATAATCATAATCAGATCTACAGCAACTGGGAAATGGATAAAAATAATCATAATCATATCTACAGCAACTGGGAAATGACTAAAAATAATCACAATCAGATCAACAGCAACTGGGAAATGACTAAAAATAACCATAATCAAATCTACAGCAACTGGGAAATTACTAAAAATAATCATAATCATATAAACAGCAACTGGGAAATGACTAAAAATAATCATAATCATATCTATAGCAACTGGGAAATGATTAAAATAATCTTAATCTTATCTACAGCAACTGGGAATTGATTAAAAATAATCATAATCATATATACAGCAACTGGGAAATTACTAAAAATAATCATAATCATATCTGCAGCAACTGGGAAATTACTAAAAATAATCAATCTGATCTACAGCAACTGGGAAATGACTAGAAATAATCATAATAATAGCTACAGCAACTGGGAGATGACTAAAATAATCATAATCATATCTACAGCAAATGGAAAATGACTACAAATAATCATAATCATATCTACAGCAACTGGGAAATGACTAAAAATAATCATAATCATATCTACAGCAACTGGGAAATGGCTAAAATAATCATAATCATATCTACAGCAACTGGGAAATGACTAAAAATAATCATAATCATATCTACAGCAACTGGGAAATGAATAAAAATAATCATAATCATATCTACAGCAAATGGAAAATGACTACAAATAATCATAATCATATCTACAGCAACTGGGAAATGACTAAAAATAATCATAATCATATCTACAGCAACTGGGAAATGGCTAAAATAATCATAATCATATCTACAGCAACTGGGAAATGACTAAAAGTAATCATAATCAGATCTACAGCAACTGGGAAATGACTAAAAATAATCATAATCATATCTACAGCAACTGGGAAATGACTAAAAATCATAATCAGATCTACAGCAACTGGGAAATGACTAAAATAATCATAATCATATCTATAGCAACTGGGAAATGATTAAAAATAATCATAATCTTATCTACAGCAACTGGGAAATGACGAAAAATAATCATAATCATATATACAGCAACTGGGAAATTACTAAAAATAATCAATCTGATCTACAGCAACTGGGAAATGACTAGAAATAATCATAATCATATATACAGGAACTGGAAAATGACTAAAATAATCATAATCATATATACAGCAACTGGGAAATGAATAAAAATAATCATAATCATATCTACAGCAGCTTGGAAATGACTAAAAATAATCATAATCACATTTAGAGCAACTGGAAATGACTAAAAATAATCATAATCATATCTACAGCAACTGGGAAATGAATAAAATTAATCATAATCATATCTACAGCAACTGGGGAATGACTAAAAATAATCATAATCATATCTACAGCAGCTGGGAAATGACTAAAATAATCATAATCACATTTACAGCAACTGGAAATGACTAAAAATAATTATAATCATATCTGCAGCAACTGGGAAATGACTAAAATTAATAATAATCATATCTACAGCAACTGGGAAATGACTAAAAATAATCATAATCATATCTACAGCAACTGGGAAATGACTAAAATAATCATAATCATAACTACAGCAACTGGGAAATGACTAAAAATAATCATAATCATTAATACAGCAACAGGGAAATGACTAAAATAATCATAATCAGATCTACAGCAACTGGGAAATGACTAAAAATAATCATAATCATATATACAGCAACTGGGAAATGACTAAAAATAATCAAAATCATATCTACAGCAACTGGGAAATGACTAAAAATAATCATATCTACAGCAACGGGGAAATGACTAAAAATAATCATAATCATATATATAGCAACTGGGAAATGACAAAAAAAATTCATAATCATATCTACAGTAACTGGGAAATGACTAAAAATAATCATAATCAGATCCACAGCAACTGGGAAATGACTAAAAATAATCATATCTACAGCAACGGGGAAATGACTAAAAATAATCATAATCATATATATAGCAACTGGGAAATGACTAAAAAAAATCATAATCATATATACAGCAACTGGGAAATGACTAAAATAATCATAATCATATATACAGCAACTGGGAAATGACTAAAAAATCATAATCATATATATATAGCAACTGGGAAATGACTTAAAACAATCATAATCATATATACAGCAACTGGGAAATGACTAAAATAATCATAATCATATATACAGCAAATGGGAAATGACTAAAATAATCATAATCATATATACAGCAAGTGGGAAATGACTAAAAATAATAATAATCAGATCTACAGCAAGTGGGAAATGGCTAAAAATAATCATAATCATATCTACAGCAACTGGAAAATGACTAAAAATAATCATAATCAGATCTACAGCAACTGGGAAATGACTAAAAATAATCATAATCATATTTACAGCAACTGGGAAATGACTAAAAATAATCATAATCATATATACAGCAACTGGGAAATGACTAAAAATAATCATAATCACATATACAGCAACTGGGAAATGACTAAAAATAATCATAATCAGATCTACAGCAACTGGGAAATGGATAAAAATAATCATAATCATATCTATAGCAACTGGGAAATGACTAAAGTAATCATAATCACATATACAGCAACTGGGAAAAGACTAAAAATCATCATAATCATAAATACAGCAACTGGGAAATGACTAATAATAATCATAATCAGATCTACAGCAACTGGGAAATGATTAAAAATAATCATAATCAGATCCACAGCAACTGGGAAATGACTAAAAATAATCACAATCATATCTACAGCAACAGGGAAATGATGAAAAATAATCATAATCATATATATACAGCAACTGGGAAATGACTAAAATAATCATAATCATATCTACAGCAACTGGGAAATGACTAAAAATAATCATAATCATATATACAGCAACTGGGAAATGACTAAAAATAATGATAATCATATCAACAGCAATTGGGAAATGACTAAAAACAATCATAATCATATCTACAGCAACTGGGAAATGACTAAAATTAATCATAATCATATCTACAGCAACTGGGGAATGACTAAAAATAATCATAATCATATCTACAGCAGCTGGGAAATGACTAAAATAATCATAATCACATTTACAGCAACTGGAAATAACTAAAAATAATCATAATCATATCTGCAGCAACTGGGAAATGAATAAAAATAATCATAATCATATCTACAGCAGCTTGGAAATGACTAAAAATAATCATAATCACATTTACAGCAACTGGAAATGACTAAAAATAATCATAATCTTATCTACAGCAACTGGGAAATGACTAAAATTAATCATAATCATATCTACAGCAACTGGGAAATGACTAAAAATAATCATAATCACATATACAGCAACTGGGAAATGACTAAAATAATCATAATCATTAATACAGCAACAGGGAAATGACTAAAATAATCATAATCAGATCTACAGCAACTGGGAAATGACTAAAAATAATCATATCTACAGCAACGGGGAAATGACTAAAAATAATCATAATCATATATATAGCAACTGGGAAATGACAAAAAAAATTCATAATCATATCTACAGTAACTGGGAAATGACTAAAAATAATCATAATCAGATCCACAGCAACTGGGAAATGACTAAAAATAATCATATCTACAGCAACGGGGAAATGACTAAAAATAATCATAATCATATATATAGCAACTGGGAAATGACAAAAAAAAATCATAATCATATATACAGCAACTGGGAATAACTGGGAAATGACAAAAAAAATTCATAATCATATATACAGCAACTGGGAAATGACTTAAAACAATCCTAATCATATATACAGCAACTGGGAAATGACTAAAATAATCATAATCATATATACAGCAAGTGGGAAATGACTAAAAATAATAATAATCAGATCTACAGCAAGTGGGAAATGACTAAAAATAATAATCAGATCTACAGCAACTGGAAAATGACTAAAAATAATCATAATCAGATCTACAGCAACTGGGAAATGACTAAAAATAATCATAATCATATTTACAGCAACTGGGAAATGACTAAAAATAATCATAATCATATATACAGCAACTGGGAAATTACTAAAAATAATCATAATCACATATACAGCAACTGGGAAATGACTAAAAATCATCATAATCATATATACAGCAAGTGAGAAATGACTAAAATAATCATAATCAGATCTACAGCAACTGGGAAATGGATAAAAATAATCATAATCATATCTACAGCAACTGGGAAATGACTAAAGTAATCATAATCACATATACAGCAACTGGGAAAAGACTAAAAATCATCATAATCATAAATACAGCAACTGGGAAATGACTAATAATAATCATAATCAGATCAACAGCAACTGGGAAATGATTAAAAATAATCATAATCAGATCCACAGCAACTGGGAAATGACTAAAAATAATCACAATCATATCTACAGCAACTGGGAAATGACTAAAATAATCATAATCATATCTACAGCAACTGGGAAATGACTAAAAATAATCATAATCATATATACAGCAACTGGGAAATGACTAAAAATAATCATAATCATATCTACAGCAACTGGGAAATGACTAAAAACAATCATAATCATATCTACAGCAACTGGGAAATGACTAAAATTAATCATAATCATATCTGCAGCAACTGGGAAATGACTAAATATAATCATAATCATATATACAGCAAGTGGGAAATGACTTACAATAATCATAATCATATATACAGCAACTGGGAAATGATTAAAAATAATCATAATCAGATCCACAGCAACTGGGAAATGACTAAAAATAATCACAATCATATCTACAGCAACTGGGAAATGATGAAAAATAATCATAATCATATATATACAGCAACTGGGAAATGACTAAAATAATCATAATCATATCTACAGCAACTGGGAAATGACTAAAAATAATCATAATCATATCTACAGCAACTGGGAAATGACTAAAAATAATCATAATCATATCTACAGCAACTGGGAAATGACTAAAAATAATCATAATCATATATACAGCAACTGGGAAATGACTAAAAATAATCATAATCATATCTACAGCAACTGGGAAATGACTAAAAATAATCATAATCATATATACAGCAACTGGGAAATGACTAAAATAATCATAATCATATATACAGCAACTGGGAAATGACTAAAAATAATCATACTCATATTTACAGCAACTGGGAAATGACTAAAAATAATCATAATCATATCTACAGCAACTGGGAAATGACTAAAAATAATCATAATCATATATACAGCAACTGGGAAATGACTAAAAATAATCATAATCATATCTACAGCAACTGGGAAATGACTAAAAATAATCATAATCATATCTACAGCAACTGGGAAATGACTAAAATAATCATAATCATATCTACAGCAACTGGGAAATGACTAAAAATAATCATAATCATATCTACAGCAACTGGGAAATGACTAAAAATAATCACAATCATATCTACAGCAACTGGGAAATGACTAAAATAATCATAATCATATCTACAGCAACTCGTAAATGACTAAAAATAATCATAATCATATCTACAGCAACTGGGAAATGACTAAAACAATCATAATCATATCTACAGCAACTGGGAAATGACTAAAAATAATCATAATCATATCTACAGCAACTGGGAAATGACTAAAAATAATCATAATCATATCTACAGCAACTGGGAAATGACTAAAAATAATCATATTCATATATACAGCAACTGGGAAATGACTAAAAATAATCATAATCATATCTACAGCAACTGGGAAATGACTAAAAATAATCATAATCAGATCTACAGCAACTGGGAAATGACTAAAAATAATCATAATCATATCTACAGCAACTGGGAAATGACTAAAAATAATCATAATCATATCTACAGCAACTGGGAAATGACTAAAAATAATCATAATCATATCTACAGCAACTGGGAAATGGATAAAAATAATCATAATCATATCTACAGCAACTGGGAAATGGATAAAAATAATCATAATCATATCTACAGCAACTGGGAAATGACTAAAATTAATCATAATCATATATACAGCAACTGGGGGATGACTAAAATAATCATAATCGTATATACAGCAACTGGATAATGACTAAAATAATCATAATCATATATACAGCAACTGGGAAATGACTAAAAATAATCATAATCATATCTACAGCAACTGGGAAATGACTAAAAATAATCATAATCATATCTACAGCAGCTGGGAAATGACAAAAATAATCATAATCAGATCTACAGCAACTGGTAAATGACTAAAAATAATCATAATCATATCTACAGCAACTGGGAAATGACTAAAACAATCATAATCATATCTACAGCAACTGGGAATTGACTAAAAATAATCATAATCATATCTACAGCAACTGGGAAATGACTAAAAATAATCATAATCATATCTACAGCAACTGGGAAATGACTAAAAATAATCATAATCATATATACAGCAACTGGGAAATGACTAAAATAATCATAATCATATCTACAGCAACTGGGAAATGACTAAAAATAATCATAATCATATATACAGCAACTGGGAAATGACTAAAATAATCATAATCATATCTACAGCAACTGGGAAATGACTAAAAAAATCATAATCATATATACAGCAACTGAGAAATGACTAAAAATAATCATAATCATATATACAGCAACTGGGAAATGACTAAAAGTAATCAATCAGATCTACAGCAACTGGGAAATGACTAAAATAATCATAATCATATCTACAACAACTGGGAAATGACTAAAAATAATCATGATCATATATACAGCAACTGGGAAATGACTAAAATAATCATAATCATATATACAGCAACTGGGAAATGACTAAAAATAATCATAATCATATTTACAGCAACTGGGAAATGACTAAAAATAATCATAATCATATATACAGCAACTGGGAAATGACTAAAAATAATCATAATCATATCCACAGCAACTGGGAAATGACTAAAAATAATCATAATCATATATACAGCAACTGGGAAATGACTAAAATAATCATAATCATATCTACAGCAACTGGGAAATGACTAAAAATAATCATAATCATATATACAGCAACTGGGAAATGACTAAAATAATCATAATCATATCTACAGCAACTGGGAAATGACTAAAAATAATCATAATCATATATACAGCAACTGGGAAATGACTAAAAATAATCATAATCATATCTACAGCAACTGGGAAATGACTAAAAATAATCATAATCCTATATACAGCAACTGGGAAATGACTAAAATAATCATAATCATATCTACAGCAACTGGGAAATGACTAAAAATAATCATAATCATATATACAGCAACTGGGAAATGACTAAAAATAATCATAATCATATATACAGCAACTGGGAAATGACTAAAAATAATCATAATCATATCTACAGCAACTGGGAAATGATTAAAAATAATCATAATCATATATACAGCAACTGGGAAATGACTAAAAATAATCATAATCATATCTACAGCAACTGGGAAATGACTAAAAATAATCATAATCATATCTACAGCAACTGGGAAATGACTAAAAATAATCATAATCATATATACAGCAACTGGGAAATGACTAAAAATAATCATAATCATATATACAGCAACTGGGAAATGACTAAAATAATCATAATCATATCTACAGCAACTGGGAAATGACTAAAATAATCATAATCATATCTACAGCAACTGGGAAATGGCTAAAAATAATAATAATAATCATATCTACAGCAACTGGGAAATGACTAAAAGTAATCATAATCATATATACAGCAACTGGGAAATGACTAAAAATAATCATAATCATATCTACAGCAACTGGGAAATGACTAAAAATAATCATAATCATATATACAGCAACTGGGAAATGACTAAAATAATCATAATCATATATACAGCAACTGAGAAATGACTAAAAATAATCATAATCATATCTACAGCAACTGGGAAATGACTAAAAATAATCATAATCATATATACAGCAACTGGGAAATGACTAAAAATAATCATAATCATATCTACAGCAACTGGGAAATGATTAAAAATAATCACAATCCTATATACAGCAACTGGGAAATGACTAAAAATAATCATAATCCTATATACAGCAACTGGGAAATGACTAAAAATAATCATAATCATATATACAGCAACTGGGAAATGACTAAAAATAATCATAATCATATCTACAGCAACTGTGAAATGATTAAAAATAATCACAATCATATATACAGCAACTGGGAAATGACTAAAAATAATCACAATCATATCTACAGTAACTGGGAAATGACTAAAAATAATCATAATCATATCTACAGGAACTGGGAAATGACTAAAGTAATCATAATCATATCTACCGCAACTGGGAAATGACTAAAAATAAACATAATCATATCTACAGCAACTGGGAAATGACGAAAAATAATCATAATCATATATACAGCAACTGGGAAATGACTAAAATAATCATACTCATATCTACAGCAACTGGGAAATGACTAAAAATAATCATAATCATATATACAGCAACTGGGAAATGACTAAAAATAATCATAATCAGATCTACAGCAACTGGGAAATGACTAAACATAATCATAATCATATCTACAGCAACTGAAAAATGACAAAAAATAATAATAATCATATATACAGGAACTGGGAAATGACTAAAAATAATCATAATCATATCTACAGGAACTGGGAAATGACTAAAAATAATGATAATCATATATACAGCAACTGGGAAATTACTAAAAATAATCATAATCATATCTACAGCAACTGGGAAATGACTAAAAATAATCATAATCATATATACAGCAACTGGGAAATTACTAAAAATAATCATAATCATATCTACAGCAACTGGCAAATGACTAAAATAATCATAATCATATCTACAGCAACTGGGAAATGACTAAAAGTAACCATAATCATATATACAGCAACTGGGAAATGACTAAAAATAATCATAATCATATCTACAGTAACTGGGGAATGACTAAAAATAATCATAATCATATCTACAGCAACAGGGAAATGACTAAAAATAAACATAATCATATCTACAGCAACTGGGAAATGGATAAAAATAATCATAATCATATCTACAGCAACTGGGAAATGACGAAAAATAATCATAATCATATATACAGCAACTGGGAAATGACTAAAATAATAATAATCATATATACAGCAACTGGGAAATGACTAAAATCATCATAATCATAAATACAGCAACTGGGAAATGACTACAAATAATCATAATCATATCTACAGCAACAGGGAAATGACTAAAAATAAACATAATCATATCTACAGCAACTGGGAAATGGATAAAAATAATCATAATCATATCTACAGCAACTGGGAAATGACTAAAAATAATCATAATCATATCTACAGCAACTGGGAAATGACTAAAAATAATCATAATCATATCTACAGCAACTGGGAAATGACTAAAAACAATCATAATCATATCTACAGCAACTGGGAAATGACTAAAAATAATCATATTCATATATACAGCAACTGGGAAATGACTAAAAATAATCATAATCATATCTACAGCAACTGGGAAATGACTAAAAATAATCATAATCATATCTACAGCAACTGGGAAATGACTAAAAATAATCATAATCATATCTACAGCAACTGGGAAATGACTAAAAATAATCATAATCATATCTACAGCAACTGGGAAATGACTAAAATTAATCATAATCATATCTACAGCAACTGGGAAATGACTAAAAATAATCATAATCATATATACAGCAACTGGGAAATGACTAAAATAATCATAATCATATCTACAGCAACTGGGAAATGACTAAAAATAATCATAATCATATATACAGCAACTGGGAAATGACTAAAATAATCATAATCATATCTACAGCAACTGGGAAATGACTAAAAATAATCATAATCATATCTACAGCAACTGGGAAATGACTAAAATTAATCATGATCATATATACAGCAACTGGATAATGACTAAAATAATCATAATCATATATACAGCAACTGGGAAATGACTAAAAATAATCATAATCATATCTACAGCAGCTGGGAAATGACTAAAAATAATCATAATCATATATACAGCAACTGGGAAATGACTAAAAATAATCATAATCATATATACAGCAACTGGGAAATGACTAAAAATAATAATAATCATATATACAGCAACTGGGAAATGACTAAAATAATCATAATCATATCTACAGCAACTGGGAAATGACTAAAAATAATCATATCTACAGCAACGGGGAAATGACTAAAAATAATCATAATCAGATCTACAGCAACTGGGAAATGACTAAAAATAATCATAATCATATATACAGCAACTGGGAAATGACTAAAAATAATAATAATCATATATACAGCAACTGGGAAATGACTAAAATAATCATAATCATATCTACAGCAACTGGGAAATGACTAAAAACAATCATAATCATATATACAGCAACTGGGAAATTACTAAAAGTAATCATAATCATATTTACAGCAACTGGGAAATGACTAAAAATAATAATAATCATATATACAGCAACTGGGAAATGACTAAAATAATCATAATCATATCTACAGCAACTGGGAAATGACTAAAATAATCATAATCATATATACAGCAACTGGGAAATGACTAAAAATAATCATAATAAGATCTACAGCAAGTGTGACATGGCTAAAAATAATCATAATCATATCTACAGCAACTGGGAAATGACTAAAAATAATCATAATCCTATATACAGCAACTGGGAAATGACTAAAAATAATCATAATCATATATACAGCAACTGGGAAATGACTAAAAATAATCATAATCATATCTACAGCAACTGGGAAATGATTAAAAATAATCATAATCATATATACAGCAACTGGGAAATGACTAAAAATAATCGTAATCATATCTACAGCAACTGGGAAATGATTAAAAATAATCACAATCCTATATACAGCAACTGGGAAATGACTAAAAATAATCATAATCCTATATACAGCAACTGGGAAATGACTAAAAATAATCATAATCATATATACAGCAACTGGGAAATGACTAAAAATAATCATAATCATATCTACAGCAACTGGGAAATGATTAAAACTAATCACAATCATATATACAGCAACTGGGAAATGACTAAAAATAATCACAATCATATCTACAGTAACTGGGAAATGACTAAAAATAATCATAATCATATCTACAGGAACTGGGAAATGACTAAAGTAATCATAATCAGATCTACAGCAACTGGGGAATGACTAAAAATAATCATAATCATATATACAGCAACTGGGAAATGACTAAAAATCATCATAATCAGATCTACAGCAACTGGGAAATGACTAAACATAATCATAATCATATCTACAGCAACTGAAAAATGACAAAAAATAATAATAATCATATATACAGGAACTGGGAAATGACTAAAAATAATCATAATCATATCTACAGGAACTGGGAAATGACTAAAAATAATCATAATCATATCTACAGCAACTGGGAAATGACTAGAAATAATCATAATCATATCTACAACAACTGGGAAATGACTAAAAACAATCATAATCATATCTACAGCAACTGTGAAATGACTAAAAATAATCATAATCATATATACAGGAACTGGGAAATGACTAAAAATAATCATAATCATATCTACAGGAACTGGGAAATGACTAAAAATAATCATAATCATATCTACAGCAACTGGGAAATGACTAAAAATAATCATAATCATATCTACAGGAACTGGGAAATGACTAAAAATAATCATAATCATATCTACAGCAACTGGGAAATTACTAAAAATAATCATAATCATATATACAGGAACTGGGAAATGACTAAAAATAATCATAATCATATCTACAGGAACTGGGAAATGACTAAAAATAATCATAATCATATCTACAGCAACTGGGAAATGACTAAAAATAATCATAATCCTATATACAGCAACTGGGAAATGACTAAAAATAATCATAATCATATATACAGCAACTGGGAAATTACTAAAAATAATCATAATCATATCTACAGCAACTGGGAAATGACTAAAATAATCATAATCATATCTACAGCAACTGGGAAATGACTAAAAATAACCATAATCATATATACAGCAACTGGGAAATGACTAAAAATAATCATAATCATATCTACAGCAACAGGGAAATGACTAAAAATAATCATAATCATATATACAGCAACTGGGAAATGACTAAAATAATCATAATCATATATACAGCAACTGGGAAATGACTAAAAATCATCATAATCATAAATACAGCAACTGGGAAATGACTAAAAATAACCATAATCATATCTACAGCAACTGGGAAATGACTAAAATAATAATAATCATATCTACAGCAAATGGGAAATGACTAAAAATAAATATTATCATATCTACAGCAACTGGGAAATGACTAAAAATAATCATAATCATATCTACAGCAACTGGGAAATGACTAAAAATAATAATAATCATATATACAGCAACTGAAAAATGACTAAAAATTATCATAATCAGATCTACAGCAACTGGGAAATGACTAAAAATAATCATAATCATATCTACAGCAACTGGGAAATGACTAAAATAATAATAATCATATCTACAGCAAATGGGAAATGACTAAAAATAAATATTATCATATCTACAGCAACTGGGAAATGACTAAAAATAATCATAATCATATCTACAGCAACTGGGAAATGACTAAAAATAATAATAATCATATATACAGCAACTGAAAAATGACTAAAAATTATCATAATCATATCTACAGCAACTGGGAAATGACTAAAATAATCGTAATCATATCTACAGCAACTGGGAAATGACTAAAAACAATCATAATCATATCTACAGCAACTGGGAAATGACTAAAAATAATCAAAATCATATCTACAGCAACTGGGAAATGACTAAATATAATCATAGTCATATATACAGCAAGTGCGAAATGACTTAAAATAATCATAATCATATCTACAGCAACTGGGAAATGACTAAAATAATCATAATCACATTTACAGCAACTGGAAATGACTAAAAATAATCATAATCATATATACAGCCACTGGGAAATGACTAAAAATAATCATAATCCTATATACAGCAACTGGGAAATGACTAAAAATAATCATAATCATATCTACAGCAACTGGGAAATTACTAAAAATAATCATAATCATATCTACAGCAACTGGGAAATGACTAAAATAATCATAATCATATCTACAGCAACTGGGAAATGACTAAAAATAATCATAATCAGATCTGCAGCAACTGGGAAATGACTTAAAATAATCATAATCATATCTACAGCAACTGGGAAATGACTAAAAATAACCATAATCATATCTACAGCAACTGGGAAATGGCTAAAAATAATCATAATCATATCTACAGCAACTGGGAAATGACTAAAAATAATCATAATCAGATCTACAGCAACTGGGAAATGACTAAAATAATCATAATCATATCTACAGCAACTGGGAAATGACTAAAAATAATCATAATCATATCTACAGGAACTGGGAAATGACTAAAAATAATCAATCAGATCTACAGCAACTGGGAAATGACTAACAATAATCATAATCATATCTACAGCAACTGGTAAATGACTAACAATAATCATAATCATATCTACAGCAACTGGGAAATGACTAAAAATAATCACAATCATATCTACAGCAACTGGGAAATGACTAAAAATAATCATAATCATATCTACAGCAACTGGTAAATGACTAACAATAATCATAATCATATCTACAGCAACTGGGAAATGACTAAAAATAATCATAATCATATATACAGCAACTGGGAAATGACTAAAAATCATCATAATCATATATACAGCAACTGGGAAATGACTAAAATAATCATAATCATATATACAGCAACTGTGAAATGACTAAAAATAATCATAATCATATATACAGCAACTGGGAAATGACTAAAAATAATCATAATCATATCTACAGCAACTGAGAAATTACTAAAATAATCATAATCATATATACAGCAAGTGGGAAATGACTAAAAATAATCATAATCAGATCTACAGCAACTGGTAAATGACTAAAAATAATCATAATCATATCTACAGCAACTGGGAAATGACTAAAAATAATCATAATCATATATACAGGAACTGGGAAATGACTAAAAATAATCATAATCATATCTACAGCAACTGGGAAATGACTAAAAATAATCATAATCATATCTACAGCAACTGGGAAATGACTGAAAATAATCATAATCAGATCTACAGCAACTGGTAAATGACTAAAAATAATCATAATCATATCTACAGCAACTGGGAAATGACTAAAAATAATCATAATCATATCTACAGCAACGGGGAAATTACTAAAATAATCATAATCATATCTACAGCAACTGGGAAATGACTGAAAATAATCATAATCAGATCTACAGCAACTGGTAAATGACTAAAAATAATCATAATCATATCTACAGCAACTGAGAAATGACTAAAAATAATCATAATCATATATACAGCAACTGGGAAATGACTAAAAATAATCATAATCATATATACAGCAACTGGGAAATGACTAAAAATAATCATAATCATATATACAGCAACTGGGAAATGACTAAAAAACATCATAATCATATATACAGCAACTTGGAAAAGACTAAAAATAATCATAATCATATATACCGCAACTGGGAAATGACTAAAAATAATCATAATCATATCTACAGCAACTGGGAAATGACTGAAAATAATCATAATCAGATCTACAGCAACTGGTAAATGACTAAAAATAATCATAATCATATCTACAGCAACTGGGAAATGACTAAAAATAATCATAATCATATATACAGCAACTGGGAAATGACTAAAAATAATCATAATCATATATACAGCAACTGGGAAATGACTAAAAAACATCATAATCATATATACAGCAACTGGGAAATTACTAAAAATAATCATAATCATATCTACAGCAACTGGGAAATGACTAAAAATAATCATAATCATATATACAGCAACTGGGAAATGACTAAAAAACATCATAATCATATATACAGCAACTTGGAAAAGACTAAAAATAATCATAATCATATATACCGCAACTGGGAAATGACTAAAAATAATCATAATCATATATACAGCAACTGGGAAATTACTAAAAATAATCATAATCATATATACAGCAAGTGGGAAATGACTAAAAATAATCATGATCATATATACAGCAACTGGGAAATGACTAAAAATAATCATGAGATCTACAGCAACTGGGCATTGACTAAAAATAATCATAATCATATATACAGCAAGTGGGAAATGACTAAAAATAATCATGATCATATATACAACAACTGGGAAATGACTAAAAATAATCATAATCATATATACAGCAACTGGGAAATGACTAAAAATAATCAAAATCAGATCTACAGCAACTGGAAAATGACTAAAAATAATCATAATCATATATACAGCAAATGGGAAAAGATTGGCAGAAACATTTTTCCACAAGTGACTTACAAAACAATATAGTCAGAAGTCATGCGATAAATTAATTTTAGCAGTATTATTCACAAGCAGTGATTATTACAATACATTTAACTGCCTTTGTAACTCTGAACTGTTTCCTAAAAGAAGTGTGACATATTAGATTTTGATTCCATACACTTCACAAATTAAAATGAGATTCTAAAAATCAGAGAATTTCTAAAATCACCTTTAAGGCAAAGCCTCCCTCAATTCTTATGCACCTTCTTCAGCTATATAGTTACTTATTTATCCTTCATTGACTAGGTTAGTCCCACTAGGTTAGTACCTCTTTCAGGGGAGAGCAGAGGTGGTATTTATACTACTGGTGAAATTTGGCCAGCACAGCATATAACTTCCCCTGCTCCTTTCAATAGGTGCCATGGAATCTTTTACATCTGTCTCAGCTACCAACAACTCAGGCAGATAACATCTCATCTGAAAGATAACAAACTCAGGTGTGCAGCACCCCCCTTCACATGGCGCTGCGGTGTCAGCATTCCATCTGTCTGATGTGGGACTAGAACCCACCACCTTTTGCACCAAGTAAGTGTGCTACCTGTTGTGCCACTATCACTGCATATATTCATACCTCTCAACTTCTTTGAGTACGAATTCTGTACAAATACAAAAACAATTGGGGATGAAGTGTCAAAATCAGTGACAATTTTAAATTTTGCTCTAATTCACTTAAAAAGTTAATAGAACCACAGGTTTTACATCCACATGCATTTTCTGAGCAATAAGACGCATGTAATTCTAATGTCTGGCATTACTGACTGGTTGCAATCCTTAGTACTTTATCCAAAAGTCAAAAGATTTTACAAGAGAAAAGGAAACTATGAGTAAAAAATCAGAGACATTCTGCAAAGATAAGGGCAGTTGAGAGATATCCATATATCAACAAGTTCAATGTACCACATATAAGTAAAAAATCAGAAACATTCTGCAAAGATAAGGGCAGTTGAGAGATATCCATATATCAACAAGTTCAATGTACCACATATGAGTAAAAAATCAGAGACATTCTGCAAAGATAAGGGCAGTTGAGAGATATCCATATATCAACAAGTTCAATGTACCACATGAGTAAAAAATCAGAGACATTCTGCAAAGATAAGGGCAGTTGAGAGATATCCATATATCAACAAGTTCAATGTACCACATATGAGTTAAAAATCAGAGACATTCTGCAAATGTAAGGGCAGTTGAGAGATATCCATATATCAACAAGTTCAATGTAGCACAGAGAAGATGGAATATTTCAAGACACTCAAATATTAGAGTCATTATATGGTATAAGAATCTGCACCTTCTTCATCTAAAACTGGGGCTGATAAATAGTAAAAAATAGAAGTGCATAGATATGTGCCTCTGAATATGTAAATTTTTTTAAATTTGTATATATGTAATAATTGTTTTTATGGTAAGCTATATCAAGAAACTCTGCTCTTTTCGAAAGGTGTTGTGGGACGTTTTACATCCACCTGAGCTACTACCAACTCAAGCAAATGAGACCTTGCTGTACTGTCTTACCTGAAGGGTAATTTTAATTAGGTAATTCAGGGAAGGTTATTTCATTATTTGCTGACCTTTTTATCTCTTTTTCTTCTGATTGGTCATAAACAAATTGTACTCATTAACTAATTGTCTGATTAGTTTAACTGCTTTATTGTTTCTAACACAATATTTAAATGAACTTACACCAGTCACTGGCTTGATTCCCATAACATAAACATGCATTTTGTGAGAGTCAAACCATATCAGCCATCTTTTATTTCTCAGTCATTATCAGAAAATAAGGCATTTTAACAATATTAGTTGATGCATGAGTGGTGTACGTCTAGGTGACTCTTCAACTAAGATACCCATCCATCCATCCATCCATCCATCCATCCATCCATCCATCCATCCATCCAGTCTAGCTTGATTTTTTCCCTGATGCTCCCACATTTAGGACATGTGCCATTTCATAACACGCGACATCACAAATCGCACTACAAACAGATCCTAGGTCTCAATCCCAGCAGTTCACTCCAACAACTAAATGAGTACATTTTTCATTCCAAGAAAAACAATGATGATTCGGCAGCTAAACCTTTACAAAAGCACTTATACATGTATACTTAATTTATAGAGGTGAACTCCAAGGACAACTCCTGGGAAGGTAGTTATGACCCATCAAGGAAAGGACCCTCATATGTTAACTGATATGGTAAGACTCCATCTTTCAGATTTATCACTGGAAACTCTCTGTGGTGGCTCTAGGTTAGGGAAGGACATCAAGAGGTATTAATTCCCTCAGGATGGCAGCAGTTGCAGGTCATCCAAGAAGCAGAGGCTCTGAAGACTGAGTCTTGAAGTTCTGACATACTAAAGAGATGATGTAACTCCTGAAGTCAAGTACCAATCTATAATGCTTGATGTATATATGATCCACTTGCCAAGTAGCAATGCCACAGATATCTGCAGTGAGGACATTTTGAAGCAAAGCACTAGAAGTAGCCAAATCCCTGTTGAAATCTCTTTTACCATTAACGTCTTCAACTGTCAGTTTACCACCTAATGGCAACAGGAAATGCAAATAACATTTCACTTAGAAACAATTTGGTTGGCACCTGCTAGACTTTCCCCTTATTAAAGTGATGGAAGTGAACAGATGTTCAGCCTTCTAAAACTCACACATTTGCTTTTGGGAGCTACTGATTCATGGTCAGGATGTAAAAGGCTATTTCTTACCTGATTTCTGACATCCAAAAATAAAAATAAAAAAGCAATACTTTGGTACATCTGACTCTACTTTTGGAAGAAGATGCTGACTGATTCAAAGGGGTACCTGAGATTTGCTTAAAAAACACACAGAGTTCCATACATTAAATAGGTCTGAGAGTCAGAGATCCTGTGGGCAGTTGTGATGCCCACCAAGATTAATGTCTACCAAACTTCAAGGCTACTGAGCCAATGCAGCCTGTGAGTAATGAACATCAAGTCTCTAGAATGGTCAGTTTCTTTGAAGGTGGTCAGAGATGCAGAAACTCTTTAAAGTATTTCTTCAGCAACTGAAGTTGGACAAAATGCTGCCTTCCATGAGGTCATTATGACCAGAAATAGTCAGCACTGTCACATATAAGCATAAAGCCCTAACTAAGACCCAGGTGACCTGGGTTTGATTAGTGGCTCAGATGTCAGAGGGTCTGGTAGGGAGGGATGGGTGTGTGTCCATTCCAGAGGGGGATGGCATGGTCCTTAGAGGTGGGATTAGATCTCAGATGTAATACAAGTGAATGTGGGGAGGGGAATACCAAGGGGTAGGTCTTAAATGATGAGAAAACACAGCTGACATATGCATCCTTTGCTACAGAATAACTGAGGTCCAAATTATACAACTGTTGAGATAAGTCAGAATCATCTGTATATAGACTGATTAAGGCAGTATAGAATAACTGTTTACCCATAATGAGAACTTAATACATGGTGCAAAGTGCATCATACAGGTGGAAGGCCTTATAGTGGCCACCTCTGAAACTGCAACTGCAAGGTGTCGAAGTATCAGAGAAGGTTTATAGCATGAACTGGGCCTTGAGGTGGAGTTAGTTGTCACCCCAAAAACTGAGAAATTCCTTGACTTGACTCAAAAGAATTTCCTGTACAAGAAGAGATCTGAGTTTAAAGCATCAGATATGGAATCTATCCCATGATGAAAATTAGGACTGAGATACAGACTGTGCAAATGGCAATAATGAACTGGTGGTCTCATGGGACACATGCTGTCACTAATATAGTATATGACATTATGAACCACACTAGTGACATGTTTATGAGTCCAAGTCATGGGGACTTCGGAGAGTGGAAGTGTAACCCTATTGTTGATCCACTCTGGAGGACCACTAAATGTTACTATTAATATTTAAAGATAGACAAGATATCCAAACAGTGTTGTAATGCATGCAGAAATAATGTTTTGTTTATTTCAACTTTTCAAACTGAAAGTGAGTACTAGAATAGTTTATAAAGGCTGTTTCTCCAGCTGATGTAATTTAGCCAGTTCAGTTAACACTACTGTCATTTTTCTTACCACAGGGAGAATATGCAGGAAACCAGGGTAGCATTTTCCTGGCCCATGCTTGGTAATTTATTTTTTTTTTATAAAATAAGAAACCTCTTTATTGAATTATCACTTATGACATAGACAATCATACATTTATATAAATGAAAACAAGACATACTGATGTATTCTCAGCTGCAAATATTATCCCTCACTCCATCCAGTCATTGTCAGTCAAACAAATTCTTCCTTCCCTTAAACCACTGTGGAGAAACCAAAGCAAACTATTTAGTGAAGTCAATATTCCTTATAAAGATAGCAGCATTTGACTCTGTTTCTCAATTCTAGAGTTACATTAAGGGCATATCTCAAAAGTAAGCTCTTATCACTAAAACATGGCACATACACTGGATGGCTGATTAACTGATTGATTGATTGATTGGTTGATTGATTGATTGATTGATTGATTGATTGATTGATTGATTGATTGATTGATTGATTGATTTACATTGCTGATCAGCTTGGTGGGTTGGTCAACAGACATTTGTAATGAGAAGCATTACCTGAAAATGAGTACATTTTTAGTAATCATTTGGTCTTTACTGATCCTTCACAAAATTTACTAACAGAATTGCCACCAGTATAGGAGAAGAATGACTATTAAGTAATACAAGATGATTAGACCATATACCTAACAGTTATATAACATTGAATATTGTACTACAAGTATTATGTCGCAGCCACCTTTCTGAGTTCCATGGTAGCTGTTAGCTTAGGTTGTTTTCCCTGTGCTTACCTTATAGCAGTGGAAAAATATATAATTTTAAAGCTTATTGTACACTGCTTGATATGGTACAGTAAAATATCACCAGCACTCAGGTAGAACCAAACATCATTCACCTTACCAGGCTGTTCTACTCAGGTACCCCCAAACATCACGCACCTCACCAGGCTGTGCTACTCAGGTAACCCAAACATCATTTACCTCACCAGGCTGTGCTACTCAGGTACACCCAAACATCATTCACCTCACCAGGCTGTGCTACTCAGCTACACCCAAACATCATTCACCTCACCAGGCAGTGCTACTCAGGTACACCCAAATTTCATGCACCTCACCAGGCTGTACTACTCAGGTACGCCCAAATGTCATGCACATTACCAGGCTGGGATGCTCAGGTACACCCAAACATCATTTACCTTACCAGGCTGTGCTACTCAGATATACCCAAACATTACGCACCTCACCAGGCTGTACTACTCAGGTACACCCAAATGTCATGCACCTCACCAGGCTGTGCTGCTCAGGTACATCCAAACGTCATGCACCTTACCAGGCTGTGTGCTCACGTACACTCAAATGCCATTCAGTCTACGAACTAATTTTGTTTGGCTGTCTTAATATTTACCTGCTTTCCAGGTTCTCCTCTCCCAGGGGATCCAACTTCACCTTTGGCCTCTTGTTTCCTTGGGGCATCCACAACATTCTGAATGCCAGCAGGCAGTGGTGCAGCTGTTGGACATATTCCACAGGAGTCACCCTAAAATGAAGATGTAACAATAAATTTATTGTTATGATACAAAGTGAAGTTATCAAAGTACAGATTATCTCAAATTTTGAAATGGTAAGTTCTTTAACTTTTGGAAAAATCTAGGAAGAAAATATTTGTAATTTGAAAGAATGCTCAAATTAGAGACAGCACTTCAAAATGTTTTTCCTTTGATGCTACCATGCACATTTCTGTAAGCTTGTTAAGAGCATTTTTTTTAAATCAGGAAGTGCAACTTTTTAATTCATTTTGGTGCTTGGCAAATGACTTTCTGAAGACCAACTCCTTTTCTTTCCTCCCCAGACCCACCTCTTCCTATATCTTCTGAAGGTCTACACCCCCTCCCCAGGTCAGCATGCCATCTGAACCAGCAACAGGACTGATAGGCTGGTCATGATGTACTGTGGACATGGTCTAACCTCCATGGACATGGTCTAACCTCTGTGGACATGGTCTAACCTTCATGACTCTTTAATCAGTCTATACACTCTAATAGAACACTTCCAACATGACATGAAACTTATTGTTCCTCTGGGTCAGAAAGTCACACTAGGAATTCCACCACCTCTATTAACTACTTTACTGTTGGTGGCCCATACACTGTCATGGTCATGTTCAGTGCTCAACATTTTCATGTGTCTATCCCTTGGAAAGTCAAATCATATTAATCATTCTTCCCCAAATCTGGTGTAGTGACCCATTATTACTGCCCCGGGCCTCCGCTGAAAATGGACCCACGTCCAGTCGGACACTCCCGGTCAACAAATTTAAATAAATAAATAAATAAATTACTGCCGACAGTTTTGGCATTACTTGTGAAGCTCTGCCATAGGACCTGTCATTACTGCACACAGTTTTGGCATTATTTGTGGTCATTATTTGGTCCCTGATCAGCTGGTCTGCAACTCTTCTGCCCAGCAAATGTATACAAAGGGCCAAGAGTTACATATCACTTTCTGGTCCACTAAACACAGCAAGCTGGGTTAACCATTATAATAGCTGTACACATAGAGAGAGCATGTCATAAGGCTACCACAAAGTAGTGGCAGTTACCATGTAAACTGTCATTGTCAAAGCAGTGGCTGCAGGCAGAGGCAGATCTGTACCAGTATACTCCAACACCACCATATGCATCACATCCATGGTGTGGAAATAGAACCCACATCCTTCTGCACCAAAGGTGAGTGTGCTGTTGCACCCGTGACACAGCTACCACTGTATCAGAAGCATCATATTACCTCATGTCCTACCATTATGTTATGGATCTTTTAATCTAAGCTATGAAATAACTGCCCCTAACCACATATAACAAGTACTACAAGACATGGACAAGTTCATGGAAAAATAAACAATGCTCTGACCACCATTTATCAACTGTTGCTAAAAATTCTGCTTAGTCCAACTAGTTACTAAAATAATGTCCTCCAGGTCCAATACAATTGTTGCTCACCCTGCTCCCCCCTTATCAGATTCATATTAGAAAATAATACACCCCTTTTGCATTTATTTATTCATGGATATGGCACTCTCAGAAAAATCATTGCTTGCTGATCAACATTTTCATCAATATGAGCTCCCTAAACTACACAGTACACTTAAAAGCTCTACCACTCTTTGCTGTTTCTTGTAGACTTCAACAAGGTGAACATTTTCAGACCTATAAGGCTGAAAAAGACCCTATCCTCTCTTACCATCTACATCCTCATAAAACCATAAACACCACAAATACCTGCCCTAGGGAACTAAACCTACACTGCAACATGAACAGGAAGTGCAGGGCAGATATGTCTCCAAGAGAATACCTACCCTTGGAATACGTTCCCATTCCATACCAAGCAAAGTTACTCTCTCAGCCCACTTCTGTGACATAGATGGAGGAATTCCAGACTACAAAGCCAGACATCCTGTATTTGACCAATGCCTTGGGTACTGGAAGGTCTGGGTAGGGAGGAGCACAGAGGGGTGGCAACTGTCAGCTTGTCCATTCCAAAAGAAGGGAGGGAGGGTTTCTGCAAGTAGTTCAGCACTCTCCCTGCTGATGCAAATACTGCTGTAATCTCATAGCAGATACCCAATGAATATGGCCTACCTAGAAGTGTAGCAGCTTGCTGATATTCTGTGTACTGATTTGTGTGAGGTAAAGTAGTTGTGACAATTAGAGTGCACCCAAAATTCCCCATCATACTAGGCCAGCATATATAATTCTGCTGGGTTACTCTGTTAAGGAGTTCTGTCGGGTTACACTGCCCTGTGTTTCTATATCTCCTTCTCAACCCACTGATGGTCGTGGTGGTTCTAACCTTGAAAGCTGTAGAAAGACACTTACCAGAGGAACGATTAAAGAAAAAAAAGTTACTCCTTCAGTCTTTTTAAATCTGAATTAGTAAATGGATGTGTAACTGTTAATTCTTCCTGGGCCCTAGCCCCTCATTGCTTTATGATCTGATTAAGTTTCACTGGTCATAATAGTCTTCTAAATGAAGTGCCTGGGATGCATCTGTTAACAACACACTAAACAACTTTCTATTCCTTGACAGGCTAATACAGCAGCACTTTCACAATATGTACATAGGCAGCCTGTTCCGCCTTACTTCTGCTTATAATGACTACAGCTCTGTGCAATTACAGCCTAACATGATGATGAAGATGATGATGACACTTCATACCATGATAATTTACACCAGTTAGCACAGCTAGCATGCAAATTAGGCAATACAATGTGAATGTTCTACACCAGTTAGCACAGCTAGCATGCAAATTAGGCAATACAACGTGAATGTTCTACACCAGTTAGCACAGCTAGCATGCAAATTAGGCAATACAACGTGAATGTTCTACACCAGTTAGCACAGCTAGCATGCAAATTAGGCAATACAATGTGAATGTTCTATACCAGTTAGCACAGCTAGCATGCAAATTAGGCAATACAACATGAATGTTCTACACCAGTTAGCACAGCTAGCATGCAAATTAGGCAATACAACGTGAATGTTCTACACCAGTTAGCACAGCTAGCATGCAAATTAGGCAATACAACGTGAATTTTCTATATCTGTTAGCACAGCTAGCATGCAAATTAGGCAATACAATATGAATGTTCTACACCAGTTAGCACAGCTAGAATGCAAATTAGGCAATACAACGTGAATGTTCTACACCAGTTAGCACAGCTAGCATGCAAATTAGGCAACACAGCATGAATGTTCTACACCAGTTACCACAGCTAGCATGCAAATTAGGCAATACAATATGGATGTCTTGAATAGCTTACGGTTGCTGTGTTGCCTCAAACACCTTTCAGCGTAAGCCCAACACTAATCATCCAGCCCTTTTGTAGGCAGCCTACATGTGCATCTATCAAATGCCACATGCCATATGTGCATACATCATGTGACACATGGATACACACTGCAACTCTGAGCAGTGCTGCTTGCATGACATGTGAGCCACAAATGTGTTTGGGTTAGATACATATTACAGAGAGAAAACCACTTCTTTGGAATTATATTATTCTCTACATAAAGCAAAGTACTTCTGTTAAATTGTTTAAATGTAATTTAGTTGAATGGATGGGTAACTACAAATTCATCCCTGGTTTAGCACCCTTATCCATCATGGATAAAGGTAACATATAAATGTTCTGCTCATCTCTCTGTAGTTCACACTTAAAATAAAAGGGCTAAAAACTTTATAATAATTTACGGCTAGACTTCTAAAGATCCTCATAGACTGATAATCTAGTATGTACTTACGAACTTATGAACCCATGCATAGGTACCCATCACATTGCTTCTTTGTTTTTCCAACTGTGTGGGCATGGTTATTTCAGCATATTCAAAATGCAGAGCTCTAGGCTGCTGTGCCATAGATACAACAGGATATGTATTTATTGGTTTGCATTTCTTTATCAGGAAGGTTTGACTGAGCATAAAACCCATTTTCAGTGGGCACCCATGGAAAAAGTTCCATGATGAAATGATTCTTATACAGACAAGACAGAAAACCGTATGTAACATATCCACATACACGATACATACAGGATACAATAACACTGAATAAAAAATAGCTTCATTTAAATGGGTAAAATCGGTGGATCACAACTCAGTTTAGAAATGAGGCTGTACTTAAATTAGATGAAAAATATATTGCATTAGCAAAGAAGAGCTGTAGTAAAATAGGAAAGAATATATTAAAAAATTGGATAGCAATAATCAAGAATATTGATGTAAGAAATACATCTAAATCTTATAGGTGTGGCATTTGTGAGATCTATATCTGAATAAATAAGAATAAAATATACTGAAGGAGGGATGGCAGATGACAGTATGAGTGGGGTGAGTTACTACAAAAAAGTTAGAACTGAAACAAATGAAGAAACAGGAAATGTAATTCTGGAATCTAATTTATACAAGAGGACTGCAGTAGGAAAAGAAATGGGGAAAGGAAAAATGAGTAAGTGAATAGTATCTGTGAAATATGTAAGGCAGTGCTACTAAGAAGCGATATGTAGTAACAGGAGGTATAATTGTATGTAATGTAAATGTAATAGTAACCAATAATGATAGGTAATAGTAAATTTAAATGTAATAATAACTAATAATGATAGGTAATCGTAAATGTAAATGCAATAATAAATAACAATGATAGGTAATAGTAAATGTAATGTAATAATAACTAATAATGATAGGTAATAGTAATTGTAATGTAATAATAACTAATAATGATAGGTAATAGTAATTGTAATGTAATAATAACTAATAATAATAGGTAATAGTAAATGTAAATGTAATAATAACTAATAATGATAGGTAATAGTAAATGTAATGTAATAATAACTAATAATGATAGGTAATAGTAAATGTAATGTAATAATAACTAACAATGATAGGTAACAGTAAATGTAAATGTAATAATAACTAATAATATAGGTAATAGTAAATGTAATAATAACTAATAATGATAGGTAATAGTAAATGTAAATGTAATAATAAATAATAATGATAGGTAATAGTAAATGTAAATGTAATAATAACTAATAATGATAGGTAATAGTAAATGTAAATGTAATAATAACTAATAATGATAGGTAATAATACATGTAAATGTAATAATAATTAATAATGATAGGTAATAGTAAATGTAAATGTAATAATAACTAATAGTAATAGGTAATAGTAAATGTAAATGTAATAATAACTAATAATGATAGGTAATAGTAAATGTAAATGTAATAATAACTAATAATGATAGGTAATAGTAATTGTAATGTAATAATAACTAATAATGATAGGTAATAGTAAATGTAAATGTAATAATAAATAATAATGATAGGTAATAGTAAATGTAAATGTAATAATAACTAATAATGATAGGTAATAGTAAATGTAAATGTAATAATAACTAATAATGATAGCTAATAGTAAATGCAAATGTAATAATAACTAATAATGATAGGTAATAGTAAATGTAAATGTAATAATAACTAATAATGATAGGTAATAGTAAATGTAATGTAATAATAACTAATAATTATAGGTAATAGTAATTGTAATGTAATAATAACTAATAATGATAGGTAACAGTAAATGTAAATGTAATAATAACTAATAATATAGGTAATAGTAAATGCAATAATAACTAATAATGATAGGTAATAGTAAATGTAAATGTAATAATAAATAATAATGATAGATAATAGTAATTGTAATGTAATAATAACTAATAATGATAGGTAGTAGTAAATGTAAATGTAATAACAACTAATAATGATAGGTAATAGTAAATGTAAATGTAATAATAACTAATAATGATAGGTAATAGTAAATGTAAATGTAATAATAACTAATAATGATAGGTAATAATACATGTAAATGTAATAATAATTAATAATGATAGGTAATAGTAAATGTAAATGTAATAATAACTAATAGTAATAGGTAATAGTAAATGTAAATGTAATAATAACTAATAATGATAGGTAATAATACATGTAAATGTAATAATAATTAATAATGATAGTTAATCGTAAATGTAAATGCAATAATAAATAACAATAATAGGTAATAGTAAATGTAATGTAATAATAACTAATAATGATAGTTAATAGTAATTGTAATGTAATAATAACTATCAATGATAGGTAATAGTAATTGTAATGTAATAATAACTAATAATAATAGGTAATAGTAAATGTAAATGTAATAATAACTAATAATGATAGGTAATAGTAAATGTAATGTAATAATAACTAATAATGATAGGTAATAGTAAATGTAATGTAATAATAACTAATAATGATAGGTAATAGTAAATGTAAATGTAATAATAAATAATAATGATAGGTAATAGTAAATGTAAATGTAATAATAACTAATAATGATAGGTAATAGTAAATGTAAATATAATAATAACTAATAATGATAGGTAATAGTAAATGTAAATGTAATAATAACTAATAATGATAGGTAATAGTAAATGTAAATGTAATAATAACTAATAATGATAGGTAATAGTAAATGTAAATGTAATAATAACTAATAATGATAGGTAATAGTAAATGTAAATGTAATAATAACTAATAATGATAGGTAATAGTAAATGTAATGTAATAATAACTAATAATGATAGGTAATAGTAATTGCAATGTAATAATAACTAATAATGATAGGTAATAGTAAATGTAATAATAACTAATAATGATAGGTA
Organism: Protopterus annectens; assembly: GCF_019279795.1. Classification (NCBI taxonomy): domain Eukaryota; kingdom Metazoa; phylum Chordata; order Ceratodontiformes; family Protopteridae; genus Protopterus; species Protopterus annectens. Next base: position 1,523,318,700 of record NC_056726.1, on the reverse strand, counting down.
ATTGTAAATGTAAATGTAATAATAACTAATAATGATAGGTAATAGTAAATGTAAATGTAATAATAACTAATAATGATAGGTAATAATAAATGTAATGTAATAATAACTCATAATGATAGGTAATAGTAAATGTAATGTAATAATAACTAATAATGATAGGTAATAGTAATTGTAATGTAATAATAACTAATAATGATAGGTAATAGTAAATGTAAATGTAATAATAAATAATAATGATAGGTAATAGTAAATATAAATGTAATAATAACTAATAATGATAGGTAATAGTAATTGTAATGTAGTAATAACTAATAATGATGGGTAATAGTAAATGTAAATGTAATAATAACTAATAATGATAGGTAATAGTAAATGTAAATGTAATAATAACTAATGATAGGTAATAGTAAATGTAATAATAATTAATAATGATAGGTAACAGTATATGTAAATGTAATAATAACTAATGATGATAGGTAATAGTAAATGTAATAATAACTAATACTGATAGGTAATAGTAAATGTAATAATTAATAATGCTAGGTAATAGTAAATGTAAATGTAATAATAACTAATGATAGGTAATAGTAAATGTAATAATAATTAATAATGATAGGTAACAGTAAATGTAAATGTAATAATAACTAATAATGATAGATAATAGTAAATGTAATAATAACTAATAATGATAGGTAATAGTAGGTTCATAGGTTTTATAGGTTCATACTAGGCTATCTGCCCTAGGGCATTTATAAGCCTAGCCAGGGTGTGTTTGGCTTTCGCCACCCATTTTAAATTAATTTTGCTATGCCCTTTTTCGAGGTTAGTATACTGTGCCTCTGCCTAACAGTGACACAGAAGTGATACCCGGGGTAAACCTACAATCACCCATCCACTCATCAAGATTCCTCTTGAAGACAGTCAATGAGGGACTCTGCCTAACCTGGACTGGGATTTTATTCCAGAGTGAAGGGAGCCTCTGGGTTATGAATCTGTCCCTCCAGCATGTCCTATTTATTTCAGTGCTGAGGTTCAAGTCTCTCGAGCGCGTAGCTCGATAGGATTTGGATTTTCTGAGGTGCAGCATGCCCATTAATTCTGGGTTGGACATGGCTTTATACATCAGGCACAGATCGCCTCTGAGCAGGTGGCATACATTTGTTGTCATTGTGTTACTTTACATGTTACTGTGTGCAGTTGACATTTGTTGCTATGTTACTTTACATGTCACTGTGTACAGGTGACATTTGATTTTGCTGTGTTACTTTACATGCCACTGTGTACAGGTGACATTTGCTTTCGCTGCGTTACTTTACATGTCACTGTATGCAGGTGGCATTTGTTATCGCTGTGTTAATTTCCATGTTACTGTGTGCAGGTGACATTTGTTGTCACTGTGTTACTTTACATGTCACTGTGTGCAGGTGACATTTGCTTTCACTGTGCTACTTTACATGTAACTGTGTGCAGGTGACATTTGTTTTCGCTGTGTTACTTTACATGTCACTGTGTGCAGGTGACATTTGTTGTCACTGTGCTGCTTTATGTGAAACTGTGTGCAGGTCGCTGTGTTACTTTACATGTCATTGGGTACAGGTGACATTTGTTGTCACTGTGATGCTTTATGTGAAACTGTGTTCAGGTCACTGTGTTACTTTACATGTCACTGTGTGCAGGTGACATTTCTTGTTGCTGTGTTACTTTACATGTCCCTGTGTGCAGGTGACATTTGCTGTCACTGTGTTACTTTACATTTTACTGTGTACAAGTGACATTTGCTGTTGCTGTGTTACTTTACATGTCACTTTGTGCAGGTGACATTTGCTTTCATTGTGTTACTTTACATGCCACTGTGTGCAGGTGACATATGTTGTCACTGTGCTGCTTTATGTGAAACTGTGTGCTGGACGCTGTGTTACTTTACATGTCACTGTGTGCATGTGACTTTCTTGTTGCTGTGTTAATTTACATGTCACTGTGTGCAGGTGACAATTGTCGCTGTGCTGCTTTACAAGTCATTGGGTGCAGGCAACATTTGTTGTCGCTGTGCTGCTTTACATGTCACTGTGTGCAGGTGACATTTGTTGTCACTGTGTTACTTTTCGTACCACTGTGTGCAGGTGACATTTGTTGCTGTTTTACTTTACATGTCACTGTGTGCAGGTGACCTTTGTTGCTGTGTTACTTTACATATCACTGTACACAGGTGACATTTGTTGTTGCTGTGTTACTTTACATGTCACTGTGTGCAGGTGGCATTTGCAGTTGCTGTGTTACTTTACATGTCACTGTGTGCAGGTGACATTTGTTGTCACTATATTACTTTACATGTTACTGTGTGCAGGTGACATTTGTTGTCACTGTGTTACTTTACTTGTTACTGTGTGCAGTTGACATTTGTTGCTATGTTACTTTACATGTCACTGTGTACAGGTAACATTTGCTTTTGCTGTGTTACTTTAAATGCCACTTTGTACAGGTGACATTTGCTTTTGCTGTGTTACTTTTCATGTCACTGTGTGCAGGGGACATTTGTTGTCAATGTGCTGCTTTATATGAAACTGTGTGCAGGTCGCTGTGTTACTTTACATGTCACTGTGGGCAGCTGACATTTGTTTTTGCTGTGTTACTTTCCATGTCACTGTGTGCAGGTGGCATTTCTTGTCACTGTGTTACTTTCCATGTCACTTTGTTTAGGTGAATTTTCTTGTCACTGTGTTACTTTACATGTTACTGTGTGCAGGTGACATTTCTTACTGTGTTACTTTACATGTTACTGTGTGCAGGTGACATTTGTTTTGCTGTGTTACTTTACATGTCACTGGATGAAGTTGACATTTGCTTTCACTGTGTTAATTTACATGTCACTGTGTGCAGGTGACATTTATTGTCATTGTGTTACTTTACATGTCATTGTGTGCAGGTGACATTTTTTGTTGCTGTGTTACTTTACATGTCATCGTGTACAGGTGACATTTGCATTTGCTGTGCTACTTTACATGTCACTGTGTGCAGGTGACATTTGTTGTCACTGTGCTGCTTATGTAAAACTGTGTGGAGGTCAATGTGTTACTTTACATGTCATTGGGTACAGGTGACATTTGCTTTTGCTGTGTTACTTTACATGTCACTGCGTACAGGTGACATTTGTTGTCACTGTGCTCCTTTACGTGAAACTGTGTGCAGGTCACTGTTTTACTTAACATGTCACTGTGTGCAGGGGACATTTCTTGTTGCTGTGTTACTTTACATGTCACTGTGTGCAGGTGACATTTCTTGTCACTGTGTTACTTTACATGTTACTGTGTACAGGTGACATTTGTTGTTGCTGTGTTACTTTACATGTCACTGCGTACAGGTTACATTTGTTGTCACTGTGCTGCTTTATGTGAAATTGTGTGCAGGTTGCTGCGTTACTTTACATGTCATTGGGTGCAGGTGACATTTGCTTTCACTGTGTTACTTTACATGTCACTTTGTGAAGGTGACATTTGTTGTCGCTGTGTTACATGTCACTGTGTGCAGGTGGCATTTGCTTTCACTGTGTTACTTTACATGTGACTGTGTGCAGGTGACATTTGCTTTCGCTGTGTTACTTTACATGTCACTGTGTGCAGGTGACATTTCTTGTCACTGTGCTGCTTTATGTGAAACTGTGTGCAGGTCACTGTGTTACTTTATATGTCACTGTGTGCAGGTGGCATTTCTTGTTGCTGTGTTAGTTTACATGTCACTGTGTGTGGGTGACATTTGTTGTCACTGTGTTACTTTACATTTTACTGTGTACAGGTGACATTTGTTGTTGCTGTCTTACTTTACATGTCACTGTGTGCAGGTGACATTTGTTGTCACTGTGTTACTTTATGTGTCACTGTGTGCAGGTGATATTTGTTGTTGTGTTACTTTACATGTCACTGTGTGCAGGTGACCTTTGTTGCTATGTTACTTTATATATCACTGTGTATAGGTGACATTTGTTGTTGCTGTGTTACTTTACATGTCACTGTGTGCAGGTGGCATTTGCAGTTGCTGTGTTACTTTACATGTCACTGTGTGCAGGTGACATTTGTTGTCACTGTGTTACTTTACATGTTACTGTGTGCAGGTGACATTTGTTGCCACTGTGTTACTTTACATGTTAGTGTGCAGTTGACATTTGTTGCTATTATACTTTACATGCCACTGTGTACAGGTGACATTTGCTTTAGCTGTGTTACTTTACATGTCACTGTATGCAGGTGGCATTTGTTGTCAATGTGCTGCTTTATGTGAAACTGTGTGCAGGTCACTGTGTTACTTTACATGTCACTGTGTACAGCTGACATTTGTTGTTGCTGTGTTACTTTACATGTCACTGTGTGCAGGTGGCATTTGTTGTCACTGTGTTACTTTACATGTCACTGTTTGCAGGTGACATTTGCTTTCACTGTGCTACTTTACATGTAACTGTGTGCAGGTGACATTTGTTTTCGCTGTGTTACTTTACATGTCACTGTGTGCAGGTCACATTTGTTGTCACTGTGCTGCTTTATGTGAAACTGTGTGCAGGTCACTGTGTTATTTTACATGTCATTGGGTACAGGTGACATTTGCTTTCACTGTGTTACTTTACATGCCACTGTGTGCAGGTGACATTTGTTGTCATTGTGCTGCTTTATGTGAAACTGTGTTCAGGTCACTGTGTTACTTTACATGTCACTGTGTGCAGGTGACATTTCTTGTTGCTGTGTTACTTTACATGTCCCTGTGTGCAGGTGACATTTGTTGTCACTGTGTTACTTTACATTTTACTGTGTACAGGTGACATTTGCTGTTGCTGTGTTACTTTACATGTCACTGTGTGCAGGTGATATTTGCTTTCATTCTGTTACTTTACATGCCACTTTGTGCAGGTGACATATGTTGTCACTATGCTGCTTTATGTGAAACTGTGTGCTGGACACTGTGTTACTTTACATGTCTCTGTGTGCAGATGACATTTCTTGTTGCTGTGTTACTTTACATGTCCCAGTGTGCAGGTGACATTTGTTGTCACTGTGTTACTTTACATTTTACTGTGTACAGGTGACATTTGCTGTTGCTTTGTTATTTTACACGTCACTGTGTGCAGGTGACATTTGCTTTCATTCTGTTACTTTACATGCGTCTGTGTGCAGGTGACATATGTTGTCACTGTGCTGCTTTATGTGAAACTGTGTGCTGGAGACTGTGTTACTTTACATGTCACTGTGTGCAGGTGACATTTCTTGTTGCAGTGTTCATTTACGTCACAGTGTGCAGGTGACAACTGTTGTCGATGTGCTGCTTTAAATGTCACTGTGTGCAGGTGACATTTGCTGTCACTGGTTTACTTTAGATGTCATTGTGTGCAGGTGACATTTGTTGTCACTGTGCTGCTTTACATGTCACTGTGTGCAGGTGATATTTGTAGTCACTGTTTTACTTTATGTGTCACTGTGTGCAGGTGACATTTGTTGCTGTGTTACTTTACATGTCAATGTGTGCAGGTGACCTTTGTTGCTGTGTTACTTTACATATCACTGTGTACAGGTGACATTTGTTGTTGCTGTGTTACTTTACATGTCACTGCGTGCAGGTGGCATTTGCAGTTGCTATGTTAATTTACATGTCACTGTCTACAGGTGACATTTGCTGTTGCTGTGTTACTTTACATGTCACTGTGTGCAGGTGACATTTGCTTTCATTCTGTTACTTTACATGCCACTGTGTGCAGGTGACATATGTTGTCACTGTGCTGCTTTATGTGAAACTGTGTGCAGGTCGCTGTGTTACTTTACATGTTACTGTGTGCAGCTGGCATTTCTTGTCGCTGTGTTACTTTACATGTTACTGTGTGCAGGTGACATTTCTTGCTGTGTTACTTTACATGTTACTGTGTGCAGGTCACATTTGTTTTTGCTGTGTTACTTTACATGTCACTGGATGAAGTTGACATTTGCTTTCACTGTGTTAATTTACATGTCACTGTTTGCAGGTGCCATTTGTTGTCATTGTGTTACTTTACATGTCATTGTGTACAGGTGACATTTCTTGTTGCTGTGTTACTTTACATGTCACCATGTGCAGGTGGCATTTGCATTTTCTGTGTTACTTTACATGTCACTGTGTGCAGGTGACATTTGTTGTCACTGTGCTGTTTTATGTGAAGCTGTGTGCAGGTCACTGTGTTACTTTACATGTCATTGGATACAGGTGACATTTGCTTTCGATGTGTTACTTTACATGTCACTGCGCACAGGTGACATTTGTTGTCACTGTGCTGCTTTATGTGAAACTGTGTGCAGGTCACTGTGTTACTTTACATGTCACTGTGTGCAGGTGACATTTCTTGTTGCTGTGTTACTTTACATGTCACTGTGTGCAGGTGACATTTGTTGTCACTGTGTTACTTTACATGTTACTGTGTACAGGTGACATTTGTTGTTGCTGTGTTACTTTTCATGTCATTGGGTGCAGGTGATATTTGCTTTGCTTTGTTACTTTACATGTCACTGCATACAGGTGACATTTGTTGTCAATGTGCCACTTTATGTGAAATTGTGTGCAGGTCACTGTGTTACTTTACATGCCACTGTGTGCAGGTGACATTTCTTGTTGCTGTGCTACTTTACATGTCACTGTGTGCAGGTGACATTTATTGTCACTGTGTTACATGTCACTGTGTGCAGGTGACATTTGCTTTCACTGTGTTACTTTACATGTCACTGTGTGCAGGTGACATTTGCTTTCGCTGTGTTACTTTACATGTCACTGTGTGCAGGAGACATTTGTTGTCACTGTGCTGCTTTATTCGAAACTGTGTGCTGGCCGCTGTGTTACCTTACATGTAATTGGGTGCAGCTGACATTTGCTTTCACTGTGTTACTTTACATGTCACTGTGTGCAGGTGATATTTGTTGTCAATGTGCTGCTTTATGTGAAACTGTGTGCAGGTCACTGTGTTACTTTACATGTCACTGTGTGCAGGTGACATTTCTTGTTGCTGTGTTACTTTACATGTCACTGTGTGCAGGTGACCTTTGTTGCTGTGTTACTTTATATATCACTGTGTATAGGTGACATTTGTTGTTGCTGTGTTACTTTACATGTCACTGTGTGCAAGTGACATTTGTTGTCACTGTGTTACTTTTTGTGTCACTGTGTGTGACATTTGTTGTCACTGTGCTGCTTTACATGTCACTGTGTGCAGGTGACATTTGTTGTCACTGTGTTACTTTATGTGTCACTGTGTGCAGGTGACATTTGTTGCTGTGTTACTTTACATGTCACTGTGTGCAGGTGACCTTTGTTGCTGTGTTACTTTATATATCACTGTGTATAGGTGACATTTGTTGTCACTGTGTTACTTTACATTTTACTGTGTACAGGTGACATTTGCTGTTGCTTTGTTATTTTACACATCACTGTGTGCAGGTGACATTTGCTTTCATTCTGTTACTTTACATGCGTCTGTGTGCAGGTGACATATGTTGTCACTGTGCTGCTTTATGTGAAACTGTGTGCTGGAGACTGTGTTACTTTACATGTCACTGTGTGCAGGTGACATTTCTTGTTGCAGTGTTCATTTATGTCACAGTGTGCAGGTGACAACTGTTGTCGATGTGCTGCTTTAAATGTCACTGTGTGCAGGTGACATTTGCTGTCACTGGTTTACTTTAGATGTCATTGTGTGCAGGTGACATTTGTTGTCACTGTGCTGCTTTACATGTCACTGTGTGCAGGTGATATTTGTAGTCACTGTTTTACTTTATGTGTCACTGTGTGCAGGTGACATTTGTTGCTGTGTTACTTTACATGTCAATGTGTGCAGGTGACCTTTGTTGCTGTGTTACTTTACATATCACTGTGTACAGGTGACATTTGTTGTTGCTGTGTTACTTTACATGTCACTGTGTGCAGGTGGCATTTGCAGTTGCTATGTTAATTTACATGTCACTGTGTACAGGTGACATTTGCTGTTGCTGTGTTACTTTACATGTCACTGTGTGCAGGTGACATTTGCTTTCATTCTGTTACTTTACATGCCACTGTGTGCAGGTGACATATGTTGTCACTGTGCTGCTTTATGTGAAACTGTGTGCAGGTCGCTGTGTTACTTTACATGTTACTGTGTGCAGCTGGCATTTCTTGTCGCTGTGTTACTTTACATGTTACTGTGTGCAGGTGACATTTCTTGCTGTGTTACTTTACATGTTACTGTGTGCAGGTCACATTTGTTTTTGCTGTGTTACTTTACATGTCACTGGATGAAGTTGACATTTGCTTTCACTGTGTTAATTTACATGTCACTGTTTGCAGGTGCCATTTGTTGTCATTGTGTTACTTTACATGTCATTGTGTACAGGTGACATTTCTTGTTGCTGTGTTACTTTACATGTCACCATGTGCAGGTGGCATTTGCATTTTCTGTGTTACTTTACATGTCACTGTGTGCAGGTGACATTTGTTGTCACTGTGCTGTTTTATGTGAAGCTGTGTGCAGGTCACTGTGTTACTTTACATGTCATTGGATACAGGTGACATTTGCTTTCGATGTGTTACTTTACATGTCACTGCGTACAGGTGACATTTGTTGTCACTGTGCTGCTTTATGTGAAACTGTGTGCAGGTCACTGTGTTACTTTACATGTCACTGTGTGCAGGTGACATTTCTTGTTGCTGTGTTACTTTACATGTCACTGTGTGCAGGTGACATTTGTTGTCACTGTGTTACTTTACATGTTACTGTGTACAGGTGACATTTGTTGTTGCTGTGTTACTTTTCATGTCATTGGGTGCAGGTGATATTTGCTTTTGCTTTGTTACTTTACATGTCACTGCATACAGGTGACATTTGTTGTCAATGTGCCACTTTATGTGAAATTGTGTGCAGGTCACTGTGTTACTTTACATGCCACTGTGTGCAGGTGACATTTCTTGTTGCTGTGCTACTTTACATGTCACTGTGTGCAGGTGACATTTATTGTCACTGTGTTACATGTCACTGTGTGCAGGTGACATTTGCTTTCACTGTGTTACTTTACATGTCACTGTGTGCAGGTGACATTTGCTTTCGCTGTGTTACTTTACATGTCACTGTGTGCAGGAGACATTTGTTGTCACTGTGCTGCTTTATTCGAAACTGTGTGCTGGCCGCTGTGTTACCTTACATGTACTTGGGTGCAGCTGACATTTGCTTTCACTGTGTTACTTTACATGTCACTGTGTGCAGGTGATATTTGTTGTCAATGTGCTGCTTTATGTGAAACTGTGTGCAGGTCACTGTGTTACTTTACATGTCACTGTGTGCAGGTGACATTTCTTGTTGCTGTGTTACTTTACATGTCACTGTGTGCAGGTGACCTTTGTTGCTGTGTTACTTTATATATCACTGTGTATAGGTGACATTTGTTGTTGCTGTGTTACTTTACATGTCACTGTGTGCAAGTGACATTTGTTGTCACTGTGTTACTTTTTGTGTCACTGTGTGTGACATTTGTTGTCACTGTGCTGCTTTACATGTCACTGTGTGCAGGTGACATTTGTTGTCACTGTGTTACTTTATGTGTCACTGTGTGCAGGTGACATTTGTTGCTGTGTTACTTTACATGTCACTGTGTGCAGGTGACCTTTGTTGCTGTGTTACTTTATATATCACTGTGTATAGGTGACATTTGTTGTTGCTGTGTTACTTTACATGTCACTGTGTGCAGGTGGCATTTGCAGTTGCTGTGTTACTTTACATCTCACTGTGTGCAGGTGACATTTGCTTTTGCTGTGTTACTTTACATGCCACTGTGTACAGGTGACATTTTCTTTTGCTGTGTTACTTTAAATGTCACTGTATGCAGGTGGCATTTGATGTCAATGTGCTGCTTTATGTGAAACTGTGTGCAGGTTGCTGTGTTACTTTACTTGTCACTGTGCACAGCAGACATTTGTTGTTACTTTACATGTCACTGTGTGCAGGTGGCATTTCTTGTCGCTGTGTTACTTTCCATGCTACTGTGTGCAGGTGACATTTGTTGTCGCTGTGTTACTTTACATATCACGGTGTGCAGGTGATATTTGCTTTCACTGTGCTACTTTACATGTAACTGTGTGCAGGTGACATTTGTTTTCCCTGTGTTACTTTACATGTCACTGTGTGCATGTGACATTTGTTGTCATTGTGCTGCTTTATGTTAAACTGTGTGCAGGTCGCTGTGTTACTTTACAAGTCATTGGGTACAGGTGACATTTGCTTTCACTGTGTTACTTTACATGCCACTGTGTGTGGTTGACATTTGTTGTCACTGTGTTGCTTTATGTGAAACTGTGTAAAGGTCACTGTGTTACTTTATATGTCACTGTGTGCAGGTGACATTTCTTGTTGCTGTGTTACTTTACATGCCCCTGTGTGTAGGTGACATTTGTTGTCACTGTGTTACTTTACATTTTAGTGTGTATAGGTGACATTTGCTGTTGCTGTGTTACTTTACATGTCACTGTGTGCTGGTGACATTTGCTTTCATTGTGTTACTTTACATGCCACTGTGTGCAGGTGACATATGTTGTCACTGTGCTGCTTTACGTGAAACTGTGTGTTGGGCATTGTGTTACTTTACATGTCACTGTGTGCATGTGACATTTCTTGTTGCTGTGTTAATTTACATGTCACTGTGTGCAGGTGACAATTGTTGTCGCTGTGCTGCTTTACATGTCACTGTGTGCAGGTGACATTTGCTGTCACTGTGTTACTTTATGTGTCACTGTGTGCAGGTGACAGTTGTTGCTGTGTTACTTTACATGTCACTGTGTGCAGGTGACCTTTGTTGCTGTGTTACTTTTCATATCACTGTGTACAGGTGACATTTGGTGTTGCTGTGTTACTTTTCATGTCATTGTGTGCAGGTGGCATTTGCAGTTGCTGTGTTACTTTACATGTCACTGTGTGCAGGTGACATTTGTTGTCACTGTGTTACTTTACATGTTACTGTGTGCAGGTGACATTTGTTGTCGCTGTGTTTTTTTACTTGTTACTGGGTGCAGTTAACATTTGTTGCTATGTTACATTACATGTCACTGTGTACAGGTGACATTTGCTTTTGCTGTGTCACTTTACATGCCACTGTGTACAGGTGACATTTGCTTTCGCTGTGTTACTTTGCATGTCACTGTGTGCAGGTGACATTTGTTGTCAATGTGCTGCTTTATATGAAACTGTGTGTTGGGCGTTGTGTTACTTTACATGTCACTGTGTACAGGTGACATTTGGTGTTGCTGTGTTACTTTACATGTCACTGTGTGCAGCTGACATTTGTTGTTGCTGTGTTACTTTACATGTCACTGTGTGCAGGTGGCATTTCTTGTCACTGTGTTACTTTCCATGTCACTCTGTGCAGGTGATATTTCTTGTCACTGTGTTACTTTACATGTTACTGTGTGCAGGTGACATTTCTTGCTGTGTCACTTTACATGTTACTGTGTGTAGGTGACATTTGTTTTTGCTGTGTTACTTTACATGTCACTGGATGAAGTTGACATTTGCTTTCCCTGTGTTAATTTAAATGTCACTGTGTGCAGGTGACATTTGTTGTCATTGTGTTACTTTACATGTCATTGTGTGCAGGTGACGTTTCTCGTTCCTGTGTTACTTTACATGTCACCATGTGCATGTGACATTTGCGTTTGCTCTGTTACTTTACATGTCACTGTGTGCAGGTGACATTTGTTGTCACTGTGCTTCTTTATGCGAAACTGTGTGCAGGTTGCTGTGTTACTTTACATGTCATTGCGTACAGGTGACATTTGCTTTCGCTGTGTTACTTTACATGTCACTGCATACAGGTGAGATTTGTTGTCACTGTGCTGCTTTATGTGAAACTGTGTGCAGGTCACTGTGTTACTTTACATGTCACTGTGTGCAGGTGACATTTCTTTTTGCTGTGTTATTTTACATGTCACTGTGTGCAGGTGACATTTGTTGTCACTGTTTTACTTTACATGTTACTGTGTACAGGTGACATTTGTTGTTGCTGTGTTACTTTGCATGTCATTGTGTGCAGGTGACATTTGCTTTCACTGTGTTACTTTACATGTCTCTGCGTACAGGTGACATTTGTTGTCACTGGGCTGCTTTATGTGAAACTGTGTGCAGGTCACTGTGTTACTTTACATATCACTGTGTGCAGGTGACATTTGTTGTTGCTGTGTTACTTTACATGTCATTGTGTGCAGGTGACATTTGTTATCACTGTGTTACTTTACATGTTACTGTGTACAGGTGACATTTGTTGTTGTGTTACTTTACATGTCACTGTGTGCAGTTGACATTTCTTGCCGCTGTGTTCATTTACATGTCACTGTGTACAGGTGACATTTGCTGTCGCTGTGTTACATGTCACTGTGTGCAGGTGACATTTGCTTTCACTGTGTTAATTTACATGTCATTGTGTGCAGGTGACATTTGCTTTCACTGTGTTACTTTACGTCACTGTGTACAGGTGCCATTTGCTGTCACTGTGCTGCTTTATGTGAAATTGTGTGCAGGTCGCTGTGTTACTTTACATGTCATTGGGTGCAGCTGACATTTGCTTTCAATGTGTTCGTTTACATGTCTCTGTGTGCAGGTGACATTTGTTGTCAATGTGCTGCTTTATGTGAAACTGTGTGCAGGTCACTGTATTACTTTACACGTCACTGTGTGCAGGTGACATTTGTTGTCACTGTGTTACTTTACATTTTACTGTGTACAAGTCACATCTGTTGTTGCTGTGTTACTTTACATGTCACTATGTGCAGTTCACATTTGCTTTCATTGTGTTACTTTACATGCCACTATGTGCAGATGACATATGTTGTCACTGTGCTGCTTTATGTGAAACTGTGCGCTGGTTGCTGTGTTACTTTACATGTCACTGTGTGCAGGTGACATTTCTTGTTGCTTTGTTAATTTACATGTCACTGTGTGCAGTTGACATTTGCTTTCGCTGTGTTACTTTGCATGTCACTGTGTGCAAGTGACATTTGTTGTTGCTGTGTTTTTCTTCACGTCACTGTGTGTAGGTGACATTTGCTTTCACTGTGTTGCTTTACATGTCACTGTTTGTAGGTGACATTTGCTTTTACTGTGTTACTTTACATGTCACTGTGTGCAGGTGACATTTGTTGTCACTGTGCTGCTTTATGTAAAACTATGTGCAGGTCACTGTGGTACTTTACATGTCACTGCGTGTAGGTGACATTTCTTGTCGCTGTGTTACTTTACATGTCACTGTGTGCAGGTGACATTTGTCGCTGTGTTACTTTACATGTCACTGTGTGCAGGTGACATTTGTCGCTGTGTTACTTTACATGTCACTGTGTGCAGGTGACATTTGGTTTTGCTGTGTTACTTTATATGTTACTCTGTGCAGGTGACATTCATTGTTGCTGTGTTACTTTACATGTCACTGTGTGCAGGTGACATTTGTTGTTGCTGTGTTACTTTACATGTCACTGTGTGCGGGTGACATTTGTTGTTGCTGTGCTTCTTTACAAGCCACTGCCTGTACTGCTTTGAAGACTTTGCATTCTCTCTAACAGAGTCATATATTGGGTCAGGTATGTCAAACTACCTGCAGTGAGACTACTTCCAATCAGTCATACAGCACTGTTCTGTTTTAATTTCACAGTTGTCATGCCAGTGGTATGTTTCCATGCCCTTATCTATAATTAGCCATTTGCCATGACACAGAGTGAGGATACCTACTGCTGCAGAGATATGAAGCACCTTTATATATCCCAGGTATGTCAAACTACCTGCAGTGACATTGCTTCCAATCAGTCATACAGCACTGTTCTGTTTTAATTTCACAGTTGTCATGCCAGTGCTATGTTTCCTTGCCCTTATCTATAATTAGCCATTTGCCATGACACACAGTGGGGATACCTACTGCTGCAGAGACATGAAGCACCTTTATATATCCCAGGTATGTCAAACTAACTGCAGTCAGACTACTTCCAATCAGTCATACAGCACTGTTCTGTTTTAATTTCACAGTTGTCATGCCAATGGTATGTTTTCAAGCCCTTATCTATAATTAGCCATTTGCCATGACACACAGTGGGGATATATGCTGCTGCAGAGACAGGAAGCACCTTTATAAATCCAAACCAACTGACCAAGTAGAACATTGTTCATTAAAGTAATTAGAGGTGATGCTATTTCTTTTTTTAATTTTAAAATTACAGTTATAATTTTAAAATTAAAAAAGTATAGGAATACTGTGCTGATAATATGTTGCAATATTGCAATCAGCTGCTGAGTAAAATAGTAAAGTTATGATTTCCCTTTGATGTTGACTTATCCAGTAAGTAGAAATGTTTCTTAAATTGTTACTTAAACAGTAAAAGACAATCTCTTTTGTTCCTTTTTTCTTTCAGTTTATTTGATAACTAGATGATCCACTATAACAGAGATCACTTGAAATGGAGAGTGAACAGGAAAACTCCTGCTTAAATAAATGAAACTGCAAGATTTTATTGATTTATTTTACATTTGTTTACCGGGAAAGTCTAACTTGGAACAAAGCCAATTTTCAGCAAAGGCCCAGGGAGAAATACTTCAGATGCATGTCTATGTAATGTGGGAGGAATCCGGAGCACCCAGGGGAAACCCACACGAATGCAGGGAGGATATGCAAACTCTGCACAGAAGGCACTCTAGCTGAGAATTGAACTAGAGAACCACTTGCTGTGAGGCAATACTACCGCTGCACCACTGTGCTGTCCAATTAATTTTGAAATTTTGAAATAAAGATTAACAACATGTCACTGGATGAAGTTGACATTTGCTTTCACTGTGTTAATTTACATGTCACTCTGTGCAGGTGACATTTATTGTCATTGTGTTACTTTACATGTCATTGTGTGCAGGTGACATTTTTTGTTGCTGTGTTACTTTACATGTCATCGTGTGCAGGTAACATTTGCATTTGCTGTGCTACTTTACATGTCACTGTGTGCAGGTGACATTTGTTGTCACTGTGCTGCTTATGTAAAACTGTGTGGAGGTCAATGTGTTACTTTACATGTCATTGGGTACAGGTGACATTTGCTTTTGCTGTGTTACTTTACATGTCACTGCGTACAGGTGACATTTGTTGTCACTTTGCTCCTTTACGTGAAACTGTGTGCAGGTCACTGTTTTACTTAACATGTCACTGTGTACAGGGGACATTTCTTGTAGCTGTGTTACTTTACATGTCACTGTGTGCAGGTGACATTTCTTGTCACTGTGTTACTTTACATGTTACTGTGTACAGGTGACATTTGTTGTTGCTGTGTTACTTTACATGTCATTGGGTGCAGGAGACATTTGCTTTTGCTGTGTTAGTTTACATGTCACTGCGTACAGGTGACATTTGTTGTCACTGTGCTGCTTTATGTGAAATTGTGTGCAGGTTGCTGTGTTACTTTACATGTCATTGGGTGCAGGTGATATTTGCTTTCACTGTGTTACTTTACATGTCACTTTGTGAAGGTGACATTTGTTGTCGCTGTGTTACACGTCACTGTGTGTAGGTGGCATTTGCTTTCACTGTGTTACTTTACATGTGACATTGTGTACAGGTAACATTTGCTGTTGCTGTGTTACTTTACCTGTCACTGTGTGCAGGTGATATTTGTTTTCACTGTGTTACTTTACATGCCACTGTGTGCAGGTGACATATGTTGTCACTGTGCTGCTTTATGTGAAACTGTGTGCTGGACGCTGTGTTACTTTACATGTCTCTGTGTGCAGGTGACATTTCTTGTTGCTGTGTTACTTTACATGTCCCAGTGTGCAGGTGACATTTGTTGTCACTGTGTTACTTTACATTTTACTGTGTACAGGTGACATTTGCTGTTGCTTTGTTACTTTACACGTCACTGTGTGCAGGTGACATTTGCTTTCATTCTGTTACTTTACATGCCACTATGTGCAGGTGACATATGTTGTCACTGTGCTGCTTTATGTGAAACTGTGTGCTGGAGACTGTGTTACTTTACATGTCACTGTGTGCAGGTGACATTTCTTGTTGCTGTGTTACTTTACATGTCCCAGTGTGCAGGTGACATTTGTTGTCACCGTGTTACTTTACATTTTACTGTGTACAGGTGACATTTGCTGTTGCTTTGTTACTTTACACGTCACTGTGTGCAGGTGACATTTGCTTTCATTCTGTTACTTTACATGCCACTATGTGCTGGTGACATATGTTGTCACTGTGCTGCTTTATGTGAAACTGTGTGCTGGAGACTGTGTTACTTTACATGTCACTGTGTGCAGGTGACATTTCTTGTTGCTGTGTTAATTTACATCACAGTGTGCAGGTGACAACTGTTGTTGATGTGCTGCTTTAAATGTCACTGTGTGCAGGTGACATTTGCTGTCACTGGTTTACTTTAGATGTCATTGTGTGCAGGTGACATTTGTTGTCACTGTGCTGCTTTACATGTCACTGTGTGCAGGTGATATTTGTAGTCACTGTTTTACTTCATATGTCGCTGTGTGCAGGTGACATTTGTTGCTGTGTTACTTTACATGTCAATGTGTGCAGGTGACCTTTGTTGCTGTGTTACTTTACATATCACTGTGTACAGGTGACATTTGTTGTTGCTGTGTTACTTTACATGTCACTGCGTGCAGGTGGCATTTGCAGTTGCTATGTTAATTTACATGTCACTGTGTACAGGTGACATTTGCTGTTGCTGTGTTACTTTACATGTCACTGTGTGCAGGTGACATTTGCTTTCATTCTGTTACTTTACATGCCACTGTGTGCAGGTGACATATGTTGTCACTGTGCTGCTTTATGTGAAACTGTGTGCAGGTCGCTGTGTTACTTTACATGTTACTGTGTGCAGCTGGCATTTCTTGTCGCTGTGCTACTTTTCATGTCACTTTGTGCAGGTGAAATTTCTTGTCACTGTGTTACTTTACATGTTGCTGTGTGCAGGTGACATTTCTTGCTGTGTTACTTTACATGTTACTGTGTGCAGGTCACATTTGTTTTTGCTGTGTTACTTTACATGTCACTGGATGAAGTTGACATTTGCTTTCACTGTGTTAATTTACATGCCACTGTTTGCAGGTGCCATTTGTTGTCATTGTGTTACTTTACATGTCATTGTGTACAGGTGACATTTCTTGTTGCTGTGTTACTTTACATGTCACCATGTGCAGGTGACATTTGCATTTTCTGTGTTACTTTACATGTCACTGTGTGCAGGTGACATTTGTTGTCACTGTGCTGCTTTATGTGAAGCTGTGTGCAGGTCACTGTGTTACTTTACATGTCATTGGATACAGGTGACATTTGCTTTCGATGTGTTACTTTACATGTCACTGCGTACAGGTGACATTTGTTGTCACTGTGCTGCTTTATGTGAAACTGTGTGCAGGTCACTGTGTTACTTTACATGTCACTGTGTGCAGGTGACATTTCTTGTTGCTGTTTTACTTTACATGTCACTGTGTGCAGGTGACATTTGTTGTCACTGTGTTACTTTACATGTTACTGTGTACTGGTGACATTTGTTGTTGCTGTGTTACTTTTCATGTCATTGGGTGCAGGTGATATTTGCTTTCACTGTGTTACTTTACATGCCACTGTGTGCAGGTGACATATGTTGTCACTGTGCTGCTTTATGTGAAACTGTGTGCTGGACGCTGTGTTACTTTACATGTCTCTGTGTGCAGGTGACATTTCTTGTTGCTGTGTTACTTTACATGTGACTGTGTACAGGTAACATTTGCTGTCAATGTGCCACTTTATGTGAAATTGTGTGCAGGTCACTGTGTTACTTTACATGTGACTGTGTACAGGTAACATTTGCTGTTGCTGTGTTACTTTACATGTCACTGTGTGCAGGTGATATTTGCTTTCACTGTGTTACTTTACATGCCACTGTGTGCAGGTGACATATGTTGTCACTGTGCTGCTTTATGTGAAACTGTGTGCTGGACGCTGTGTTACTTTACATGTCTCTGTGTGCAGGTGACATTTCTTGTTGCTGTGTTACTTTACATGTCCCAGTGTGCAGGTGACATTTGTTGTCACTGTGTTACTTTACATTTTACTGTGTACAGGTGACATTTGCTGTTGCTTTGTTACTTTACACGTCACTGTGTGCAGGTGACATTTGCTTTCATTCTGTTACTTTACATGCCACTATGTGCAGGTGACATATGTTGTCACTGTGCTGCTTTATGTGAAACTGTGTGCTGGAGACTGTGTTACTTTTCATGTCACTGTGTGCAGGTGACATTTCTTGTTGCTGTGCTACTTTACATGTCCCAGTGTGCAGGTGACATTTGTTGTCACTGTGTTACTTTACATTTTACTGTGTACAGGTGACATTTGCTGTTGCTTTGTTACTTTACACGTCACTGTGTGCAGGTGACATTTGCTTTCATTCTGTTACTTTACATGCCACTATGTGCAGGTGACATATGTTGTCACTGTGCTGCTTTATGTGAAACTGTGTGCTGGAGACTGTGTTACTTTACATGTCACTGTGTGCAGGTGACATTTCTTGTTGCTGTGTTAATTTACATCACAGTGTGCAGGTGACAACTGTTGTCGATGTGCTGCTTTAAATGTCACTGTGTGCAGGTGACATTTGCTGTCACTGGTTTACTTTAGATGTCATTGTGTGCAGGTGACATTTGTTGTCACTATGCTGCTTTACATGTCACTGTGTGCAGGTGATATTTGTAGTCACTGTTTTACTTTATGTGTCGCTGTGTGCAGGTGACATTTGTTGCTGTGTTACTTTACATGTCAATGTGTGCAGGTGACCTTTGTTGCTGTGTTACTTTACATATCACTGTGTACAGGTGACATTTGTTGTTGCTGTGTTACTTTACATGTCACTGCGTGCAGGTGGCATTTGCAGTTGCTATGTTAATTTACATGTCACTGTGTACAGGTGACATTTGCTGTTGCTGTGTTACTTTACATGTCACTGTGTGCAGGTGACATTTGCTTTCATTCTGTTACTTTACATGCCACTGTGTGCAGGTGACATATGTTGTCACTATGCTGCTTTATGTGAAACTGTGTGCAGGTCGCTGTGTTACTTTACATGTTACTGTGTGCAGCTGGCATTTCTTGTCGCTGTGTTACTTTTCATGTCACTTTGTGCAGGTGAAATTTCTTGTCACTGTGTTACTTTACATGTTGCTGTGTGCAGGTGACATTTCTTGCTGTGTTACTTTACATGTTACTGTGTGCAGGTCACATTTGTTTTTGCTGTGTTACTTTACATGTCACTGGATGAAGTTGACATTTGCTTTCACTGTGTTAATTTACATGTCACTGTTTGCAGGTGCCATTTGTTATCATTGTTACTTTACATGTCATTGTGTACAGGTGACATTTCTTGTTGCTGTGTTACTTTACATGTCACCATGTGCAGGTGACATTTGCATTTTCTGTGTTACTTTACATGTCACTGTGTGCAGGTGACATTTGTTGTTACTGTGCTGCTTTATGTGAAGCTGTGTGCAGGTCACTGTGTTACTTTACATGTCATTGGATACAGGTGACATTTGCTTTCGATGTGTTACGTTACATGTCACTGCATACAGGTGACATTTGTTGTCACTGTGCTGCTTTATGTGAAACTGTGTGCAGGTCACTGTGTTACTTTACATGTCACTGTGTGCAGGTGACACTTCTTGTTGCTGTGTTACTTTACATGTCACTGTGTGCAGGTGACATTTGTTGTCACTGTGTTACTTTACATGTTACTGTGTACTGGTGATATTTGTTGTTGCTGTGTTACTTTTCATGTCATTGGGTGCAGGTGATATTTGCTTTTGCTGTGTTACTTTACATGTCACTGCGTACAGGTGACATTTGTTGTCAATGTGCCACTTTATGTGAAATTGTGTGCAGGTCACTGTGTTACTTTACATGCCACTGTGTGCAGGTGACATTTCTTGTTGCTGTGCTACTTTACATGTCACTGTGTGCAGGTGACATTTGTTGTCACTGTGTTACTTTACATGTTACCGTGTACAGGTGGCATTTGTTGTTGCTGTGTTACTTTACATGTCACTGTGTGCAGGTGACATTTCTTTTTGCTGTGTTACTTTACATGTCACTGTGTGCAGGTGACATTTATTGTCGCTGTGTTACATGTCACTGTGTGCAGGTGACATTTGCTTTCACTGTGTTACTTTACATGTCACTGTGTGCAGGTGACATTTGCTTTCGCTGTGTTACTTTACGTGTCACTGTGTGCAGGTGACATTTGTTGTCACTGTGCTGCTTTATTTGAAACTGTGTGCAGGTCGCTGTGTTACTTTACATGTAATTGGGTGCAGCTGACATTTGCTTTCACTGTGTTACTTCACATGTCACTGTGTGCAGGTGATATTTGTTGTCAGTGTGCTGCTTTATGTGGAACTGTGTGCAGGTCACTGTGTTACTTTACATGTCACTGTGTGCAGGTGACATTTCTTGTTGCTGTGTTACTTTACATGTCACTGTGTGCAGGTGGCATTTGTTGTCACTGTGTTACTTTACATTTTACTGTGTACAGGTCACATTTGTTGTTGCTGTGTTACTTTTCATGTCACTGTGTGCAAGTGACATTTGTTGTCACTGTGTTACTTTATGTGTCACTGTGTGTGACATTTGTTGTCACTGTGCTGCTTTACATGTCACTGTGTGCAGGTGACATTTGTTGTCACTGTGTTACTTTATGTGTCACTGTGTGCAGGTGACCTTTGTTGCTGTGTTACTTTATATATCACTGTGTATAGGTGACATTTGTTGTTGCTGTGTTACTTTACATGTCACTGTGTGCAGGTGGCATTTGCAGTTGCTGTGTTACTTTACATCTCACTGTGCAGGTGACATTTGCTTTTGCTGTGTTACTTTACATGCCACTGTGTACAGGTGAAAATTTTCTTTTGCTGTGTTACTTTACATGTCACTGTATGCAGGTGCCATTTGATGTCAATGTGCTGCTTTATGTGAAACTGCGTGCAGGTTGCTGTGTTACTTTACTTGTCACTGTGTACAGCGGACATTTGTTGTTACTTTACATGTCACTGTGTGCAGGTGGGATTTCTTGTCGCTGTGTTACTTTCCATGCTACTGTGTGCAGGTGACATTTGTTGTCGCTGTGTTACTTTACATATCACTGTGTGCAGGTGACATTTGCTTTCACTGTGCTACTTTACATGTAACTGTGTGCAGGTGACATTTGTTTTCCCTGTGTTACTTTACATGTCACTGTGTGCAGGTGACATTTGTTGTCATTGTGCTGCTTTATGTTAAACTGTGTGCAGGTCGCTGTGTTACTTTACATGTCATTGGGTACAGGTGACATTTGCTTTCACTGTGTTACTTTACATGCCACTGTGTGTGGTTGACATTTGTTGTCACTGTGCTGCTTTATGTGAAACTGTGTAAAGGTCACTGTGTTACTTTATATGTCACTGTGTGCAGGTGACATTTCTTGTTGCTGTGTTACTTTACATGCCCCTGTGTGTAGGTGACATTTGTTGTCACTGTGTTACTTTACATTTTACTGTGTACAGGTGACATTTGCTGTTGCTGTGTTACTTTACATGTCACTGTGTGCTGGTGACATTTGCTTTCATTGTGTTACTTTACATGCCACTGTGTGCAGGTGACATATGTTGTCACTGTGCTGCTTTACGTGAAACTGTGTGTTGGGCATTGTGTTACTTTACATGTCACTGTGTGCATGTGACATTTCTTGTTGCTGTGTTAATTTACATGTCACTGTGTGCAGGTGACAATTGTTGTCGCTGTGCTGCTTTACATGTCACTGTGTGCAGGTGACATTTGCTGTCACTGTGTTACTTTATGTGTCACTGTGTGCAGGTGACATTTGTTGCTGTGTTACTTTACATGTCACTGTGTGCAGGTGACCTTTGTTGCTGTGTTACTTTACATGTCACTGTGTGCAGGTGACAATTGTTGTCGCTGTGCTGCTTTACATATCACTGTGTACAGGTGACATTTGGTGTTGCTGTGTTACTTTTCATGTCACTGTGTGCAGGTGGCATTTGCAGTTGCTGTGTTACTTTACATGTCACTGTGTGCAGGTGACATTTGTTGTCACTGTGTTACTTTACATGTTACTGTGTGCAGGTGACATTTGTTGTCGCTGTGTTACTTTACATGTCACTGTGTGCAGGTGGCATTTCTTGTCACTGTGTTACTTTCCATGCCACTTTGTGCAGGTGATATTTCTTGTCACTGTGTTACTTTACATGTTACTGTGTGCAGGTGACATTTCTTGCTGTGTCACTTTACATGTTACTGTGTGTAGGTGACATTTGTTTTTGCTGTGTTACTTTACATGTCACTGGATGAAGTTGACATTTGCTTTCCCTGTGTTAATTTAAATGTCACTGTGTGCAGGTGACATTTGTTGTCATTGTGTTACTTTACATGTCATTGTGTGTAGGTGACGTTTCTCGTTGCTGTGTTACTTTACATGTCACCATGTGCATGTGACATTTGCGTTTGCTCTGTTACTTTACATGTCACTGTGTGCAGGTGACATTTGTTGTCACTGTGCTTCTTTATGTGAAACTGTGTGCAGGTTGCTGTGTTACTTTACATGTCATTGCGTACAGGTGACATTTGCTTTCGCTGTGTTACTTTACATGTCACTGCGTACAGGTGAGATTTGTTGTCACTGTGCTGCTTTATGTGAAACTGTGTGCAGGTCACTGTGTTACTTTACATGTCACTGTGTGCAGGTGACATTTCTTTTTGCTGTGTTATTTTACATGTCACTGTGTGCAGGTGACATTTGTTGTCACTGTTTTACTTTACATGTTACTGTGTTCAGGTGACATTTGTTGTTGCTGTGTTACTTTGCATGTCATTGTGTGCAGGTGACATTTGCTTTCACTGTGTTACTTTACATGTCTCTGCGTACAGGTGACATTTGTTGTCACTGGGCTGCTTTATGTGAAACTGTGTGCAGGTCACTGTGTTTCTTTACATATCACTGTGTGCAGGTGACATTTGTTGTTGCTGTGTTACTTTACATGTCACTGTGTGCAGGTGACATTTGTTGTCACTGTGTTACTTTACATGTTACTGTGTACAGGTGACATTTGTTGTTGTGTTACTTTACATGTCACTGCGTGCAGTTGTCATTTCTTGTCGCTGTGTTCATTTACATGTCACTGTGTGCAGGTGACATTTGCTGTCGCTGTGTTACATGTCACTGTGTGCAGGTGACATTTGCTTTCACTGTGTTAATTTACATGTCATTGTGTGCAGGTGACATTTGCTTTCACTGTGTTACTTTACGTCACTGTGTACAGGTGCCATTTGCTGTCACTGTGCTGCTTTATGTGAAATTGTGTGCAGGTCGCTTTGTTACTTTACATGTCATTGGGTGCAGCTGACATTTGCTTTCACTGTGTTCCTTTACATGTCTCTGTGTGCAGGTGACATTTGTTGTCAATGTGCTGCTTTATGTGAAACTGTGTGCAGGTCACTGTATTACTTTACACGTCACTGTGTGCAGGTGACATTTGTTGTCACTGTGTTACTTTACATTTTACTGTGTACAGGTCACATCTGTTGTTGCTGTGTTACTTTACATGTCACTATGTGCAGTTCACATTTGCTTTCATTGTGTTACTTTACAATTTCACTATGTGCAGATGACATATGTTATCACTGTGCTGCTTTATGTGAAACTGTGCGCTGGTTGCTGTGTTACTTTACATGTCACTGTGTGCAGGTGACATTTCTTGTTGCTGTGTTAATTTACATGTCACTGTGTGCAGTTGACATTTGCTTTCACTGTGTTACTTTACATGTCACTGTGTGCAAGTGACATTTCTTGTTGCTGTGTTTTTCTTCACGTCACTGTGTGCAGGTGACATTTGCTTTCACTGTGTTGCTTTACATGTCACTGTTTGTAGGTGACATTTGCTTTTACTGTGTTACTTTACATGTCACTGTGTGCAGGTGACATTTGTTGTCACTGTGCTGCTTTATGTAAAACTATGTGCAGGTCACTGTGGTACTTTACATGTTACTGCGTGTAGGTGACATTTCTTGTTGCTGTGTTACTTTACATGTCACTGTGTGCAGGTGACATTTGTCGCTGTGTTACTTTACATGTCACTGTGCGCAGGTGACATTTGGTTTTGCTGTGTTACTTTATATGTCACTCTGTGGAGGTGACATTCATTGTTGCTGTGTTACTTTACATGTCACTGTGTGCACATGACATTTGTTGTTGCTGTGTTGCTTTACAAGTCACTGCGTGTTGTGCTTTGAAGACTTTGTATTTTCTCTAACAGAGTCATACATTGGGTCATGTATGTTAAACTACGTGCAGTGAGACTACTTCCAATCAGTCACACAGCACTGTTCTGTTTTAATTTTACAGTTGTCATGCCAGTGGTATGTCTCCTTGCCCTTATCTATAATTAGCCATTTGCCATGACACACAGTGGGGATACCTACTGCTGCAGAGTCATTAAGCACCTTTATATATCCCAGGTATGTCAAACTACCTGCAGTGACATTGCTTCCAATCAGTCATACAGCACTGTTCTGTTTTAATTTCACAGTTGTCATGCCAATGGTATGTTTTCAAGCCCTTATCTATAATTAGCCATTTGCCATGACACACAATGGGGATATATGCTGCTGCAGAGACAGGAAGCACCTTTATAAATCCAAAGCAAACTGACCAAGTGGACATTGTTCATTAAAGTAATTAGAGGTGATGCTATTTCTTTTTTTAATTTTAAAATTACAGTTATAATTTTAAAATTAAAAAAGTATAGGAATACTGTGCTGATAATATGTTGTAATATTGCAACCAGCTGCTGAGTAAAATAGTTAAGTTATGATTTCCCTTTGACATCATCATTTACTATTGAAGCAAGTGTGAGATCTCTGTTCAACATTCTGGACAATGGTGACTTTTCCACTAAGTAGAAATGTTTCTCAAATTGTTACTTAAACAGTAAAAGACAATCTCTTTTGTTCCTTCTTTCTTTCAGTTTATTTGATAACTAGATGATCCACTATAACAGAGATCACTTGAAATGGAGAGTGAACAGGAAAACTCCTGCTTAAATGAATGAAACTGCAAGATTTTATTGATTTATTTTACATTTGTCGCTGTGTTACTTTACATGTCACTGTGTGCAGGTGACATTTGTTGCTGTGTTACTTTACATGTCACTGTGTGCAGGTGACATTTGGTTTTGCTGTGTTACTTTATATGTTACTCTGTGCAGGTGACATTCATTGTTGCTGTGTTACTTTACATGTCACTGTGTGCAGGTGACATTTGTTGTTGCTGTGTTACTTTACATGTCACTGTGTGTGGGTGACATTTGTTGTTGCTGTGCTTCTTTACAAGCCACTGCCTGTAGTGCTTTGAAGACTTTGCATTCTCTCTAACAGAGTCATATATTGGGTCAGGTATGTCAAACTACCTGCAGTGAGACTACTTCCAATCAGTCATACAGCACTGTTCTGTTTTAATTTCACAGTTGTCACGCCAGTGGTATGTTTCCATGCCCTTATCTATAATTAGCCATTTGCCATGACACAGAGTGGGGATACCTACTGCTGCAGAGATATGAAGCACCTTTATATATCCCATGTATGTCAAACTACCTGCAGTGACATTGCTTCCAATCAGTCATACAGCACTGTTCTGTTTTAATTTCACAGTTGTCATGCCAGTGCTATGTTTCCTTGCCCTTATCTATAATTAGCCATTTGCCATGACACACAGTGGGGATACCTACTGCTGCAGAGACATGAAGCACCTTTATATATCCCAGGTATGTCAAACTAACTGCAGTCAGACTACTTCCAATCAGTCATACAGCACTGTTCTGTTTTAATTTCACAGTTGTCATGCCAATGGTATGTTTTCAAGCCCTTATCTATAATTAGCCATTTGCCATGACACACAGTGGGGATACCTACTGCTGCAGAGACATGAAGCACCTTTATATATCCCAGGTATGTCAAACTACCTGCAGTGAGACTACTTCCAATCAGTCATACAGCACTGTTCTGTTTTAATTTCACAGTTGTCATGCCAATGGTATGTTTTCAAGCCCTTATCTATAATTAGCCATTTGCCATGACACACAGTGGGGATATATGCTGCTGCAGAGACAGGAAGCACCTTTATAAATCCAAACCAAACTGACCAAGTAGAACATTGTTCATTAAAGTAATTAGAGGTGATGCTATTTCTTTTTTTAATTTTAAAATTACAGTTATAATTTTAAAATTAAAAAAGTATAGGAATACTGTGCTGATAATATGTTGCAATATTGCAATCAGCTGCTGAGTAAAATAGTTAAGTTGTGATTTCCCTTTGACATCTTCATCTACTATTGAAGGAAGTGTGAGATCTCTATTCAATATTCTGGACAATGTTGACTTCTCCAGTAAGTAGAAATGTTTCTTAAATTGTTACTTAAACAGTAAAAGACAATCTCTTTTGTTCCTTTTTTCTTTCAGTTTATTTGATAACTAGATGATCCACTATAACAGAGATCACTTGAAATGGAGAGTGAACAGGAAAACTCCTGCTTAAATAAATGAAACTGCAAGATTTTATTGATTTATTTTACATTTGTTTACCAGGAAAGTCTAACTTGGAACAAAGCCAATTTTCAGCAAAGGCCCAGGGAGAAATACTTCAGATGCATGTCTATGTAATGTGGGAGGAATCCGGAGCACCCAGAGGAAACCCACACGAATGCAGGGAGGATATGCAGACTCTGCACAGAAGGCACTCTAGCTGAGAATTGAACTAGAGAACCACTTGCTGTGAGGCAATACTACCGCTGCACCACTGTGCTGTCCAATTAATTTTGAAATTTTGAAATAAAGATTAACAACATGAACTATATTTATGTATATGGTTTACTGTGACTCTGTGACCTGTTTTCTTGGTAGCTGTTCCCCACTGCTTATTGTAGAGATATGCAAAGGCTCAAATGCATACACTGCAACATTCTCCAAGGTTGATGGACAATGGAGACATTAATAATGAGCACTCATTTTTTTACATTGGAGTGACCATCAAATGAGACTGCATATATTAAGGTGGATGGGAGGAACAGCCCCCTACCTTGGGGTGGCAGGAGCTTGTGCCCTCATAAAAAATGTTTCTGTTCAAAGGAACTGCAACCCTCCTTGAGTAAGCATGTGTAGACCTTATCTCTACTCAAGGTAATGGGATTCCTGCTGAAATGTACAAGCTCTTGTGTTTACAGCTTGTCACTTTGAGATAACATAGTAGGCACTTATACATAAAATGTATATACAGAACATTAGCACATTACCAAACAACACACAGCCAACATTCATTAACAAATATTAACATTTATCTCATATCACTGCAAACATGTTTTACCTAAGGATGCAGAGTAATGTCACGGGTTATCAGTCTATCAGAAAAATTTCAGAGATTCGTAGGTTTACACTAGGCTAATAACCACAAGGGTCCTTATAAGCCTTGCCATGCAAATCAACCCACTTTTGCCCCAAACTACCTTGGACACCTGTATGGTGGGGTATGTTAGTAAGGTAGCAACTAAGGGTTATATCTGAGGGAAGGGTATGTTAGTCGGGGATTAATTTACTTACTGTTGACCTCTGTCCATCAGAGACATGGGGGCCAGGGATGAATTTGCAATATCCCATCCAATAATCAAAGTTTTGTTTGAAAAGGATCAGTGGTGAAGTCTGCTTCATGTGGATGGGGTGCTTATTTCTTAGGGTGGGTTTTCCAAGAGACACATATCGATCTCTCTAGCATGTTCAATTTCAGTTGCAGGCAAAATTCAAGTCCTTGGATCTAGTGTTTCTGGTGCTTTTTGTTTTGCAGATGTGCAAGAGATCCATCAAAGCTGGATTTGAGGATCCCTTATATGCCAAGCATAGATCACATCTCAGTAACTTGTAGGACACTGAGTACAGAGAGAGATCCTTAAGTTGATCTGTGTAGGATAGTGTATTCATACCCCAGATACTCCTGGAGAGGAACCATTGAGGGTGTTCCAACTACCTCAAGTGACTAGTTAGGTATATGCAAAGGGAGATTGTACTCAAAGATGGGTCTGATAAGGGCTGAAGGCTGTGTGGAGTGCTACTATTACTTCCTGCACCTAGATGCCATACACTTGCTTGTGAGTTGGGCAACAGAATGATTTTCTTACTATGTTGGCTATGTATGTGGGAGGTTGGCATAATGGTTAAGATGTTTACCTTACAAACACAAGGTACAGAGTTTGAGTCTCACATGGGGTAAATGGCCCACAGAGGCAGTTAGCCTAGTACAAATCTATAAACCTATGTGCTGGTTGAAGGCTATATACTGTCTACATACAGATTCATAGGTAAGTATTAGGTAATTAGTTTACAGACCATTTCAAACCTAGCCCAAAACACCTACTCAAAATTTTCTGTAGTTTCATGGTTGGTAAGACAAGATAGACTGGGAGACAATTTGACACTGTTGATCCAGTTATCTAGGTTGACCTTGAAGGTGGTAAGGGTGTTATTCATGTAATGGAGGTGAAGGATATGCTGGGATAGGAAACTATCATGCCAATGTGTCTTATTTATGCACCGATGAAGGTTTACTTTCTTTAACACCAAGTATTTGATGTACCATTACTTCTGAGAAATAAGAGGAGATCAAATAGCGTTGGATTTTTCTTGGCAGAAAAAGCTAGACATAAATCTCCATATAGGAGTGTGTAACAGACTGAGTACAGAGAAATGCCTGACAGTTTCTCCTGATAACTAAGATTTTTGAGGCCACTGATCAGTGGCCTCAAAAATCTTAGTTATGAATCTCTGAGGTCTCTCAGGTTGTGCAATGTGTTTATATTCAATAACGGGTCAATAAGATATCAGTAAAGGAGAACTGAGACTTCTCTGGATTTAGTGAAGTTGCCTTTGGAAATTAGATAAAAGGCTTTTCTGAACTACTGTGGAGACATGATGGTCAAATGATAAGGAAACATCAGCAAAGGTACCCAGGTCATTTACAAATGTGTCTGACTGGTGGGGTGTATCTGCTATATGGAAAGTGAAACTATTTTGTTTACCAAAATGAACGGTGTTACATTTTTTACATTTAATTTGAGACCCTTGTCATCACATCAGTTGTTAATATGGTCTAAGCCATGTTGAAGCAATTGTAAGTCAGCTGAAGATTGAATAACAAAATTCCAGTTTACAGTCATCCATAAACTTAGTTTACCATAGGCCAGAAGTGCTGGTCTAAAGGACTGAGAAATATATGTCAAATAGGAGAAGACCCAAAACTGAGCCTTTGTGGTACACCACTGGTAAATGTTTTGCTTTCAAAAGTGGCACCTTCTACTCTAATCACATGGGTTCTTTCAAGCTATTCATAGCACAATATAAGGGTTTATATTCAGATTTACGAGTGTGTCTGTAATGTTTTGTCAAAGGCCTTGGCCATGTCCAGACATGCTGTGCACATGACATAACCACGATGCACTGCTTCAGTTAATTTTCCAAAGAAGATAATAAGATTAAAGAGGCGAGACCTTCCTTCGATAAAAGACGTGTTCCCAGAGCCCCAAGTTCCAGGTTAACTCTTCAGGGGGGTTTATCGATGAAGTAATTAGCTTGGTGGACTATTTCTAAAAAGCCACTATAATACATGACTTTGTGTAAATGAGTTTTAATCCATGGCTTTGGTGCAAGTCATTTGTTCTATTAGACCCTCTTGCATTATGCCGGTGTCATGGCAGGAATCTATGATGGCTCCCAATTTTCAGTCATCTGCAAACTTGGTGAGCCAGAGGCCTTTGACATTATCCATGAATTCTGAGAAGTAGCTGCCGGACAGGAGCAGACTGAACATGGAACTCTGGGGTACTCTGCAGATGTTCAGTCTCCAGTGGAGGTGGTCTCACCACTCCTGAATTCTTTGGTCCTATCTATGTGCCAGCCATCAATCCAGTGAGTTATGTAGGGATTTATGCCCAGTTCTGAGAGTTTGTCAACAATACCTGAGTGGAATATTGTATCTCATGCCTTGAGGCCAGGTCAAGGTAGATGGTATGTGCTGTTTTCCCCCTCTTGAATATGTCTACCAGGCTGAGTAGGTAAGACCTTCCCTTGACAAGGCCAAACTGGGATGGGTCCAGTGTCAATGGGTTTCTAATATCCTTGCTGATCATTTCCATGATAATTATTTCCATGGCTTTGCTTATTAGACTTGTCAGACTGATGGGTATGAAGTTCCCAGGGTCAGTTGATGGTCCACCCTAATGAAGATGGATAACCATTGCAGCCCTGGGCATAACATTTAAAATACAAGCTAAATAAGACTTAAAGAAAGCTTCTACTAAAGAAGTCAACGTTTATCAGGTTACTCTGTGATACAATAATCAGCAGGTTGCTGCAAAATATCAAAGGCATGAACAGGCAATTTTATATGCAGTGAGCATTCCATATGCAGCATGAAGTTTGACTACATTTCATCACATTCACTAACTGGCAGAAGACATTCCCCCCACTCCACCTTCTGTAATGTATAATGAAGAAATTATACTTTGCATGTAAAAAGTAGTAGATGTGACAACCTACAGGGTGCTGTTAGATCCCAAATACATATAATCAAGTCACGAAACATTTGTATCTGCAACAGTGTTACATTAAATATGTTTTTTAAATGACAAGAAAGCAAACATTATGAACACTGCATCGCTTACCTTTTCTCCTTTTAGTCCTTGATGACCTGCTTCTCCCTGTAACAAGATAAACACAGTGTATGTTCTGTTAAACTATGTCATTAAAAAAGGCACAAGACATTGCTTGAAAATAAATTACATTTAGTAGACAAGTCCCACTGCTGGGACCTAGAATGGGCAAGGTCAGACAAAAGGAAGTGTAGTGCAACAAATGTAGCCCATCATGATTAGCCAGGATACTATGTAAAAAAGCACTCACATCTGAGCATGAATACAAAAGAAAACAGTGTAACACAGCAACACCGCTCTAGTAATATTACAAAGGTGACAATGTAACCTACCAATAATATCCTTTTAACATCCACAACACTACAGTAAGCCATAGCGATAGATTAATTAGTATCCTAGCTGAGAGTGCAGTCCAGGAAAATCATTCTTTCTCTAAAAGGTTAAGAGGCATGGTGGGGTTGCCAGGCATGAACAGATGACTGGAAAGGGAATACAGTACAATTTTCATATAGCAACTTAAATGAACTTGCTAAAAGGAGCATGTGAGATTTGTATACTAAATAAGCTAATCAGTGATTTGACACAGAAATGATTCACATGCAGTGAATTCTATTTACAAAAAAATATTTAAACTAAGGGTCATGTCACGGATTTTCATATATTGAAGAGATCAGTTGCAATATACAGTCATGTTTTACATGATAAAAAGGGTACAGAATGATCAGATGCTCAGATTAATACACAGAGTGACTTTAAATTGACAGGTATATTGTTTAAAGGGAAAATTACCACACAGCTGACAAACTCCTGGCATTTAAAAAGTCCAATCCTAACATAGATAAGTACTTTAAATTGACTGTTAGCACTTTTACAATACTAAAAAGTACTGCTGATATATTTTCACATTACTTATTGTATTTTTTTTTCTGTTTTGTATCACTGTGAAGTTTCTCCGCATTGTACTCACTTTAAAAGTACATTTCTAGCTGTCTTGTTTGCTTGACTTTCCTGTTTGAATTCACTTTGGGCTAAGTGCAGTGTGGTTTTACATCAAGAAGGCCTGGGACTGCTTTTCTAGTGACGGTAGAAGGTGACTGGTTTATCAAGGCTTGGGGGGGGGGGGTCACACAGTAAGGGCGTAATGAGACTGCTATTTGATTTGTGCACACAGTAAGGCTGTAATGAGACTGCTATTTGCTTTGTTCAAACAGTAAGGCTGTAATGAGACTGCTATTTGCTTTGTTTAGTCAGTTTTCTCTGCCTCCATACGTTTGGCCTACCTGCACAGTTCTTGGTTCATTTCCACAGAGTTTACAAACAGATGGCTACCATGTAGTGCAGGTCTTGAACAGATGAAAGCCTTTCAGCTTTTCCAGGTTAGGTGGTGCCACAGCAGATTACTGATCCGGTTGTATTTTCAATTTATTGTATTTTCCACCCTGTATCACTGTAAAAAGCTCTACTTTTCAGTGACTTTGCTGCCATTTTGTCTGCTTTGCAGGAATTTTAAAAGAGTATGTTTTGAGTTAGTTGTTTATTGTTCTGTTTCCATTCACTTTGGACTAAATATTGTGTGGTTTTACATTAAGAAGGCCTGGGACTGCTTTTCTGGTGGTAATAGAAGGCGACCTGTTTTGTCTGAGTTGAGGGTCACATAGGAAGGCTTTACGCGAGACTGCTCAGTTGTTGAGATGGTTATTTGCTTTGCTTAGTAAGTTTTATCTGCTTCTAGTAATTTAGCACATTTGGGCATCGCTACTACTCTGTGTATATGCACGTATAGAAAACTGACATTTTTCATACAAAATTACCCCTGAAATTTCAACAGTATTTAGTTTTGCAAAGAACAACTAGTTTGTGCACTGAGGAACCTCCCCACCCCAACAGTTTGGTCTTAGATATTCCTGATTGGACTCTATACTTTTACAGCAACAAGACCCCCTGTTGTACCACCCCCTTGCAGAACACGAAATAAGGATACATAGTTACGGAAGTGGACTTCCCTGTTATCTCTGCTGCCATTCTGGTGGGCGTGGGAATCCTGAGACAAGGCAGCAGTTGTCTCATGTTTTCTGAAAACTACTTAATTCCCAAGCAAACTGATATGGTGTGTGAGAGATGGACTTATATAATGTCACAGGAGACGAGGTTCTCACATACAAGCACTTATAATAAAACAACAGGTTGTAAGTAACCCACACATGCACACACACACACACACACACACATACATACATACATATATATATATATATATATATATATATATATATATACAGAGGTTCTTAAGTGTAATCTCTTTGACCTAAAAAAAAAAACTCCCAGACATACACAAACAAAAAGTATCTTCAGCAATCTCAACAGCATTTCATAAAATGAACATCTGACATTACACTTACAGCCACACCCTACAGGGTCTCATCTTCTAAGTCCAAAATGCAAACCACACAACACAAACAAAAATACATGATAGTGAGGGAAAGGAAGGGGAGAAATCAAATACCATCATGGAAGTACCAAATATTGAAAACTACAAAGCAATTAAGACAAGAGGTATCTCTGATAGAAGTATATAGATGGGGGAATGGATCAATAAAAAATACTCAGAAACATAGACGTGATAAAAGCAAAGAGCAGTATTACAACAGATCAGGATCTATCATGCACTATCGTAAATAATAAACTAAAAATAGCACAGGCAGAAAATTTTAGAAGATACACAAATACAATTTTCAGAAAAATACAAAATAAGCAATTTATTGATGACCAAAAAAGTTTTATAGAGAATTGGGAGACAAGGCAAAAGGAAATGAAACACCTCCAAACAAAGAAGAAATAGATACATTTTGGAGAAGTATTTATGAAGATCCTGTGGAACATAACAAAGATGCTAAATGGATAGAAAAAGTAAAAGAAAGAATAAGAAGTTTAAAGGTACTGGATATGAAATGGGATGAAGTAACAGCCGGAGATTGAAACAAAGTTAAGAAAAACCTCAGGCCCAGATACAGTGCCTAACTTCTGGCTAAAAGTAATAACATCTTTACATGAAGATTTAGCCATGAGTAATAACTGTTTGCAGGTAAACCCCAAACAGACACCATACTGGTTAACAACAGAAAAAACAATACTCTTACTTAAGAGCAAACCTGCAAGATACCTTAAAAATTATAGACCAATAATTTGCCTACAAACAATGTATAAACTATACACTGGAAATGATGCCAGCAGAGTTTATAGCCATTTGGAAGAAAACTCAATCGTGGCTATAGAACAAAAGGGTAATAAAAGAAAGTCATATGGAACAAAGGATCATTTGTTTTTCAGTAAAGTCACAATGGAGAACTGGATAATAACGGATCTGCCACATAACGCACGCACTTAGGTCACTCCACAACAGGTACAAATATGACTCTGTCATTGTCCATGTTGGTGTGAATGACCCGAGATGTACTTCCCTGGACTACATGAAAAGACACATGGAGGAGCTCTTGGATCTTGTAGCCCAGGCAGGTATGACCCTAGATCTGAGTAGCATCCTACTATCACCCAGAATGATACCACAATACAAGCAAAAAATGAATGACTTCAGCAATTGGCAAAGTTTCTGGTGTCATTTTAAGGGGATCCACTATCTGTCTGCCTGGGATGACATGATCGACAGACCTCGATGCTTTCCCAGAAATGGCCTTCACCTCTCACCCCAGGGATTCTGGATACTGGCCAAGGCTCTTGCCAACCTTATAGTGCTTTTTTAGGCAATGTCCCGATGACAAAATTACCACCATAACAGCTAAAAGCAAACAAAATTTGAGGGTAATGCTACTCAACTCTAGAAGTCTAAATCTCAAAATGCACTCGCTCAAAGCACTCCTTAAAATGGAGAAGATCTACATCTGTGCAGTGACCGAGACATGGTTCAAGGCTCTGGAGAGCACCCCAGCCACACTTTTCAGCCCCTAAACCTGGACCAAAGCACTAAAGGCGGTAGTGTCTCCATATTCATAAAGGATATGCACACCTCCAGACTAGTAGCTCAACATAATGCATCAGAGATACTTCAGGTAAAACAAACACTGGGTAAAACTGCAATCCAGGTTGCAGCCTGCTATAGATCCCCCACCATGTCCCAAGGCTCCCACTCCACATTCTTAAACACACTGGAAAATATTTGGGTACAACCCAATACCTTTATACTGGGAGGCTTTAACTACCCCTCCATTAACTGGGAAAATTACTCATGTACCAACACACTTGCTCAACGTTTTCTGGAATTCATTAATTCCAATGCCCTGGGCCAATTCATTCTTACCTGCAACAGGGGTAGAAACATGCTTAACTTGGTCATTACTAACATGGGCGACCGTTGCTCGACACCAGTAATCAACTCCTCCTTGGTCAGATCTGACCACAAGCTAATCACCATGGATATCCACATCCCACCTTCACCCCCCCCACCAAAGCAAACCACTGTAAAAAAATTCTCTAAAGCCAATTTTGGACTTCTAAAAATAGAGGTGGCTAACTTCATGACACCCATGCAAATGGAAAATAGGTGCATGACTGAATCATACACCAATGCACTGTAAGAGCACATACATAAGTGCATGGAACGGGCCATACCAAACAGAACCAAGACAATCTCCTCCAAAAAAAAGGAATCCACTCTGGTGGTCCCCCCGCCATAAACAGTCTACAACAGACAGAAAAAAAAACTGTTGCAGAAAAGGGTGAAGTCCCAAGACTGGAAAAAAACCCTTGTTAGCCTCAGCAAAAAACTGAGATCCATCATCAAATCCTCTAAAGCTAGCTATGAAAACAAAATTGCTGCAGATTCTAAAGACAACCACAAGGCATTCTATGGTATGTCAAGAATCTACATGGCAATACTCAGATCTGCCCTGAGTTACAGCACAATGGCAATACAGATACAGAACCAACTGATATTGCCAACATATTGCAGACAGGTTCAGTGCAAACTTTACCCCCCTTTCACCCCCTAAAGGGCCTATCACAATATCTGAGGAATGCCAAGTCCCTGTTATCATGGCTACACAGGTAAAAAACGCACTGTCAAAAGCCAAGAATGCAGCTTCCTTGGGACCTGATGATATCCCTGGCTGTGTTCTACATTAATTACAAAGTGAACTGGCACCACACGTGAGTACCCTGTTCAATCACAGCCTCATTTCAGGTGTTGTTCCTACTGAATGGCACACTGCTATAGTCATCCCACTCCACAAAGGGGGAGAGACTGCAGACCCTGGGAACTACCGCCCCATTAGCCTTATGAGTCTGATATGTAAGGCTATAGAGTGCATCATCATGGATTTTATAAATAAGGACATAGGGGATCTCCAAACTCTGGACCCAACACAGTTTGGGTTTGTGAAAAGTAGATCATGCCTGCTCAACCTGATAGACTTCTTTAAGTCTGTCACCAGAGCTGTGGATGAGGGCAAGTGTGTTCAAACAGCCTATCTGGATCTTGCCAAGGCCTTCAACACCATCCCTCACTCAGGAATCATAGATAAACTCACTAAACTAGGAATAAACCCCTATGTCATAAGATGGGTTGCCAACTGGCTCACTCATAGAACCCACACTGTGAAAGTAGCAGACTCCAGATCGGACTACTGACCAGTTACAAGTGGTGTCCCACAGGGATAGGTCCTAGGTCCTCTCTTGTTTGGCATCTACTTCTCTGAAGTTCAAGCCAACACAAATGGACTCTGGCTGACCAAGTTCACAGATGATTGCAAACTGGGAGCCATTACTGATTCTCCAACTGATGTAGACATTCTACAAAAAGGCCTCACTGACACCAATGACTGATGCCAGAACCATGACCTTAAGCTCAATGCCAAAAAGTGCATTGTCATTCCCTTTTGGAAAAATTCGGAGGCCATGAACTACCACATAGGCGGTAGTCAGAGACCTGGGGTCACAGGTTGACAGCAACCTCTCCTTTGATAACCGCATTGCCACTGTAGTCAGAAAGTCCTTCTATGTGGTACATCTCATTACAAAAGGTTTCTCATCCAGGAAGAAAGAGGTCATAATCCCTCTCTACTCGTCCCTCATTAGACCTATTATAGAATACAATGCCCCATTTGGTATGTACCTTGCTAGACACCTACAACAACTGGAAAGTCCACAAAAATACCTCACTAAGAGGATGTTAGGCCTTAGACAAATTCCCTATATGGACAGACTCAAAAACCTCCAGCTATACTCTGTATCATATTGCCTACTTAGAGGCTATCTCTGCTTGACCTACAAAGCCATGTCTGACCCAGAGCTGCTAGATATGCAACACCTAAAGAAATATCAATCCCTCAGTGCCACATGCTCCAGGGACCTATACCTTATTACCACAATAAACAGAACATGCTGGAGGGACAGGTTCCTAACCCAGAGACTTCCCATACTCTGGAGCAAACTTCCCATTCACGTCAAGCAGAGCACTTCACTGGCCCTCTTTAAGAGAAATCTTTACGAGTGGATGGACAATAGAAAGTTCACCCCCAGGGATCACTTCAGTGGCCTTGATGGACAGGAGCACTAAGAACTAACTTTGGGTGGCATGATGCTAGGGAATCTTCTTGGGCTAGGCTTATACTGGCTCCCAGGACATTAGCCTAGTACACCCCTATGAACCTATAAAAAGGGGAAGAATCTAAGTATGGCATGGACAGATACAAAAAAGCATGTGACAGTTTCCCACATTCATGGATTAAAGAGTGCTTAAAAATGTATGTGATATACCCTATACTGATCGATTATATTACCTTGACCAAGAAACAGTAGCAAACCACATTGCAGTTAAGCCATGATAAAAAACAAATTATTATTCCAGGGATATAAATTCAAAGGGGGGGGGGTAATCCTGGGTGACTCTCTGTTACCACTGCTCTTCTGTCTTGCCCTTAACCCATTAATCTGTCTACTTAACAGATTAAGCCATGGCTACAATTTGGCTCCCAGAAAACAATGAAGCATAAAGACTATCTTTTTTTGTTGATGATTTAAAACTGTATAGTTCATCAGATGATGAACTGAAAGCACAACTGCAAGTTGTCAAAACTTTTTCAGATGATATAAGAATGTCATTTGGTCTTGATAAATGTACAAAAGCAACCTTTAAAGCAGGAAAACTGCAGCAACAAGAAAACATCAGTTTGTGAGAAGAATGTGATATAAAAGAACTTGAGCAAGAGGGAGTGTATAAATATTTGTGAACTGATGAAGGATCAACAATAAAACATAAACAAATGCAAATAAAACATGAATAAATGCAAATAAAAGTTAGTAAGGAATATTTTAGAAAACTTAAATACTGAAAACAGAGTTGACATCTAGGACCAAAGTCCAAGCTATAAACTAATTTGCTCCTCCTGTCCTAACTTTCAGTTTTGGAGTGATTGACTGGCCCCAAAAGGTGTTGGATAGGTTGGACAGGAAAGCAAGAAGGATGCTTCGTGCTCATCAAATGATTTAAAAAATCAGTGCATACCAAGATTATATATTCCCCGTTCTGAAGGATGTGCGGGCCTCCTCAAAACTGATAGATGCACAGATCTGCAATCATGGGACCGCATACATATATGCTGAGCTCTCAAGATCCAAATGTAATGAAAGCTTTAAAACATAAGGAGAATAAGTCTAAGATAACTTCCCGTCTTAGTCTAGCAGAAGCATATCAGTGTCAAGCGAGAATGGAAATCAAACTAGAAGTAGATAAAGATAAGGCAGCACCTGAATGTGCTAAAAAACAAAAGAAAGAATATAAGGTGAAGGATCAGATGGGAAGGCAAGAAATGTGTAAAATGCATAAATATAGCTGCAAGTATAGAAAACTCTTGGAACAACCTCATGTTGATCAGGACTGAATGCAGGAATGGTTAAGCAGAGATGAATTTAAACCAAAAGATGAAAGGTTAATTTTTGGTGGCCCAAGATAGTGGATTATGTACACATTGGTTTACAAAGGTCATTGAACATGTGGAAGAAATACAAATGTAGGTTTTATAAAACCAAACTAGAAACAGTCACACATCTTGTTGCTGGTTGTGATATACTAATGGCAGAAGGACTGTATACTGAAAGGCATAATAATGTGACAAGAATATTGCACTGGGGATTGTGCAAACATTATAATATTGATGTAACTGAAAAACACTGGAGACATGAACCCATAGCCGGCCTTAGGCATAGGCCAACTAGGCGACCGCCTAGGGCACCGCTCTAGCAGGGGCATTTTTTCCAGTATTTATTTCGTGTAGGTAGACCAGGATGGGGGCACCTAGTGGTGCCGGGGGGGGGGGGCGCCATGGAGCCCTTTTACCTAGGGCACCAGTTGACCTAAGGCCGCTATGATGAACCATAAAGTATCGTAGAAAATGATGAAATTTATATCACATGGGATCATCCATTACCAACAGTTCAAAAAACAAATGCGAGAGAAACAGATATAGTAGTCCATGAAAAGAAGACAAAAGTAGCATTGTTCATTTAACTTGCTACACCCAGTGACTACAGTGTCTTATGTACAGAGAGACACAGTCATAAAATACCAGGATTTGCAGGCAGGAATTAGGGAAATGTGGAAGAAGGATACCCAGACATTTCTAATAGCAGTAGGAGCAATGTGTCTTATAAAAAGAATTTAAAATCGTACTTATATATGTTACAGTTACATGTAACACCGTATGAATTGCAGAAGGAGTCATTATTGGGCACATTGTGGGTGCTACAAAGAGCACCTTTGGCTAACATCAAAGATTGAAACAATACTAATTTCATGAATTTTAATCATACTTTGACTTAGGAATGGAGTCCCAATGCAACAGTCTTGCCATATGGGATTAGAAACCCAAAAGACTTAGCGAAATTAAAAGAGAAAGACACAACACAATATTTTCATCATAACAGATTCCATTGTGAGACACACATATGTCTCACTCACCAGGCTAAGTAAGGAAGGAGTCACAGTCAGCTGTCTGTTAGGAGCCAGGATCTGTCAGATCAAACACTCACTTAGGTTGTTGAACCCCAAGTACCAGTATGACTCAGTCGTAGTCCATGTCGGCATAAACAACCTGAGATGTACCTCCCTGGACTACATGAAGAGAGAGAATGGAGCTCCTGGACTACATGAAGAGAGATGATGGAGCTCCTGGACTACATGAAGAGAGAGATGATGGAGCTCCTGGACTACACGAAGAGGGAGATGATGGAGCGTCTGGACTACATGAAGAGAGAGATGATGGAGCTCCTGGACTACATGAAGAGAGAGATGATGGAGCTCCTGGACTATGTGCCCCAGGCTTATATGAGCCTAGCATTTAGTAACATTCTACCTTCTCCAAGGATGATGCCAATATATGAATAGAAAATAACTGGATTTAACAATTTATTTATTTATTGTTTACTGACAATTTATTACAGTGAAAGTCCAACTGGGTAGGTGCCCATTTTCAGTGGATGCTTTGGGAGAAAAACATCACGAAGTATAAGAAAAGCATTTTAAGAACAATAATTTTACAATCTTAAAAAATAATACAGAAACATCTACAGTTTAAATAATTATACCAAATTTAGACATAATATGAAACCATTGGTTAAGCATAGATACAATTTACATGGCAATGATTTAATATTTAGAGAAATTTTAGCCAGTTTACAGACAAGTTAAAGGTAAGTTAGCATAATACAAACCAGAATTACAATATGATGTGAGAAAAATTGCATATTTAGAAAGAGAGTCCTGGGTGAGAAATTGATTGAAGTAAGAAAGTGACTGAAGAAGGGAGATTAAGGTGTAAGGTATAAATAGGTACTTTGGTGAGAGTACAGTGTCATTCATAAGGGGAATAATATTTGTCAGCCTGAGAGGATATGGTCAACAGGCCATGCTGCTTTGCCAGAAATGTTCTGCACCAGTCACCTGTGAGATTTTGAATACTGGATAAAAACTTGACCAACCCCCCATGCTGCCTTTCAAGGCATTGCCAGCCTGATAAACCTACCAACATAGCTACATAGTTAAACCACACAGGAAAATCTGAAGGTGTTACTGCTCAATGTCAGGAGTCTAAACAAGAAACTCCTCTCCCTGCAAGGTCTCCTCACCCTGGAAAATATAGATGTCTGTGCAGTTACTGAGACACAGTTTAAAGAAGTGGAAAGCACTCTGGCAGTGCAGGCCTACAATGCCTTCCACACATTTAGACTTACTACTGCACAGGAAGGGACAAAAGGTGGAGGTGTCTCTATTTACATTAAAAACCGTCACACCTCAAAGCTGCTAAATCAGTATGACACACCTGAACTTCTCCACGTCCTAAATGTCTTAGACTAAGTTCCATGCCATAACCTTGCAAGTTATAGGTCCCCCTCCCCCGTGACTGAAGAAAACCATAAAACATACTTAAATGTACTTGAGATGCTCTACATTCAACCTAACTCTATACTCATGGGTGACTTTAACTACCTCAGTATAAACAAGGAATCATACACAGCCCCTAGCATGCAAGCTGCAGGTACAAAGTTTCCTGCACATTTAAATGGAAACACATTAAACCAGCTAGTCTGTATTCCCACTGGAGGTGCAAACATAATGGTCTTCACAAATATGGTGGAACACTGCACCCTTCCTTGAGTAATGTCTTTCCTGCTCAGCTCAGACCAGGAAGATGTCTCCTTTGAAGTAAAGGTAAAACCAGGGACACTGGCTAACCTGGAATTTTTAGGAATTATTCTAGGGCAAACTTTCTACTTCTGCTACTAAGGGAAACCCTAACAAAATTGCAAGGCCTTCAAACTCTCTCAACACTTTTGCCATTGTAGTTTCATTCACAGAAATCCTGTAAAATTATATTAACAGCTGCATAGCGACAGCTGTACCTACCCAGATTAAGCAAAGGATCAACTGAAAAACAAGTCACACTAATAGAATCCCAACATCAGTCGGTTGTATAACAGCAGAAGAAAAATTGTGGCTAAATTTAGGAGGTGCAATGATTAACAAGGTGAAAAAAATCCTTCATAAAACTAAACAGGCAATTCAGGAGGCTAATAAAGTCCACCAAGGCTAAACTTAACCTTCCA
Source organism: Protopterus annectens (assembly GCF_019279795.1). NCBI lineage: Eukaryota > Metazoa > Chordata > Ceratodontiformes > Protopteridae > Protopterus > Protopterus annectens. The sequence continues at coordinate 1,523,276,825 of NC_056726.1, read as the reverse complement.
GCCAGGCCAGGGACAATCACAAAGCTTTCTTCAGTTATGTCCATAACCTCAAAAGCAATCCTCAGCAACATACAAAATTAATTGTAAATGTTGCCATTGATACGGAGCCAGCAGACGTAACAAACTTCCTGGCTAACATATTTAGCTCCAGTTTTATCCTGCTTTCCCTGCTAGATGTCCCTCAGCATATATGCACATCCACGACTCTCCTGACTATCACTAGAGAGCAGGTGCTCATGGTGCTCTCCGAGGCCAAGAACCCTGCATCTGTGGGTCCTGATAATATTCCAAGATACCTCCTTAATAGCATGAACCATGAACTATCCAGTGCACTAGAAGCACTATTTATCCATAGCCTCCAAACAGGCTTTGTGTCAAATGAATGGAGGACTCCAATTATTATCCCACCACACAAGGACTGGCCATCTATGGACCTGGGGAATTATCAGTCCATTAGCCTGACTAGCTTGATATGCAAAGCTATGGAGAATATAATTATTGATATCCTACATGACACATAGGCAAAATACATACATTGGACCCAAATTGGTTTGGGTTTGTCAAGGGTAGGTCTTACCTACTTAACCTGGTGGAGTTTTTCCAGAACATCAACAAAGCAATTCGTGGAAGTGGCTGTTCGTGCTTTTCGTATTTTGCTGTTTACGTGTTGACGTTTAGGTGTTTGGAGAACTGACATTTTGAGGTAATAATATAGACACATTAAAATACCTCTAAGGGTGAAGTCTGTAGTCAGCGATGTGGGAATATATGTAGACAGTGATTTGTCACTTGACCATCAAATGTCTACTACAGTGAGGAAATCATTCTATGTTGCACAACTTATAAGTAGGGGTATGGCATCTAGATCCAAACATGTCATTTTTCTCTTGTACTCTGCTACCATAAGACCAACCATTGAGTACAATGCCCCCTTCAGTTGGTAGCTGGCCAGACATATGCAGCAACTGGAGTGTCATAAGAGATTCCTCACAGAAAGAATATATTGTGTGGAAAACAAGTCCAAGGTGGACTGTCTCAAACCTTGTCCTTATATTCGGTCTCCTATAGGCTACTGAGAGGGAACATATGACTGTCTTACTCAGTATCTTCTGATCCAGCCTAAATGGACCTGTTGGACATCTGCAAAACACATAGCATCAACTAAACCGTGCCAACAGCATAAATAGGACATGCTGAAGGGACAGGTATGTGTCTCTGAGGCTCCCCTGCTCTGGAACAGGCTTCCTACTTTTGAGAAGCAGAGCTGATCCCTGGACTTATTCATGTGAAGCTTGGATCAGTGGATGGGAAAAGGTAAATATACTCAAAATGTGGCACGTGGCACCTATGTCTCTGTTAGATGAAGGATATAACTGCTCTCCTACTAATACTCAGATGCACATACCTCCAAAACCTTGGGAACCAAAACCTATCAAATTTTACTGGAAAGCATGGCTATAGGCATAAAAAGGATAAAGGCCCTTGGGTTGACAACGTTGTATTTTACTATGATAATGTGAAATAAGACACACGGATGCTGTGTGTAGCGTTGTTACCTCAGACAGCTTGGTTCTCTTTTTGTCTACATGTGTTTTGTACACCTGGGGAATGTATATGAGCAAGCCCTTCAGAATGTGCTGTAACAGTATACGAACAAGCCCTTCAGAATGTACTGTGACAGTATATGAACAAGCCCTTCAGAATGTGCTGTAACAGTATATGCAAGCCCTTCAGAATGTGCTGTAACAGTATATGAACAAGCCCTTCAGAATGTGCTGTAACAGTATATGCAAGCCCTTCAGAATGTGCTGTAACAGTATATGCAAGCCCTTCAGAATGTGCTGTAACAGTATATGCAAGCCCTTCAGAATGTGCTGTAACAGTATATGAACAAGCCCTTCAGAATGGGCTGCAACAGTATATGCAAGCCCTTCAGAATGTGCTGTAACAGTATATGAACAAGCCCTTCAGAATGGGCTGTAACAGTATATGCAAGCCCTTCAGAATGTTCTGTAACAGTATATGAACAAGCCCTTCAGAATGTGCTGTAACAGTATATGCAAGCCCTTAAGAATGGGCTGTAACAGTATATGCAAGCCCTTCTGAATGTGCTGTAACAGTATATGAACAAGCCCTTCAGAATGTGCTGTAAGAGTATATGCAAGCCCTTCAGAATGTGCTGTAACAGTATATGAACAAGCCCTTCAGAATGTGCTGTAACAGTATATGCAAGCCCTTCAGAATGTGCTGTAACAGTATATGCAAGCCCTTCAGAATGTGCTGTAACAGTATATGCAAGCCCTTCAGAATGTGCTGTAACAGTATATGAACAAGCCCTTCAGAATGGGCTGCAACAGTATATGCAAGCCCTTCAGAATGTGCTGTAACAGTATATGAACAAGCCCTTCAGAATGGGCTGTAACAGTATATGCAAGCCCTTCAGAATGTTCTGTAACAGTATATGAACAAGCCCTTCAGAATGTGCTGTAACAGTATATGCAAGCCCTTAAGAATGGGCTGTAACAGTATATGCAAGCCCTTCTGAATGTGCTGTAACAGTATATGCAAGCCCTTCAGAATGGGCTGTAACAGTATAAGCAAGCCCTTCAGAATGTGCTGTAACAGTATATGAACAAGCCCTTCAGAATGTGCTGTAACAGTATATGAACAAGCCCTTAAGAATGGGCTGTAACAGTATATGAACAAACCCTTCAGAATGTGCAGTAACAGTATATGAACAAGCCCTTCAGAATGGGCTGTAACAGTATATGAACAAGCCCTTCAGAATGGGCTGTAACAGTATATGAACAAGCCCTTCCGAATGGGCTGTAACAGTATATGCAAGCCCTTCAAAATGTGCTGTAACAGTATATGAACAAGCTCTTCAGAATGGACTGTAACAGTATATGAACAAGCCCTTCAGAATGTGCTGTAACAGTATATGAACAAGCTCTTCAGAATGGACTGTAACAGTATATGAACAAGCCCTTCAGAATGTGCTGTAGCAGTATATGCAAGCCCTTCAGAATGGGCTGTAACAGTATATGAACAAGCTCTTCAGAATGGACTGTAACAGTATATGAACAAGCCCTTCAGAATGTGCTGTAACAGTATATGAACAAGCCCTTCAGAATGGGCTGTAACAGTATATGCAAGCCCTTCAGAATGTGCTGTAACAGTATATGAACAAGCCCTTCAGAATGGGCTGTAACAGTATATGCAAGCCCTTCAGAATGTGCTGTAACAGTATATGAACAAGCCCTTCAGAATGGGCTGTAACAGTATATGCAATCCCTTCCGAATGTGCTGTAACATTATATGCAAGCCCTTCAGAATGGGCAGTTACAGTATATGAACAAACCCTTCAGAATGGGCTGTAACAGTATATGCAAGCCCTTCAGAATGTGCTGTAACAGTATATGCAAGCCCTTCAGAATGGGCTGTAACAGTACATGAACAAGCCCTTCAGAATGTGCTGTAACAGTATATGAACAAGCCCTTCAGAATGTGCTGTAACAGTATATGCAAGCCTTTCAGAATGTGCTGTAACAGTATATGAACAAGCCCTTCAGAATGTGCTGTAACAGTATATGCAAGCCCTTCAGAATGTGCTGTAACAGTATATGAACAAGCCCTTCAGAATGGGCTGTAACAGTATATGCAAGCCCTTCAGAATGGGCTGTAACAGTATATGAACAAGCCCCTCAGAATGGACTGTAACAGTACTGGGGGTTTTGGCTGAGCTGTTCTATGCTACTCACTCCATATATATGTGCAGCCTTCTTTGCATTAAGCCAAATACATTGCTGGTGGGTACAGGATACCAAATGGGTGAGTATTTTTTCCTCTGCAGTTCATTATTTGCATAGGAACCACAGGAATCATGGGAAATACAAGGCAACTGTGACCATTTACACCATGACAATACCTATCCTTAGACTGGACTTTCTTTTTTCAAGAAGGGCGAGGTGAGTCAAGCCAGGCATGCGTTTGTGAATACCCCTTCAGTCACCCAGTTCCAGTTGAAGGAAGACAATGTATCACATTGTTTAGTTTGCTGTGGGAGTCTATTCAGAGTTTGAGGAAGCTACTCTAAAATGAATCTCTCTCTCTCTCCACCCTTTTTAATTTATTTTGTAATGAAAATTTAGATCCCTGGTTGTGGTAATTTTGGGACTATTTGATTTCTGGAAATACAAGACATCCAGCATCACTTGGTCCCTAGTGGCAAAGAAGGCAATGTTCAGCTCTCCCATCAGAAGTTACTGAATAAAGGGACAGTGCTTCTAGTCTTTTCTGGTAGTTTAGGCTTTTTAAGCCAGTGGTCTTCTTAGGAGGTCATTCTAGTTGTTTGATATGTCTAGTGAGGTACTTCCCAAAGGAGGCATTTTATTCAACGTGCATAATCAATGCTGAATATAAAGTGACAAAGACCTGTTTCAGGGACATGGACACAGAGATGGACAGGATATTAATGCAAAATCATGTTCTGGAGAGTATCCAGTTAGGGTTTCATCTCTGCTGTTTGCAAATGATTCTGACCTCTTGGCCTCAAATGACAGTCTTCTCTGGCATGCACTAGAGTGGTTTACTGCTCCATATAATTTGACTGGGATGAGAACCAGCACTTCTGAATAGAATGCCACAGTTCTCTTCCACAAAAAGTTGATTGTGCTCTGAATCTGATAGTGAAGCAGCTTCTTCAGGTGAAGGAGGTTAAACTGGGCCTTTATTCTTGTCTCAGAGTACAGGACATTCAGACTCTGACCTGTGACTGTTTGCAGCAGCAGTAGTACAGCAGGTGTTATACTGGTCAGTGGTGGTAAAGCAGGAGCAGGGTCCTAGAGTGGAATCTCAGTTTGTTACACAATATTTGCCTCCATCAGCTCCTGTGGTCATGATTATTGGGTAGTGAGTTTGAGTTAAAGGATGTAATCATGGATACAAACAAAGAAAACAAGGCTTCTCTGTAAGGCTGCTGGGTCAGTCTCCGGGATAGAATCAAGAGCTTGGCACTCCAGAAGGACCTTGGAGTACAGACTTGGCTCCTCAAGACTGAGATGAACAAGCTAGAGTGGTCTGTCCACCTAGTGAGATGCCCCATGGTGCCTTCCATGATAAATATGTCAGGCACAGTCCTCTGGCAGGAAGCCCTGAGGAAGACCTAGGGCATGTTAGATAGATTATAACTGAGAAATGTTGAAGATAGGAAGTCTGGCCTGCCTTGCTCAGGTTGCTCCAAATACAACCCTTACAAGGATAGTCAAACCCCCCTTTCCATATTTTTACATGGGATTGGGGTGTCGTATCAGCTGTCGTCACCTCTCCTGATTCACACCGACTCTCTGACCTTTTTATCAGTCGTGTCTGACTCTCACAGGCCTTTTCTGATGCAGTCCGTCCATGTCTTCCCTGAACACCCTAGTCTGTTCTTGCTTTCTTCTTGTCTCTACCAAATTTCCATTTCAAATCATCATCTGCTTTCCTGCACATGTGATCAAATCATGGTAATCTGTTCTCTTTGACTTTCTCTATAATTGGGGCTACTTCAGTTTCAGCTCTGATATATTCAATTTTCATCTGCCCCATAGTGTGCAACCTACTACCCATCTCAGGCACTTAATCTCCGTTATGTCAAGCTCCTTCAACTTCTCAGACTTCACTGCCCATGTTTATGTGCCACAAAGAAGCAGTGGACACACCACTATCTTGTACACTTTACTTTTCAGATTATTTGACATTATTGTTACACATAACACTTGAAATGTTTTAACAAACAGCTGCACTACCTCTGATTACATCTTTGACTTCCTGATTTAGACTTCTCTTCTCCTTAGCCATACCTTGCATATACTTGAAACCTAACCTGTTCTATTATTTTTCTTTCAATCTCAGTTTTCAACATTTTCTGATTTGCTGAAATGACCACTGTCTTGTCTGTAGTTGCATTCAAATCCCTACCATTTGTTGAAGTTCTTGTTCAAAGTCTGCTTATAATACTACATCATCTGCATACAGCAGCTCTGTTCTCTGTTCTCTTGTTACCTGTTTGGCAATGTAATCTGTCACCGGTATGAACAACTGTAAGCTCAGCACTGGACTCTGATGCACACCCACTCCCACTGAGGACGCCTATGTGAGTCCAGAGACTCTTTGTATTCTATCAGTATTTTTTGGAACTTTGAACCACCTCATGGCTGCTAAGACTGGTCTTCTTAAGACCTTGTCACAAGCTTTTTGCAAACTAGGAATTCCCGGTTGAACTCTTTCCTCATTTCCAGCTTCCTCTATGATTGCAAACCACCTCAGTTGTGGTGCATACTGATCTGAACCTGAACTGCTTATCTGTCGTCTTACTTTTACGTTCATAGGTTCATAGGTTCATAGATTTTAGGTTCATAGATTAGTACTAAGTTAACTGCCCTTGTAAGCCATTTTAAGCCTAGCCAACTATCCCTTGTGAGACTCAAACTCTGCACCTTGTGTTTGTAAGGCAAACACCTTAACCATTAGGCCACACTCCCAACCCTTTCTATTACATTGTGTATTCATTTATCACCCTCTCCAGCACTTCCATGCATTGTGCCATGGATGTGAAACCCCTGTACTTCCCCAAATTGTGAATGCTCACTTTCTTCTTGTACACTGGGACTGAAATGCTTGTTTTCCAGTCACCGGAGATGAGCTTTCTGTTCATCCATGATGAGTATCTTCTGGAACCATCTATGTTTAACTTCACCAACATCTCAATCTGTACCTCTCAACTTCTTTACTGAAGAATTCTGGACAAAGTCAAAGATTAATAGCGGAACAAAGGCTCAAAATCAGGGATGATTTTTAAATATTAATCTAATTCTTATAGAAAATAACAGAACAAAAGATTTTGCATCAACATGCATTTTTTTGAACAATAAACAGTATTAAACTCTAACATCTGGCATCACTGACTGGCTGCGATCTTCTCTAGTTTACCAGAAAATCAAACATTTTATAAGGGACAGGGCACAACAGCGCGCCCTGATCATTATCTGCCTAAACGCTGTGCGAGTCGGATGCGTTCCTGACTCCCCTCTTCTTATTGTACTTCACATTATAAGCAGTTTAGAAAAGAGATGGAGGAACATATTTGTTGGATGTGTATGTGTGTGATGATGAGACGTGATTGTGTCTAGGTAAAGAAAGCTGAAATGAACTGCTATTCCATTAGGAAGCTAATATAAGACAGTAGTAAACCTTCAGCGATAATGGAGAACACAATAGCCTTTCCACATTACACACTGGAGAACACAACAGCCTTTCACATTACACACACTGGAGAACACAACAGCCTTTCCACATTACACACTGGAGAACACAACAGCCTTTCCACATTACACACTGGAGAACACAACAGCCTTTCACACATTACACATTGTCAATACCTATCGGAGTGAGCGGTTTGACAGCCACTGCACTACTAATGACAAACTCAGGGACTAGAGAAGTGACTGTTTCCAGCAATGGTAAACATGCTCAGTCAAGCTGACAGACGTTATATCTTTTGCCTACTTTCTTTGCTAATTCTGTTTGTAGAGGAGGCTGGTACCCCTTAACTCCATATTTAAAAAATGATAGGAGCTCAGGAGTAAATGGAAAAGCATCCACACTTCACAATTCATCTGCCTGTCTGAGTATCTAGCTATCATTATTTATTTATTTACCTAAATAAAAATATTGTTAGACTTCACAGTGAAAAAACGCATGTGGTTACCAAGCATATTGTAAAACCAAACTGGAAACAGTCGCACACCTCGTTGCTAGTTGTGACATACTATCGGCAGAAGGACTGTACACTGAAAGGCATAATAATATAGCAAGATTGTTGCACTGGGGATTGTGCAAACATTATGGTATTTAAGTGGCTGAAAAACACTGAAAACATGAACCACAAAGCATCATAGAAAATGATGAAGTTTATATCACATGGGACCACCCATTACCAACAGTTTAAAAGATAGATGTGAGAAAACCAGATATAGTGGTCCAAGAAAAGAAGAAAAAGTAGTATTAATTACTGAAATCACCACACCCGGTGACTACAATGTCTTGCATACATACGTTCATAGGTTCATAGTTAGGTACTAGGCTATCTGCTCAAAGGCATTTATAATCCTAGCCAGAATGTATAGGCTTTCGCCGCCCCCTTAGATTAGCTCCCTGTGCCTCTGTCCAGCAGAGCCACTGAAGTGATCCCTGGGATAAACTTTCTGTTTCCCATCCACTCGTCAAGGTTTCTCTTTAAGAGTGTTAGTGAGGAGCTCTGCCTAATGTAGATTGGAATCTTGTTCCAAAGCATGAGAAGTCTCTGGGACAGGAATCTATCCCTCTAGCACGTCCTGTTTATTGTTGTGGTGAAGTTTCAATCCCTAGAGCATGTCACTCAAGGGGATATGGTTTTCTTTAGGTGGAGCATGTCCATCAATTCTGGGTTGGACATGGCCTTGTATGTCAGGCAGAGATCACCTCTGAGTAGGCGGTATGCAACCGAGTACAGCTGGAGTTTCTTCAGTCGAGATGCATAGGGCATCTGTTTGAGGCCAGTGATCCTCTTGGTGAGGTACTTCTGTGGTCTTTCCAGCTGTAGGAGGTGTCTTGTAAGGTGCATCCCAAATGGGGCATTGTACTCTATGATGGGTCTGATGAGTGATGAGTAGAGGGGCACAATGACCTCTTTTGATCTGGATGTGAACTCTTTTGTGATTAGATGGGCCACATCGAAGGATTTTCTAACCACTCTGGCAATGTGATTATCAAAGATGAGATTACTATCTACTTGGGTCCCCAGATCCCTTATTACATCTTCCGTATTTAGGGGACTACCACCTATGTGGTATTTTGTGGGTACTTTGTTTTTTCCAAAGGGGATGACTATGCACTTTTTGGCATTTAGCTTGAGGCCATGATTTTGACACCAGGTATCCATCTCAGTTAGACCCTTTTGGAGGATGTTTGTGTCAGCCGGAGAGTCAGTTATAGCCCCTAGTTTGCAGTCGGCTGTGAACTTGGTCAGCCATGTCAAGCAGAGTGCCTCTTTGGACCTCTTCAAGAGGAACCTTGACGATTGGATGGGAGAAAGGAAATTCACCCCAGGGATCACGTCAGTCGCCCTGCTAGACAGGGGTCCAGGAAAGTAAATAATGTGGGAAGAAATATTCAGGGAATTGTTATGGCTAGGCTTGTATAGGCCCTAGGGCTGATAGCCTAGTACTAACTAACCTATGAAGCCATAGTCCTCCTGTGCTTGCCTGTACCTCTGAGAAGTATATGCTGAACAGGTGGGGTCCTAGGACTGAGCCCTGGGGAACACCACTTGTAACCGGTTTAGAGTTGGACCTAGCTCCTGCAACTCTCACCATGTGGGTTCTGTCCATGAGCCAGTTGGTAACCCATCTTGTGATGTAGGGGTTTATGTTCAGGTTGGTGAGCTTGTCTACAATACCAGAATGGGGAATGGTGTTGAAGGCCTTAGCGAGGTCTAGGTAGGCTGTGTGGACCACCTTTCCCTCTCCTATAGCCTTGTAACTGTCTCAAAGAAGTTCACCAGGTTTAGGAGGCATGATCTGCCCTTAACAAAGCCGAAATGGGAAGGGTCCAGTGTTTGGAGGTTCCCAATGTCTCTGTTAATGAGTTCCATGATGATGCGCTCTATAACCTTGCAGACTAAGCTAGTCAGGCTTACAGAGCAATAGTTCGCGGGGTCTGTTGCGGCTCTACCTTTGTGGAGAGGAATAACCATTGCTGTGTGCCACTCTGTGGGTACATAGCCTGTGGAGAAGCTGAGTTTGAACAGTGTGTTTAGGTGAGGGGTTAGTCCGTCTTTGAGCTCGTGTAGGATGCAGCCTGGGACACTGTACGGTCCCATTGATGCTGAGTTTTTAGCTTTGGAGAGGGCTGTTTTAAGCTGATTGTCTGTGATTTCAGGGGCTCTACATTCTTTTGGTATGGTTATGGGACCTTTTGGGGGTGAGAGGGGGGTGAAGTTTGCACTGAACCTGTCTGCCAGGATGTTGGCGATATTGGTCAGTTCAGTGTATTTTGTGCCATTCTGCACTAAGTCCAAGCAGATCTGAGCATTGCCACTTAGATTCTTGACATAGCTAAAGAATGCCTGGTGGTTATCTTTGGAGTCCTTGGCAATTTTTCTTTTGAAGCTCGCCTTGGATGATTTTATGAGGCATTGTAGTTTCTTGCTGATACTGATCAGGGATGTCTTCCCTTCTTGGGATTTTACTCTTTTTCTTTACTAGTTTCCTCCTTCTATTGTATAGCTTGTTTATGGCAGGAGTCCACCAGACTGGTTTCCTTTACTTGTAGGAGTAAGTCTTGGTTTTGCTTGGGAACCTTGTAGGTGCCCGTAGAATGCATTAGTAAAGTATTCTGCAGCTTGGACAGCATTATCCTTTAGCATGGAGGCTTTGAAACTTTCCACCTCGGACTTAAGTAACGTAAAGTTTGCTTTTGAAAAGTTTTTCACGGTGGTTTCCTTGTCTGGGGGTGGGGGTGTGTGTGGATATCCAAAGTGATTTGTTTATGGTCAGCTCTAACCAGTGAGGGGTTGACCTCTGGTGTGGAACACCGGTCGCCCATGTTGGTGATGACCAGGTCCAATATGTTGTCACCTCTGGTGGGAGTGTTGACCTGTTGATCCAGGGTGTTTGCGTTTATAAATTCTAGGAAATGTTGGGCAAGAGAGTTTGTACTTGAGTAGTTCTCCCAAGTTAAGTACAGAGAGACACAAAGTCATAAAATACCAGGATCTGCAGGAGGAAACAAGAGCCATGTGGTAGAATGATACCCAGACAGTTCCAATAGTAGTAGGAGCAACGGGTCTTATAAAAAATAATTTATAATTGTCTTTGGATATGTTACCAATCCATGTAAGCCCATACAAATTGCAGAAGGAGTCATTACTGGGCACATTGCAGGTCCTGCGAACAGGACTTCTGGCTGACATCAAAGATTGAAATAATACTAATTTCATGAACTTTAATTGTACTTTGACTTAGGAATGGAGTCCCTTCCTGTCATAATATTAGAAACCCAAAAGATTTGGAGAAATTAAAAGGGAAACAGAAGGCATAGTGGAATAAAATTAAACTGTTGTTGTAGGTGTTAGATGGAGCTGATAAGTTAGAGTTTCAGACTCTGTTGGTACAATGCACATGTCAATGCTGGACTCTTAAATACTGTAGCTTATCTTGTACTAAACAAAATTATTTCTAGGGCGGTGGTGCACTTGGAATTGGACAGAGATAGCCAGAATGGGGGAGAAAATATTTTCTTAAATCAAAATAGTACCACCAGTAACTGCATAAAGAAGCACTGAAAAGAGATTCTGCAAAGCCGGCTCCAAATTTGTAGCATCAATTGCTTCCCAAAGAGAGCAACTGTTAATATATAAACACTTACCTTCTCCCCCTTCACACCTAGCAAGCCTGGATGCCCCTGCAAAACAGAAACATTCTGTTCATGTACTGTACATTGAATGACAAAAATGAGTGTCTTCATTTACATTTAATTTTGTTTTACTCTTGCTAATAATGTTTATTAGTATGATTCTTGCAGTATATGGTGGGACATTCTGTAACAGACTATTCTTGTATAAGTTTAACTTTATGTGTCATCTACCTAGTCCTGACATCACAATAATAAACAGATCAGGGAAAACTTCTTAGATGACGTGATTGCAGTGGAATGCACAGTTGTGACAGGTAACAGTACTTATGTACATAATCATGAAATCTATATTTGTTTTAATATGTTTATTGTAGTAATTATAAATGTTAAAAGTAGATCACTTATCAACAATGACTGTGCCTGAATATGCATCATTTTATGAGACAAAAGATACCGAGTTATAAAAACTTAATAATGTAGAACAGATACTCTTCAAAGCAGCCACCAAATAATAAAAAGGACAAGTGAAAGTTTCACACACACACACACACACACACACACACATATATATATATATATATATACACACACACACACACACATATATATGTATATACATCTCAAACTGGACAAAGACAAAAATAATGAGGAGACAAAGACCCAAAAAGTCGGGGCAATTTTTAAATATTGCTTTTATAAACTAAAAGTTAAAATACTGAAATGTTTTGCATTGGCAAGCATTTTCCTATGGATATGGACTCTCAAATTCAAATACCTGTTATCATTTACTGACATCAATCATCAATGATTTGCCAAAAGAGAACATACATTTTATGAGAGACAGACCAAAAATAAAATACAAAAATATGGACAGTCTGCAAAAAATAATGCAAATAATAATTCTTCTTTCAGCTTTTCCCAGTTAGAGGTTGCCACAGCGGATCACCTATCCGCTCATGATTGGCAGTGGAGTTCTACGGTGTCAAGTTGTCAGCCTGGCACCCAACCTTCCATGGAAGGCACACACACACTCATGCTTAGGGCCAATTTACAGTATCTAATCCACCTACAGCAGGTCTTTGGAGTGTGGGAGGAAACAAGAGCACCTGAAGGAAACCCACACAACCACAAGGAGGATGTGCAGACTCCGCACTGAAGGCACCCCAGCTGAGGATCGAACCGGAGAACCTCTTGCTGTGAGGCAGCAACACTAACCCCTGCACCACCGCAGCTGCCTAATGCAAATAATAATAATAATAATAATAATAATAATAATAATAATAATAATAATAATAATAATAATAATAATAATAATAACAACAACAACAACAACAACAAAAATAATAATAATAATAACAATAAATAATAATAATAATAATAATAATAATAATAATAATAACAATAATAATAATAATAATAATAATAATAATAATAATAATAATAATAATAATAATAATATAAGGGAAAATGTCCATACAAAAGAAAATAAAAATAAAAATTATGCAGCTGAACAACATACACTGGTCATTTAAAATTACTATATTTAGTGCAAAATGCATATCATGAACACGAAGTACCGAAGATAAACATTCCTTGTTTCTAAATAACTAACACAGCAGTGCATATTCGTGAGTGTATCTAATGCAAACTGCATGATTTTGGGGTTTCAAGAACTATAAATACTGCTTGCACGTGAGCTGCACCTAATATAAAGACTGCAGATTTCTGAGTCGCATTAGTTAAAAACATTGCTGCTTCTTTGTAGTACCTAATGCAAACGTTGCATGTTTTTGGGTTTTATCTGATACAAGCACTTCATGCATGTGGGCTGTACCTAATATAAACACTGCACAACTCTGTGCAGCATTACTTATAAACATTGCATGTTTCTGGGTTTCAGCCAATATAGGCACTGCATGTCTGTGAGCTGCAACTAAGATAAACACTGCAGATTTCTGAATTGCATCACCTGTAAATTATTCATATTCATGAGCTGCGACTTATATAAACACCACTTGAGTTGTACCTCATATCTCTGCACATGTACAACTCCTGAATGATAAATGTCCTGCCTTTTTACTTTTTCCTACTCTTTGCAAGCACTGCACTCTTAATTATTTAATTATCGGTGTAAAATGTCCTCCTTGCCTTCGACCTCTCCTTCTTCCTTCGACCTCTCCAAAAACATTCTCTCTCACCTTTTAAAAAATAATCCTCTATTTCCATCCTTTTCTCTCCTTCTATGAAGTTAATTTCCAAATATGTTTCATAAATATTATGATGCTGCTATTAATTAAGAGTTTATATTACAAAATCGAAGCTTTAGGTAATCAAATACCTAAAGCTCAAAACATAAACAGCAAAAGCTATAAGCATTGAATGGCCACTTCCACACATTTTTTCGTAGGGAAATAATTCTCTTGGCTGGAGGAAAAAAAATGTCAAACCCTAATCGAGTGGGGGGCTTCACCCCCCCCCCACACCCCTCATAACTAAATATAACGACTCCGAGATTGCGCTACAGTGGAGAAAAGGGCAGATTCCTGATAACAGCCAAGCACACCCCCATAACTAAGTATACCAACTCCGAGATTGCGCTACAGTGGAGAAAACGGCAGATTGCTGATAACAGCCAAGCACACCCCCATAACTAAATATACCAACTCCGAGATTGCGCTACAGTGGAGAAAAGGGCAGATTCCTGATAACAGCCAAGCACACCCCCATAACTAAATATACCAACTCCGAGATTGCGCTACAGTGGAGAAAAGGGCAGATTCCTGATAACAGCCAAGCACACCCCCATAACTAAATATACCAACTCCGAGATTGCGCTACAGTGGAGAAAAGGGCAGATTCCCGATAACAGCCAAGCAAATTCTTTCCCTACGAATAAAATTCACAGAAGTGGCCATTCGATATTTACAGTTTTCGCTGTTTAGGTGTCGATCTTTAGGTATTCGATTACCCAAAGTTTCAATCACCTTATAAAGACCCTTAATTAATGATGCTCTGTTTAAATGCTATATATTTGTTGATTACATGTATACCTCAGTTTACTATATTACTCATTTGATGAATTTTCTGGAGTTTTTCTCCCCAGAAAAAAAAGTTTCATAGCTCAGTATATGATGCTGCTATAAGTTAATGATTTTATGTTTAAAATTTTGTATATTTGTTGACTACTTGCATATCTCTCTTTAATATATTTATCTAATTTTGTAATTTTTCTGGAGCTTTTCTCCCCAATCTTCCACAGAAAAGGGGAGGCTTTCTGCTCAGTCAGACAATCCCAGAAATCTAATGCAATAAATTACCAAATAAACATGTTTTAAGGGTCTATGCAGAAGTAATATTATTGATCTATAATAGGATGTAACTTGGCAGACTACATCCCGTTTCAATCTCAGTTTTCTAAAATAGATTTTGTTACTAAATCATTTTAGGGGTTCAGAAACTGCCTCTCATTCATAAGACTTACTGATCACATTGGTGCAAGGTCATCCTCTACAAATTTCAGGAAGGCATTCCACAAGGATCATTACTAGGTCCCCTTCTAATCTATTAACAACTACAGACATAGGTGACCACCAAACCCAGGATCCTACCCAATTTGGCTTTGTGAAGGACAGATCCTGCTTGTTAGATCTTGTGGATTTCTTTGAAAATGTAAACCAAGACCACTGATGAGGGCAAATCTGTGCACACAGCATACCTAGACCTGGTAAAGGCTTTCAACACAATCCCACATTCAGGCATTACCTATAAACTTAGCAAACTGAATGCAAACCCATGCATTGTAAGATGGGTTGCCAACTGGCTCACAAACCAGACACACACTATCAAAGTGGGTGGCTCCACATCAGCTAGCAGACCTGTTACCAGTAGGATGCCGTATGGGTCAGTGCAGAGCCCCGTACTGTTTGGCATATACTTCTCAGAAGTTCAGAGCAAAACTAAGGGGTTGTGGCTAACCAAGTTTGCAGATGACTGCAAACTAGGTGCGATCATTTACTCCTCAAATGGTGTCAGTATACTCCAGGAGGATCTCACACAGACCAGTGACTTGTGTATTAGTCATGGTCTCAAACTGAATGCAAAGAAATGCATTATCATTCCCTTCAGCAAAAACAATGTCGCCTCACACTGTCAAATCAACAACAATACCATAAGTACCCATGAAGTGGTAAGGAACCTGGGATCACAAGTTAACTGCAACATTAACTTCAACCCCCATGTGTCTACCATAGTAAGGAAAGTTTTCTACATAGCACACTTGATTAGTAAAGGCATCACCTCAGGAGCAAAAGAAGTTATAACTCCCCTATACTTGGCACTTATCCTGCCCATAATTCAGCAAAATGCCGCATTTGGCGTGTACCATACTAAGCACCTGCAGCAATTAGAAAGACCTCAGAGATTTCTAACAAAGAATAACAAAGGGCTCCAGGATGTGCTCTACACAGACCGACTAAAGTCCCTGTCACTATACTCAGTATTATACAGACTTCTTAGGGGAGACTTACTCCTGGCCTACAGAGCAATCCAAGACCCAAACCTAATAAACTTACTGCATATATGTAAATCAAACAGGACTAGGGCTACCCATTCCAGGGACCTAAATATGGCCTGCAACTTAAATATGATATGCTGGAGGGACAGACTTAACTCCCAGCGACTGTCGTGTCTTTGGAACAGGCTACCAATTTATGTAAAACAGAGCACCTCTATGACACTGTTCAAGAGGACCCTGGATGAGTGGATGTGGCACCATAAATTCTTACCAGGATTAGTGCCCACAACCCTCCTGGACATGGGCAGTTATCACTAAATGCAACATTGAGTTATCCTATGGGATATGCTATTACACTGACATGAAACAACTAGGCTTAAAATGGCCTCTGGGTCGATAGCCTAGTAATCTCGTATGATCCTTTTGATATTAAATGGCCTCTGGGTCGATAGCTTAGTAATCTCATATGATCCTTTTGATATTAAATGGCCTCTGGGTCGATAGCCTAGTAATCTCGTATGATCCTTTTGATATTAAATGGCCTCTGGGTCGATAGCCTAGTAATCTCGTATGATCCTTTTGATATTTACATCCTCGAAAATGGTCTTTTATGCCTATGATGTCCTCATTTGAAAAATGATTGCAGAGATTTAGAATCTTCACTGTTCTCAGATTTCTAAAAATTATGTTTTTGTTTTAAAAAATATAGGTTACTACTACTACAAAACAATATAATAATGTTACACCACAAAATCACTCATTTTTTTCTCTTTTAATCTCTAATCCCTGTTGTAACAACATTTCTCAGGTAGACACATATAAACAACTAAGAATTCAGGGACATCCCACCTTATCCATTTAGCATCATACAGAATTTTATACTATGAATATACAAATTAGTCAACAGACACTACTATAAATTAGGAAACCATTTAATTTATAATTCCAACAGCTTTATTGCTAAACATATTTTATTTTACACACCGGAATAATATTTTCCTTTGGTTGTTTTAATCAGCGTTCAAATTGCTGTTGCCCTTTAAAGGTAATGAAAAAAATGTGCTACTTCTGTAACTTATATGATTGTAGAAGTGATCCAGATGTGCCTCTCAGCTTTACAAGTACACTCCATGTTCCTGAAAAGGTGATGTTCCTCTTTGCAACTGCTGTCTGTCATTTCAGCCCTTCACTTACAAAGAAGTTATCTCTCATCCTGTTAGTGTCCTCTTACAACAGCCTGGCTCTAATGTCGTTCATTTATCCCTTTTACCTTTGAAAGACCATTCCATCAACTAGTTACATCCATCCAGAATTCCTATTGCAAGTGACATTTCAGATCTTTCAGCCCTGTCTCTTTTAATATACTTAACTTTATATTCATCTCACTAACTTAACTCAATGCAAATGCAATGCTTTTTGACAAAGTATGTCTCTCAAAGCACATCTAATATAAAAGCTTCAGGTATCTAAGCTGCACATAAAATAAACACAAAATCTACAGCATTCCAGAACACATGGAATAGCATTATGCAGGGCTGTGCAGTGCTACTCTGAACCTAAATCCCAAGTTTGCCCCCCCCCCCCCCCACAGTATGCCATCATGCCCGCATCAGAGTGGTCCTATGAATGCCCGATACCATGACAATTACACAAATGTGTCGAATACCCACTACACCAAGACGAGGTAATGAAATTCATTTCTGCTGAATGTTTTTAAAATCTCATTACCTACTCCAGGCATAACAGAAGAAAATATGAAATTGGCTTCCCTACAGAGTTACCTGTATGTTAGCCATAATACTGCATGCATGGCAGGAAAAACTCTGTCATACACACATTATTTGGCCCGATTTCATACTGGCATGACGTTCAAGTTTATTTAGAGAAGTAGATCGAGCTGTTCTCTGCATTTGAAGAAGAATGCTTGCAAGAAACAAGTACCACTCATCTGCTTCATCACCTGTTGCTGCTGTATCATTCATCAGTGAGTGAAGAACAGCTTCACCAGCATCCCAGCAGTGTTACTGGAGGCATATGGGCTCTCTCCATGTAATACCTGCAGTACTACTGCTGGCCTGCAGGTGGAGCTATACATTCCTACCACAAAGACCATTTTATTAAAATGAGCCATGCCATTACTTTGCAATTTTATACTGGGATTCATTGTGAGCTGAATAAATTTTGCATTCTTACACACAGTCCCTTTCCCTATGCCGCGGTGGTACAGCGGTAGCATTGTTACCTCACAGCAAGAGGTTCTCCCGTTCGATTCTCGGCTTGGCTTGGGAGTGCCTTCTGTGTGGAGTCTGCATGTCCTCCCTGCGGTTGGGTTGCGTTCGAAAGACATGCGTGCGTAAATGGGCGTGCCTTCGTTGAAGGTTGGGTGTCGAGCCGGCACCTCAGCATTTCGTAAAAATATCTACTGCCAATCATTAGCGGACCGGAGTTCCGCTGTGGCGACCCCTTATCAGGAAAAAGCCGAAAGACAAACAACAACACACAGTCCCTTCCCCTCCATGATCCCCCATTAGTCTACTCAGCTTAATGAATCACGAATGCCTGATATGAAACTGGACGCTGAATTAGTGCTTTGGAAAATATGCTATCCCAAGCATAACTTATTTTGGAAGCTGCCACTGTATGTGCCTCGGCATCAGTCTTATACACACTCCATAATTCTGAGCTGCACTTAATATGAACAGTGCATGGCATTGCAGTTTTCTGACTTGTACCTAATAAACACAACAAGATATTGCATGTTTCTGACTTGCACTTAATATAAACAGAGCAAGGCACTACATGTTTCTGACTTGGACCTAATATAAATACTTCATGTCACTGCATGTTTCTGATATTCAAATAATATAAACACTGTATGGCACTGCATGTTTCCGATTTGCACATAATATAAACACTGCATGCCATTGCATGTTTCTGAATTTCTGACTTGCACCTAACATAAACACAGCAAGGCACTGCATGTTTCTGACTTGCACCTAATATAAACACTGTATGGCACTGCATGTTTCTGATTTAAACATATTATAAACAATGCATGGCACTACGTTTCTGACTTGCACCTCATTCAAACCTTGAATATTTTAATTTTAATTTATTTATCTGTCAACCAGGTAAATGAACTACCCCTTCTAAAACTATTTACAACCATAGTCCAGGCCACAAAGTAAAGCATAAATGCAATATGTGTATATATTTGGACACTTTAGTGTAGCCAGCTGATCATAGGCTCATAGGAGTTTAGTTGGCTAATGACCACAAGGGCCTTTTTAAGCCTAGTCATGCATCCCAAATCTCTGACAAGTTCTGGTACCCTTGATAAGTGTAAGCAGGGGCTTGGGAGATGAACTATTTACAGGTTGCCTGAGTCCATTAGAGACACAGGTGCCAAACACGGGATGAATTTCCTTTTCCCCATCCAATTGTCCAAGTTACACTTGAATTGAGTTAGGGAGGAGCTCTGCTTCACATGGATGGGGAGCCTGTTCCCGAGATGGGCTACATACCTGTCTCTCCAGCAGGTCCTATTTCTATCACAGGCAAGGTTTAAGTCTTTAGAATGGGTAATTCTAGTGCTGTTTGTTTTGTGGAAATGCAGGAGGTCCATCAGAGTGGGGTCTGACAATGCCCTGTATGCTAGGCATATATCACCCCTCATCAGCCTATAGGAGACAAAATACAGGGATAAGGCCTTGAGGCAGTCTGCACCGGACATTTTACTTAAGCCCTGTATTCTTTTAGTGGGGAACCTCTGTGGACGTTCCAATTGTTGGATATGCCTGGTTAGGTACATACCAAATAGGGCACTGTACTGAATGATAAGTCTGATGAATGCCAAATACAGTGGAACAATGGCTTCCTTTGACCTAGATGCCATACCTTTGTTTATAGGTTGCGCAACATAGAATGATTTCCTCACTACTGTAGACACATGATGGTCACAGGCTAGATTACTGTCTATGTGTGTCCCTAAATCCCTGACTACTGGGTCAACTCTAAGGGGTATGTTGTCAGTATGATAATTACGAGGGGTGAATGACTTCCTGAAGGACACTATTATGTATTTCTTGGCATTTAGTTTTAGTTCATGGCTCTGACACCAGTAATTTGTCTTTGTCAAGCCTTTCCTGGAGAACATTTGTGTCAGTGTGGGACTCAATGACAGCTCTTAATTCATAGGTTCATAGGTGTGTACTAGGCTAATGACCCTGGAGCCTTTACAAGCCCAGCCCATAGAAGTGCCCTGGCATCGTGCTGCCCGACATTGCAATCATCTGCAAATTTAGTCAGCCAAAGACAATTGACTTTGGCCTTGACTTCAGAGAAGTAAATCCCAAAAAGTAGAGGTCCCATGACTGATCCTTGAGGGACTCCAGTTGTGACTGACCTCTTTGTAGAGGTGAAGTCCCCAATTCTAACTTCCTGGGTCCTGTCTATGAGACAGTTAGCTATCTAGCAGTTGGCATAGCAGTTTGTACCTGACCTCTTGCTTTTGTCAACAATGGCTGAGTGCAGTATTGTGTCAAATGTCTTGGCCAGGTCAAGGTAGGCAGTGTGAACCATTTTGCCTGCATCACTTTTGCCTGTTCATCCGTTAAATGTGTTATATTTACCACTGTTTGCTTCCTTTCTTTGTATGTGTTTACTACTGGAATTATTAACTATGAGAACACATTGAACATAATTGCAACAACCAGATCCAAACCAAATTTGGGAACGCACAGAAAAAAGCATGCAAGTTATAAAATAAAAATATTTATTCTATAATAACAAATTCTAGCGCCTTGGTGTCACCACCTTCATAGAATATCAGTTCATTTCTAAAACACAACACACTTTTATATCCCTAAGCTTCTTTAACACCAATTAATTAAGTAATTAAGTGATTAAATACATCAAATACTTAAAGTAAACATTTCCAATTTAATTCATTGTTTAGTCCCTTAGGGATCATTGTATTATACTTCAAAATATAAATACATTCTTTATATAATAATTTTTGTTTCATCACTTCTTCATTGTCCCACATAAAATCAATCTGTTCTAAAATAGTGCCATTTAAAAGATTAACATTACCTTGATAATAGGTTTTAAAATGTAAGGAAATCATTTTGTCTTCCCTCTGATGTTTAACATCTCTCAAATGTTCCATAAATCTAATGCGAAACATCCGTTTCGTTTCGCCTACATAAAATAACTTACAAGGGCAAAACAACGCATATATAACACCTTTGCTTTCACATGAATATATGCCTCTAACATCGAATTTACAGTCATTAATACATTCAACCTTCTCAACAATATGTGTGCAAATTTTACACCTCCTGCATTTCACTGTGCCAATACTTTTCAGTGGTCTAGCGGGATTAGGTGTTGGCATACTAAATTCTCCGTGAACCAACATATTTCTTAAACTTTGCCCTTTAGTAAACGAGAAAAAAGGTTGGTTTGGTAAGATGGTAGATAAACATTTATCATGCATTAAAAACTTCCAGCTGTGTTTAATTTAACTAATTCATCACTTCTAACATTATATGTAGAAACAAAATACAATTTTATTACTTTTTTGGATATTATAAACACATTCTCCTGTATAGTCCCTTCGTTTCTCATTTATTGTACTTACATCCCCAAAACTTTATCAACTGCCATGCCTACATTCACTGGATTGTATCCCCTTTGTATAAACATATTAGTTGTCCTTATTTCCTGTTGTAAAATATTTTTGTCTGAACAAATTCTGGACAACCTCAATAATTCTCCATACGGGGAGCTTTAATAACATGGGGAGCACGGCAGCTCGAAGTATGTAAATACTGTCCACCATCAGTAAACGTCCTTTGTATTCTACTCACCACTTCTCCAGTTGTTTTACCCTCCAAGATCAATGCTGCCTTATTTGTATTATTTGAACATATTTTGAAAGGCTTTATTTATTTGAATTTCTGAGATGCTGTCTCTAGAACAGTACCTATAATAGATTTACGTTTCTCTTAAAGCTCTTATAAGGCAAGTGTTTGAATGAACTCACCCTTTCATTTTTTTGCACTTTTTTTGTATTTTCTTGGACATCTTTTGCTGGAGAAGTAATTTCTGTGATTATCTGCAGTTTCAGAACCTGGACTGGGATCTTACTGATGGGAACACTGGAACCAACAAATGCATTTTAAAGTACATTTGGATCTTCCTCTGAGTCAGTGGGGTACAGCTGTAGCTAGCTTTTTCTGTACCGAGTGCCACCCCCCCATCTGCTGCACCCCCCCCCCAAAAAAAAAAGCTCTTGTCAAGTTGGGCAGCTCTTTGTACAAAGCACAAAGCACAAAGCCCTGCAGCATCAATGCAGCACTCACCCAGAGGAACCCTCTTCAACTTCAGTTTGGGGTTATACAGTGCAGGATTAACAAAAACTATAAACTGATTACATACACAGAATTAACTGAGTACTAATTAAAATAAAAACTTACACATGAGGATCACAATTGATAAAGGGACATTAAGACATAATTTTACATACAAAGGGACTGATTCAAAAAGGTTGTTAAGCCTGGTGTGTACCTTGCAGTAACCATTTCCAAATAAGAGACAACCCTACCACAGTGCTGTACCACGAAGTGGTACACCACAAGAATAGACTGTCTCTGCAGTCCACAATAAATGCTAATGAGGCATTTGAGGGAGTGGCCTATTCTAATCAGTCATGTGCTCGCCCCCAACATGAATGCCTGCGGTATTACATTTCTATTGCATAAGTTAGCTCAGCTGCCCATGTTAATCAAAACAGCCAAAAGCTCCTATTCACCCATTGCATCCAGTGGCTGAGATCATGGTAGAGGTACGTTCTCAGGAGTTTAATGGACAGGTAGTGTCAGGGGTGTGTGTGTGTGTGTGTGTGTGTGTGTGTGTGTGTGTGTGTGTGTGTGTGTGTGTGTGTGTGTGTGTGTGTGTGTGTGTGTACGCACCTGTATGGGTGGACAATGTAGGGGGGTTAGGGGATAGGAAAAGTGGGAAGGTTTGTGTGTGTATGTGTGGGGGGGGGGTCTGTCACACCTCCACACCCCCCAAAACTAGCAAGGAAATCCTACAATGTTGAGGAAGAAGGGACACAAGACACACGGAATAACTCTTTATATTGTGTCTAAAAGGCATTTAAAAGATAACAGAACATTTTGGAGCACAAATAACATGGAGAGGGGGGGGCACTAGACATCAAAGATACTACTTACATCGTCCCTTAAAGACACTTAAAAGATAACAGAATGTTTTGCAGCATAAAATACAAGTCACAGGGAAACACTAGACACTGGAGATACTCTATATATAGTGTGCCCTAAAGGCAATTAAAAAGATTTAAACCTGCACCCTTGGCACACAGCTCTTCTGACGCATGTTATTTTTCTGCACTGTCACTAAACATAAGGGATACCTTTAAAATATTACCATAAGTCTTTGGAAGTTAAAAAAAAAGTTAAAGTAAAAGTTTCAAACCCTGCACCCATGACACAGAAAGCAACTCATCAAATAGAAGCCTTAACAGCAGAAACCTTATCTCAGTACACTAATTGTGGGGCTTGTGTTTACCTCACAGTCACAAGGAACAACATTTTATTCTCACCCTTGAACAAGAAATTGCTTAGGTTTAAAAGAGCCTGCAAGGGCTGCTAGCTTAGTAGTTACCTATGAGCTAGTGTAACAGGCTAATTTCTACATAATAAGATGCATGCAATTCTAAAGTCTGGCATTATTCAATGACTGAAATGATCCATGAGTAACAAGAGGCGGGGTACACATAAGAGGAAACAGCAAGACTGCTCTGTAAAATCAGGCACAGTTGAGAGGGATGGGAATGTGGCGCAAGGCATCAGTACAAAGCTGGGAGGAACACCAGATGACACCAGGAAGAATAGTCAGACTGATAACTGGGACTGACTGGAAATGCTCTAGAATTACAATGCACTTCAGGACCAGTAAGAAGTCTGAATCTCTAATTGTTTTCATTACTGACATTTTGTCAACTAATGGACAGGTAAAATTATTCCATTTTGTGTGTACGTGTGTGCGCACACCCACACGAGTGTGCATGTGTGTGTGTGTGTGTGTGTGTGTGTGTGTGTGTGTGTGTGTGTGTGTGTGTGTGTGTTCATCTCTCTGTCTGACTGTGTGTGTGTGTGTTTGTGTGTCTGTGTGTGTGTGTGTGTTTGTTTGAAATAAAATGAAATACACTATAGCCACCATTTGCTGACTGAATGCAATCAAACATTTGAGGTTTACCCAGTCAATAAATTGGCTGTAATTAATGCACAACCTTGGTGGGAATGGAACTCTGTTGCAGCACTAGTTAAACCAGACGTGCAATGTCAATAGTTAAACCAGACGTGCAATGTCAATAATTAAACCAGACGTGCAATGTCAATAGTTAAACCAGACATGCAATGTCAATAGTTAGACCAGACGTGTAATGTCAATAGTTAAATCAGACATGTAATGTCAATAGTTAAACCAGACGTGCAATGTCAATAGTTAAACTAGATGTGCAATGTCAATAGTTAAACCAGACATGCAATGTCAATAGTTAAACCAGACGTGCAATGTCAATAGTTAGACCAGACGTGTAATGTCAATAGTTAAACCAGACATGCAATATCAATAGTTAAACCAGACGTGCAATGTCAATAGTTAAACCAGACATGCAATGTCAATAGTTAAACCAGACGTGCAATGTCAATAATTAAACCAGACGTGCAATGTCAATAGTTAAACCAGACGTGCAATGTCAATAGTTAAATCAGACGTGTAATGTCAATAGTTAAACAAGACATGCAATGTCAATAGTTAAACCAGACGTGCAATGTCAATAGTTAAACCAGACATGCAATGTCAATAGTTAAACCAGACGTGCAATGTCAATAGTTAAACCAGACATGCAATGTCAATAGTTAAACCAGATGTGCAATGTCAATAGTTAAACCAGACGTGCAATGTCAATAGTTAAACCAGACGTGCAATGTCAATAGTTAAACCAGATGTGCAATGTCAATAGTTAAACCAGATGTGCAATGCCAATAGTTAAACCAGACGTGCAATGTCAATAGTTAAACCAGACGTGCAATGTCAATAGTTAAACCAGATGTGCAATGCCAATAGTTAAACCAGATGTGCAATGTCAATAGTTAAATCAGACGTGTAATGTCAATAGTTAAACCAGACATGCAATGTCAATAGTTAAACCAGACGTGTAATGTCAAGGTGATTTTCCTGCAGCTGCATGCATGGCTTTAGAACCTTGTAGACTAAGACTGTTGCCAAAGCCTTGCTTAGAGCAGAGACCACTGCCTCGACTGCCACTGAAATGCCTTAGCATACAGAGGGAGTGAGACATAGAGGTTTACCCAGTCAATAAATTGGCTGTAATTAATGCACAACCTTGGAGGGAATGGAACTCTGTTGCAGCACTAGTTAAACCAGATGTGCAATGTCAATAGTTAAACCAGACGTGCAATGTCAATAATTAAACCAGACGTGCAATGTCAATAGTTAAACCAGACATGCAATGTCAATAGTTAAACCAGACGTGTAATGTCAATAGTTAAACTAGACGTGCAATGTCAAAACCAGACGTGCAATGTCAATAGTTAAACCAGACATGCAATGTCAATAGTTAAACCAGACGTGCAATGTCAATAGTTAAACCAGACGTGTAATGTCAATAGTTAAACCAGATGTGCAATGTCAATAGTTAAACCAGATGTGCAAGGTAAATAGTTAAACCAGATGTGCAATGTCAATAGTTAAACCAGATGTGCAACATCAATAGTTAAACCAGACCTGCAATGTCAATAGTTAAACTGGACGTGCAATGTCAATAGTTAAACCAGACGTGCAATGTCAATAGTTAAACCAGACATGCAATGTCAATAGTTAAACCAGGCATGCGATGTCAATAGTTAAACCAGATGTGCAATGTCAATAGTTAAACCAGGTGTGTAATGTCAATAGTTAAACCAGATGTGCAATGTCAATAGTTAAACCAGATGTGCAAAGTCAATAGTTAAACCACACGTGCAATGTCAATAGTTAAACCAGACATGCAATGTCAATAGTTAAACCAGATGTGCAATGCCAATAGTTAAACCAGATGTGCAATGTCAATAGTTAAACCAGACTTGCAATGTCAATAGCTAAACCAGATGTGCAATGTCAATAGTTAAACCAGATGTGTAATGTCAATAGTTAAACCAGACGTGCAATGTCAATAGTTAAACCAGACGTGTAATGTCAATAGTTAAACCAGATGTGCAATGTCAATAGTTAAACCAGACGTGTAATGTCAAGGTGATTTTCCTGCAGCTGCATGCATGGCTTTAGAACCTTGTAGACTAAGACTGTTGCCAAAGCCTTGCTTAGAGCAGAGACCACTGCCTCGACTGCCACTGAAATGCCTTAGCATACAGAGGGAGTGAGACATACACATAAGAAAACAATTCATCTTAGATATACAGTTCATCTGATTTCCCTATTATTTAAACAAAAGGCCTGGCCATAGAAATATAGATTATACACGAGTTGTAACGTAATGCTTTACTGAATAAGAAATGCAAGCTCTTTACCTTCATTATGCTGGTTTGATGTTTCACTCATCTTGCCTGTGAGTTTACTTAATTTATATTTTGTTGACTGGGTTAACCCTGCTGACTACTTTAGATGGTTGAGTTACCAGAAAGCAGTGATCAAAGACTGACAATCTTGATGCTCTGGAACATCAGCACCACAAAATAATGAGCACTGGCAATAGGCGGATGTGTGCGATTGTACTACAGTGGCAATAGGCGGATGTGTGCGATTGTACTACAGTGGCAATAGGCAGATGTGTGAGATTGTACTACAGTGGCAATAGGTGGATGGGTGCGATTGTACTACAGTGGCAATAGGCGGATGTGTGCGATTGTACTACAGTGGCAATAGGCGGATGTGTGCGATTGTACTACAGTGGCAATAGGTGGGTGTGTGCAATTGTACTACAATGGCAATAGGCGGATGTGTGAGATTATACTACAGTGGCAATAGGCGGATGTGTGAGATTGTACTACAGTGGCAACAGGCAGATGTGTGAGATTGTACTACAGTGGCAATAGGCAGTTGTGTG
This sequence comes from Protopterus annectens, assembly GCF_019279795.1. Classification (NCBI taxonomy): domain Eukaryota; kingdom Metazoa; phylum Chordata; order Ceratodontiformes; family Protopteridae; genus Protopterus; species Protopterus annectens. The sequence continues at coordinate 1,523,249,718 of NC_056726.1, read as the reverse complement.
AGATTGTACTACAGCAGAGATCGGGGTTTGGCCCATTGTGTACTGTAGTAAAATCTTTCAGTTAATATATTTAATGTGAATGGGGTGTGGGAAGCACAGTCCCCCACACTCTGGGGGTGCAGAGAGGCTTTGCCCCCTACAAAATACTCTGTCTTTGATGTTGTGGGTTTCAAGGTTCCAGTCCGTCTATCTTTTTGTTTTGTGATGATCTGGTCTTAGTGTTTTGACTGTCAATGTCCTGGTACATCAATCCTGTCATATAGATCCATGTATATATATTATACACACATATATATATATATATATATATATATATAGGTTCATAGGTTCATAGGTAGGTACTAGGCTATCGGCCCAAGGGCCTAAGTAAGCCTGGCCAACAAGGTTCCCTGGTGTACTCCACCCAAGAAAGTTATTTTCCTGTGCCCCTGTTGAGCAGAGCCACCGAAGTGATCCCAGGGGTGTATTTCCTATTTCCCATCCACTTATCAAGATTTTTCTTGAAGAGTGCTAATGAGGAACTTTGCTTGACATAGATGGGTAGCTTGTTCCAGAGTATGGAAAGTCTCTGGGATAGGAATCTTTCCCTCCAGCATGTCCTGTTTATTATGGTGACAAGGTTTAGCTCCCTAGAGCATGTAGCGTGGAGGGATTGGGATTTCTTTAGGTGTAGCATGTCCAACAGCTCTGAGTTTGATATAGCTTTATATGTTAGGCAGAGATCACCTCGGAGTAGGTGATATGTTATGGAGAAAAGCTGGAGTGTTTTGAGATGGTCAGTGTAGGGATATGTTTGAGGCCAGTAATCCTCTTTGTGGGGTACTTCTGTAGCCTTTCCAGCTGCTGTGGATGTCTTGTGAGGTACATTCCAAAAGGGACTATGTACTCTATAATGGGTCTAATGAGTGCTGAGTAGAGGGGAACAATTACCTAGTTTTTCCTAGATGAGAACCATTTTGTGATGAGGTGTGCCATGTAGAAGGATTTCCTGACTACTGTGGTGATGTGATCATCAAAGGAGAGACTACTGTCCACCTGGGTCCCAAGGTCTCTTATCACACATTCTGTGTTAAGTAGACTGCTACCTATGTGGTAGTTCATGGGTACAGAGTTTTTACCAAAGGGGATGACAATGCAGTTTTTGGCATTGTGCTTGAGGCCATGGCTCTGACACCAGGCATCTGCCTCATGAGGCCCTTCTGTAGGATGTCCACACCATTTAGGGACTCAACTATGGCTCCTAGTTTGCAGTCATCTGAGAACTTCATTAGCCAAAGGCCTTCTGTGTTAGCCTGTACTTGAGAGAAGTAGATACCAAACAGAAGCGGTCTCAGGATTGAACCCTGTGGTACTCCACTTTTCACTGGTTTGAAGTCAGAATTGGAGTCTGCAACTTTTACAGTGTGGGTTCTGTCAGTGAGCCAGTTGGCAACCCATCTTGTGACATATGGATTTATACCTAGTTTAGTGAGTTTAGCTATAATTCCAAAATGGGGGATGGTGTTGAAAGCCCTAGCGAGGTCAAGATAGGCTGTATGAACCACCTTACCCTTGTCTACAGCTTTGGTGACTGCCTCAAGGAAGTCGATCAGGTTCAGGAGGCATGATCTGCCTTTCACAAACCTGAACTGGGTGGGATCCAGAGTTTGGAGGTTACCAATGTCTTTGTTTACGAGTTCCATGATGATACGTTTCATGGCCTTAAAGACCAGGCTCATCAGACGAACAGGAAGATAGTTCCCGGGATCAGTGATGGCTCCCCCTTTGTGAAGTGGGATAACTGTTGCTGTGCGCCATTCAATGGGCACAAAGCCTGATGTGAGACTATGATTGAACATAGTGCTTAGGTGGGGAGCCAGTTCGTTCTGAAGTTCATGTAAAACGCAGCCTGGGATGTGTCCAGTCCCATGGATGCTGTGTTTTTGGCTTTAGAGAGTGCAGCTTTTACCTGTGTAGTTTTGATTACAGGGACTCCGCATTCTTCCTGTATAGATATGGGCCCTTTAGGGGGTGAGAGGGGGGTAAAGTTAGCACTGAACCTATCTGCCAGGACATTGGCAAACATTAGTTGGTGCTGTAATTTTCATGCTGTTGTGCTGTAACTCAGAGCAAATCTGGGTGTTGCCATTAAGATTCTTGACATAGCTATAGAATGTGTTGTGGTTGTCCCTAGAATCAGTGGTGATTTTGTTTTTGTAGCTAGCTTTGGAGGATCTTATAAGGGATCTCAGCTTCTTACTGAGGCTGACCAGGGAACTCCTCCACTCATGGGAGTTTACTCTCTTTTGCAACAGTTTCTTCCTTCTGTTGTAGAGTTTGTTTACGGCAGGGGACCACAGATTGGCCTCCTTTTTTTGCAGGATAGCATCTTGGTTCTGTTTGGGATAGCATGATTCATGCACTCATTTATGTGCTTATAGAGTGCATCTGTGTAGGATTCAGCAGCCGTGACTGTATTGTCTATCTGCATGGGTGTCATGAAGTTTGCCACTTCTGTCTTAAGAATCTTGAAGTTGACTTTGGAGAATTTTTTTTACCGTGATTTCCTTAATGCGGGTGGGGGTGGGATGTGGGTATCTAGGGTGATTAGCTTATGGTTGGATCTGACCAATGAGGCGTTGACTTCAGGTGTGGAACACCGGTCACTCATGTTGGTAATGACTAGGTCTAGGATATTGTTGTCCCTGGTAGGGGTGTGTTGATCCAGGGCATTGAAATTTATGAATTCCAGAAAACATTGAGTGAAGGAGTTAATGGTGGGGTAGTTGAAATTGCCCATTATTAGGGTGATTGGTTGAACCCTAATATTTTACAGTATATCAAGAAAAGAGGAGTGTGAATCCTGGGGCATGGTGGGGGATCTGTAGCAAGCTATAATTTGGATTGCAGTTTTGCCCAGGGTTAGTTACACTTGGATAATCTCAGATGCATTATGCTGAGCAACTAGCCTAGAGGTGTGGATACCCTTAATGAATATGGACACATCTCCACCTTTGGTGTTCCAGTCCAGGTTAGGTGGCTGAAAAGTGTGGTATGAGTTGTAGCCTGGTAAGTCACTGCACAGATATTGATGTTCTCCATTTAAGTAATGCCTCAAGGGAGTGCATTTTGAGGTTTAGACTTCTAGCATGGAGTAGTGTATATATATATATATATATATATATATACATAAATATATATATATTTATATATATATATATATATATATATATATATATATATATATATTACACTACACACACACACACACACACACACACACACACACACACACAGACTCAGAAACATTTGCCAGAAATTCATAACAAAGCTTGAAATAACCAGATTTAGATGTACATATATAGTTGAAATACTTGAGGAATTAGTTGGGGAGCTTCCATACATTAGATATTTGCTTCATTCTATTAAGTCCTACGTTTACAGGATATTACCAGGCATGATGTACTACACATATAGTTACAGAATTCTTGTACCCAGAAGCACAATTTAATTATTTTGAATTGCTTAGCAGACAGACCATATTTATGACTTGTTATTAGAATGTATACAGCATGCACACTTACAGGTAATCCAGGCTGCCCTGATGCATCAGGACTGTAGCTCCCTTTCAGTCTGATTCTTTCTCCACTGATATTCTTAAGTAACTCATCAATGAATGAAACTGTTGGACAGATTTCACATGGCTCACCCTGTAAAACAGTAAAATAATATGTGCAGAAAATGCTGATACATACTTTCTAAACAATGCTACTGTTAAAAGCGCTTAGAATAATTAATGCTCCATCTTTAAAGGAATGCTTGTTTCTAATCTCAAGAATGAGTAAGCATTTGGTATGAAAGCCACTACACTGCACTTTGGTACAAAAGCCGTCACACTGCACTTTGGTAGGACAGCCATCACACTGCACTTTGGTAGGACAGCGATCACACTGCACTTTGGTAGGACAGCGATCACACTGCACTTTGGTAGGACAGCGATCACACTGCGCTTTGGTGGGATGGACATCGCACTGCACTTTAGTACGACAGAGATCACACTGTGCTTTGGTGGGACAGCAATCACACTGCGCTTTGGTGGGATGGACATCGCACTGCACTTTAGTACGACAGAGATCACACTGTGCTTTGGTGGGACAGAGATCACACTGTGCTTTGGTGGGACAGAGATCACACTGTGCTTTGGTAGGACAGAGATCACACTGCACTTTGGTAGGACAGAGATCACACTGTGCTTTGGTAGGACAGAGATCACACTGCGCTTTGGTGGGATGGACATCACACTGCACTTTAGTACGACAGAGATCACACTGTGCTTTGGTGGGACAGCGATCACACTGCGCTTTGGTAGGACAGAGATCACACTGTGCTTTGGTAGGACAGAGATCACACTGCACTTTGGTAGGACAGCCACCACACTGCACTTTGCTATCAGTTCTTTCACCACATTCAAAACACTGTCTTAGGCAAATGTTTGCAGATGGGGCTGAATGCAGTGACCTCTACAAAGTCTTGAATAAGGTATAAAACCAGTGCCTTTAACAATGTTTGTTTCAGCTTGGATTCTATCTCCTCAAACAGTAGGACAACTTCCTGTCACGCTGCAGGCTGCAATGTAACAACTGGCTCTATGCATGTGCTAAATACTGTGATGTAACCACTGGCTCTATGAATGTGATGCAGGGTATGATGTAACCACTGGCTCTATGTATGTGTTGCAGGCTGTGATGTAACCACTGGGTCTATGCATGTGCTGCAGGCTGTGATGTAAAGACTGTCTCTATATATGTGCTGCAGGCTGTAATGTAACAATTGGCTCTATGCATGGGCTAAATACTGTGATGTAACCACTGACTCTGTACATGTGATGCAGGCTGTGATGTAACCAGTGCGTCTATGCATGTGATGCAGGCTGTGATGTAAAGACTGATTCTATGCATGTGCTGCAGGCTGTGATGTAAAGACTGGCCTATACATGTGATGTAGGCTGTGATGTAATCACTGGCTTTATGCATGTGCTAAAGACTATGATGTAACCACTGCTTCTATGAATGTGATGCAGGCTGTGATGTAACCACAGGCTCTATGAATGTGATGCAGGCTGTGATGTAACCACTGGCTCTATGCATGTGCTGCAGGCTGTGATGTAAAGACTGGCTCTATACATGTGATGTAGGCTGTGATGTAACCACAGGCTCTATGAATGTGATGCAGGCTGTGATGTAACCACTGGCTCTATGCATGTGCTGCAGGCTGTGATGTAACCACTGGGTCTGTGCATGTGATGCAGGCTGTGATGTAACCACTGGGTCTATGCATGTGCTGCAGGCTGTGATGTAAAGACTGGCTCTATACATGTGATGTAGGCTGTGATGTAACCACTGGCTCTATGCATGTGATGTAAGCTGTTATGTAACCACTGGCTCTATGAATGTAATACAGCCTGTGATGTAACCACTGGCTCTATACATGTGATGCAGGCTTTGATATAACCACTGGCTCTTTGTGTGTGATGCAGGCTGTGATGTAACCACTGGATCTATGCATGTGATTCAGGCTGTGATGTAACCCTTGGCTCTATGCATGTGTTGCAGTCTGTGACATAACCACTGGCTATATGTATGTGCTGTAGCCTCTGATGTAACTATTGGCTCTATGCATGTGCTGCAGGCTGTACCATAACCACTGGCTCTATGGATATACCGCAGGCTGTGATGTAACCACTGGGTCTATGCATGCGATGCAGGCTGTGATGTAATCATTGGCTCTGTTGAAAGATTTCTATTCCCTTTTTTATTCTGTTTATGATCTGAAAAAGAGATACAAGTTACAAAACATACACCACCTAAATGGCATTGTGCTCCTGAATGCTGATTAATCAGTTAGTGTCTACCACACCAGTCACTGTAAGAAGCAACATTAGAACATATTTTTTGAGCTTTTTGACTGAGAGTATATACAAAGTGTAAGACAGGTATGTACTAGTGAGAATAAGTAGCCCATGCAGATATGAACAACAGCTGAAACAGCAGACAGTTCACTTCCCATGTATATGCATAATGCAGATGAACATTGGGGTGGTTACTATAATCATTAATTTGTGTAGGGATGCATTATTGTTGAATTATTTAATAACTCAAAAAGTAACCCATGTAAAAATTGTTCTGCATTTTGCTAGATGGCTTAACTATATCACCAACATCTAACCGTTGTTATAGCTTTGAAAAGGAAAAGTAAGTCGGTCAGCTTCTATAGGCATCGCTGGGATGACAATATGACCAAAATGTAACCAGGGTAGTTAGTGGTCAAACACAGAAGTTGTCAGCAGATAAAGAACTACTTAGGTCACCTTGTCTGACCACCTTCCCACCTTCCAGATGAGCTACACGTGCACATCCACGTGTTTCTGCTTGTTTTTATTATCATTTATTATGGTTTTCATCATTAGCTCAATTTCTCTAATATTCTGGAAAAAGAGTCAAGGGTTCTCCTTAGTATAAATATGACGATTTAATCTTTTTGGACTTTTTACTGATTAGTGTGGCAGTGATGGTGGATGGTACTTATTAACAGCCTTAGTGCAAGCAGACTCCAGAGTAATGGAGTTAGTACACTTAAAAATAATAGCAAAGAATTAATATTGCAAGAAACAGTTATTAACATCTGCTAAATCTTTTAACATTTACCTTCTCTCCTTTGTGACCTGTATGTCCTGGTGGACCCTGTGTACGAACAACAAAAAATACATATAGTTATAAACATTTTCAAACTACATCCAGTACTCAACAATACAAGGCACACACACACACACACACACACACACACACACACACACACACGCACACACATGCACACACGCACACGTGCACACACGCACACACACACACACACACAAACACAGACACACACGCACACACACACACACAAACACAGACACACACACACACACACACACACACACACACACAAACACAGACACACATACACACACACACACACACACACACACACACACACACACACACACACACGCACACACACGCACACACATACACACACACAAACACACACACACACAAACACAGACACACACGCACACACACACATATGCACACAGACACACGCACGGACACACAAGCATGCATGCACGCACACATGCACACACATATACACACACACGCACGCATGCATGAGCACGAACGCACACACACAAACACAGACACACACGCACACACACAGATACACACACACACACACACACACACACACACACACACACACACACACACAACATGCACACACACACACAAACACACACACACACACACGCACACACAGATACACACACACACACACACACACACACACACACACACACACACACACACACACACACACACACACACAAACACACACACACACAAACACAGACACACACACACACACACATAAACGCACACACACACACACAAACACAGACACACACACACACACACACACACACACACACACACACACACACACACAAACACACAAACGTGCACACACACACACAAACACAGACACACACACACACACACACACACACTACATGCTTCTATAACTTGTAGTTAATATAATTCCTATTCAGGGTTTAAATGATGATTCATCTGAAAACGAGAGTGAAAACAAGGAGGATGTGATGCGTTTCAAACCACACGGCCTGGTCCGCCCATAAGGCTGTCAATCCCATCTGGGCTACAACAAATCATTTTAACCATTTCAATAACTGGAAAGAAATGACTGAATTTTCTAAATATCCACATTCAAATCCAGATCATAAAGGAATTTCATAAGCTCTTTGTCTGGGGGTCATTTAACTTAATCAGAGGAAGAAGCTTAAAATTTAAAAGATACTCATGAATATTAACGGTATTCACACCACATACAGGCCAGGTTCCAAAATCTTTTATAGGTTCATAGTTAAATACTAGGCTAGTTGCCTTTGTGGGTCATTTTAAGCTTAGTCAATTTGCATCAAGTGTAAGAATCAAACCCTGTACCTTGTAAGAAAAGTAAAATGTTTAAAATGGTAGGAAACTGCATTTGCTTCTGTGAAAACAATGAATTACAGTTTAACTAACAGTTTCTTTTTTGACTGTGCAAATCCATGTAGTAGTGTAGTCTTCCGTTTGGAATTTGCTTCGCTAGGTCACTAATTGATTTCCTTATTTGGATTATGGCTTGCAAAAAAAACATATTTATTCTCGTAACTGTGGGAAAAAAAAGGCATCGTCTAAAATTCTGGCTAAACCCATGCAAAATCTCTTGGGAACTTATAAATATGGGGACTGTCTGTTAATCCCAGTCAATTAACACTCTCATTGCTGGAAAATACCCATGAGGCAGAGAGAGATATTGTTTTAAAAGCAATGTGCACAATTTATTCTGGACTAAAAAGCCAGAGATAGTAAGGAATGGTACAGGTTTATGTAGAAGAATAGAGTTCCTATTTTAGATATTAGGTTGTCTTTTTGCGACCACTGACTGTCGTTTTGAGTGAATGGTTTTCATTTTCTTGTGCATCTCTTTCACTGTTTGCATATTTCAACTTATTTACTTCAAGCAAATAATTTTACTATTTAGCTTTGAATGCTTGTGGTTGGTGGTTTATTTATTGGTTCAAAGGTTTATATATTCTTCTGGTAAGACTGTGAGATTTCCACCCATTGTGAAGTTATACTGGTGTTGCTATCACTCAATCATTTAAAAAGTGGCTTACATTCAGGATAAACAGCAAAAGGTCTGTCCTTGTTTTCTTCATTTTTGACTAACTGGTTGAATACCTTAAAAGTTGGAAAAGAAGCAGCTGGTGCTGTAGAGCCCCCATTTACACATAGGTTCATAGGTTAGTACTAGGCTATCAGCCCTAGGGCATATACAAGCCTACCCATAACAATTCCCTGGCTATTTCTTCCCACACTATTTACTTCCCTGGACCCCTGTCTAGCAGGGCGACTGACATGATCCCCAGGGTGAATTTCCTTTCTCCCATCCAATCGTCAAGGTTCATTTTGAAGAGGGCCAAAGAGGCGCTCTGCTTGACATGTATGGGCAGTCTGTTCCAGAGTCTGGGGAGTCTCTTGGTCAGGAATCTATCCCTCCAGCATGTTTTGTTTATTGTGATGACAAGATTTAGATCCCTGGAGCGTGTGGCTCTGAGGGATTGGGATTTCTTTAAGTGTAGCATGTCCAATGGCTCTGGGTTTGACATGGCCTTGTATGTTAAGCAGAGACCGCCTCTGAGTAGACGATGTGCGACAGAGTACAGCTGGAGTTTTTTAGATGGTCAGCCTAGGGCATCTGCTTTAGGCTTGTGATTCTTTTAGTAAGGTATTTCTGCGGCCTTTCCAGTTGTTGCAGATGTCTTGAGAGGTACATACCAAACGGGGAGTTGTGTTCTATAATGGGTCTAATGAGGGATGGGTACAGTGGGACAATAACCTCCTTTTTTCTGGATGAAAAGCCCTTAGTGATGAGGTATGCCACATAGAAGGTTTTCTTGACTGTTGTGGCAATGTGGTTCTCAAAGGTGAGACCACTGTCCACCTGTGTCCCTAAGTCTCTTATCACACTTTTGGTGTTTAGTGTACTCCCACCTATGTGATAATTTATGGGTACATGTTTTTTCACAAAGGTGATAACTATACATTTCTTGGCATTTAGCTTGAGCCCACGGCTCTAGTACCAAACATCTGTTTCTGTAAGGCCCTTTTGTAGACTATCCACATAATTTGGTGATTCAATAATGACTCCCAGTTTGCAGTCATCTGCAAACTTTGTTAGCCGGAGTCCCTTAGTGTTGGCCTGTACTTCAGAGAAGCAGATGCCAAACAAGAGCGGTCCCAGGACTGAACCCTGAGGTACTCCACTTGTCACTTGTCTGGAGCTGGATTTGGAGTCAGCTACCTTTACACTGTGGGTTCTGTCAATAAGCCACCTGGCAACCCATCGAGTGACGTAGGGATTAATGACCAGCTTAGTAAGTTTATCTATGATTCCAGAGTGGGTGATGGTGTCAAAGGCCTTGGCGAGGTCCAGATAGGCTGTGTGGACCACCTTAGCCTTGTCCACGGCTCTGGAGACTGATTCAAAGAAGTCAATCAGGTTCAGGAGACAAGATCGGCCCTTCATGAACCAAAACTTTGTGGGGACCAGTGTCTGAAGGTTGCCAATGTCTTTGTTTATAAGTTCCATGATAATACGTTCCATGGCCTTGCAGATCAGGATTGTCAGACTGATGAGGCAGTAGTTCCCTGGATCCAAGGTGGATCCCCCCTTGTGGAGTGGGATAACTGTAGCTGTGCTCCACTCAGTGGTCACGAAGCCTGAGGTGAGGCTATGATTAAACATGACACTTAGGTGAGGTGCCAGTTCATTTTTTAGTTCATGTTGTACACAGCCTGGGATGTCGTCTGGTCCCATGGATGCTGTATTCTTAGCTTTGGAGAGTGCGTTTTTTACCTGTGTGGCCATTATTACTGGAAGTTGGTAATCTTTCAGTATTGAGATGGGTCCTTTAGAAGGGAAGTTTGCATTGGCAATATCCTTGGGATCAGTATATTTAATGTCATTCTGTTGTAGCTCAGAGCAGATCTGAGCATTGCCATTTAGATTCTTGACATAGCTATAGAATGCCTTGTGATTGTCATTGGAATATTTGGCAATTTTATTTTCATAACTAACTTTGGAGGATTTTATGAGGGATCTCAGCTTCTTACTGAGGCTGGTAAGGGAGTTTTTTGCA